>NW_017731399.1:1558505-1600731 GCF_001890085.2 Hipposideros armiger
TTAGAGTCCCATCAGCAATGTATGAAGGTTCTAATTTCTCTGCATCCTCATCAACACTTGTTATTGTCTGTCTTTCTGTTATAGCCCTTCTGGTGGGTGTGAAGTGGTATTCTGCTGTGGTTTTGTTTTGCATTTCCCCAGTGGCTAATGATGTTGAGAATCTTTTCATATGCTTACTGGCATTGTGTATCTTCCTTGCAGAAATGTCTGTTCAGGTCCTTTGCTCATTTAAAAAAAATGAGTTCTTTTTTATTATTAAGCTGTAAGACTTCTCTATATATTCTAGATACAAGTCCTTTATCACATGATTTGCAGATATTTTCTCCCATTCTGTGGGTATCTTGATGGTGTCCTTTGAAACACAAAATTTGAAATTTTTGACAATGTCCACTTTGTCTATATTTTTCTTTTGTTGTTTACCCTTTTGATGTCATATCTAAGAAACTGCTTATTGATTTTTAAAGTTCTTTACTCAATATCTTGGACACAGTTTCTTGGTTCTATGTGTTATAAATACCTTCACCTAGTTTGTGATTTGTCTCTCCACTCTATGGGTATTTTTAAAGGTTGCTTCATGATTTATTAATTTATAAGGAAAGTCCTACTCACAGACAAAAATTAGATCACATTTAGATGCACACTTAACAAGTGACCTTTCTAGAAAATGTTTTTTTTTTAAGAATGTTAAGACTTCCAGAAAATCTAGGACAATCACCATTAAAATGGATGGATGGTTTCTTTAAAAAAAAACTTTTCAAATAAAAAAATTCAAACAGGGCTGGCAGAGTGGTGCGTTGGTTAAGAGTTGGGCTTGAGATGCCAGCTGTAAGCAGCAGAGCCCTGGTTCGGATCCCACATGAGGGCCAGTGACGCTGCGCCGTCTACAGCTAAGATAGTGAACAACAGCTCAACTTGGAGCTGGGCTGCTGTGAGTGGCCGGCGATGGCGTCGACTGCAGTGAAGCTGCAGTGGGCTGCTGTAAAGTTACTGTGAGTGGCTGGCAGCCAGCGTGAGCTGCCATGAGCGGCCATCTAATGGCCGGTGAGTGACTGCCTCACCTGGGAAGAGTGCAATGATCATAATACCAACATGGGCCAATGAAGTGACATCCTCCACAACTAGACTGAAGAACAAAAGGACAGCAACTTGTTTGTTCCCCTCCCAATTCCCCAATAAAATCTTAAAAAAAAAAATTCAAACATACATAGAGTATAGTATAAGACACCTCTATGTTACCATCATCTACCTTCAATAATTATCAACAATCTACCTTGTTTCATCTCTTTTCCAGGTTTTTTTCCTGGTGTACTTCAAAGCACACCCAAGATAACACATTTCACCCATTCAGAATGTATCTATAATGGGTAAGGATTTAAAGAAAAAGGAAAACAAAACAAAAAAACCCCATAATATCTCTGTGGTGTCTTAGAATAGGAGTTCTTAATTTGAACAAAGTCAATTCTATCAATTTTCATCTTTATAAGTCTGTACTTTTTGGGTCTAATTTAAGAAATCCTTCCCTTACACCATGGTCATAATGATAATGTCCTCTAATGTCTTACAAAAGATGGACACTTTTGCCTTTCATATCTAAGTCTTTAATCCACCCTAAAATTGTGCAAAGTGTAAAGCAAAGATCTAATTTCATTTTTCCTACACAATAATGGATTGTCTTAGCATTATTTATTGCAAAGTCCATCCTTTCCTCCTGTAACAGCAAAGTATCTCTGTCTTCAACTGTTTCCATACAGGAGGCCACTTTTAGGGTTCTCTATTCTGTGCCAACACCACACTCTCTTAATTTTACTTTAGCTTGATAAAAATCTTGATAAGAATTCTTGGTATCTGGTAAGAATAGCTGATCTCTCATTTCCATTCTTTAGGAGTAGAAGGGTTATTCTTGGTCCTTTCCTCTTCCACCTAAATTTTAGAATCAGCTTGTCAAATAATAATAAAACAACGAATACCCTCTCAAATCTATACATCAATTTTGGGGAGAACTGACATCTTTACGAAATTGACTTTTAATCTATGAACATGTATATATCTCTCCATTAATTTTTTTCAAAGTGCCTCTCCATAAGGTTTTATAATATTTTAAAATAATAGGTCTTATAAATCTTTTGTTAGATTTTTCCCTAGGTACACTATACATTTTGATGATTATACCTTTGATACAAAGGGTATCTTTTCTCGACTCACATGCTCTCCCGTGTTTGTTGCTGATGTATGGAAATGTAATTGATTTTGGAAAACTCTCTTATGAAGCTACTAATTTATTTGAACATTCTTTTGGGGTTTCCAATCAGATAAACACATTATCTGAGAATAATGACAGGTTTGCTGCTTCCTTTCTGGCTCCCAAGTCATTTGTTTTCCTTTACTGACTACGACTTCCAATCCAACACTCAATAAAAGTGATGGGCTCCCTTTTCTTGCTCCTCATCTTAAAGGGAACACTTCCAAATTTCCCAATAGTGTGACAGTTACTGTTGGCTTTTTGTAGAGATGCTTTACTATTAGGCTTCCTTCTATTCTTAGTTAGCTAGGACTTTTTTATAAGTCACGAGGATGTTCAATTTTATTAAATGCTCATTCTGTGTCCATTGAGAGGAGCCTATGATTTTCTTCCCCCTTTAATCTGTTACTGCAGTAAATTACATTAGTCAATTTTTACTAGTAAACAATCCTTGAATCTCTGGGATAAACTTGATTATGATGTAATGTCTCTCTTAACATTGCTACACTCAGTTTGCTAATGGTTTATTCAGAATTTTTCACATTTATATCTACAGTTAAGAAGATCTTGTAACTTTAGAACTTTTGGGGGGACTGTCCTCAATAGGTTTTGAGATTAAGATAATAAGAGTTGGGAAGTGTTCCTTCTTTTCCTTTACCTGGAATAGTCCATAGAAGATTGGTTTATCTACTCCATGGATGTCCCATGAAATCATAAAAGCCTGGTGTTGTATCTGTGGGAGAATTTTTGTTCTTGATTCAGTTCCTAATAATTAAAGGACTATATGGACTTTATATTTCTTCTTGAGTACATTTTTGTAAGTTAAGTACTAAAATTGTATCCATTTCACCAAAGTTTTAAAAATGTCTCAGCATAAAGTTGTTCATATCTTCCTACCATCTGTTTAATCTCTGAGGCATGTATGATAATGTTTCTATTTGTTCCTCTTGACGGTATGCTTATTTTCTATTTCATTAATTTCCTCTTTTATCCTTATTATCATTTCTTTTTTTTTTTTTTACTTTCTTTGGATTTATTTTATTTTTCACTTTTATAAGCCAGATACTTAGCACATTAACTTTCAGCCTCTCCCCTCTCCTTACTGTAAGTAAATTTTCCTTTAATATTGCTTTAGCTACATTCCTCAGGTTTTTCATAAGGAGTATTTTCTAATTATATTATGATTTTCTTGATGCATTAACTCTTTAATTCCTAAACACAGGAGGATTTTCCAGTTATGTTTTTGTTACCACATTATGATCAGGAAATACAGTCTTTGGAATGTGATTTAAGGCCTAGTACATACAATAGTTTCTGCAAATACTCCATGGATGCTTGCAAATAATGTGTAGTATGCATTTATTTAGTGTGATTTCCTACATATATCTGTTAGATCTGTTAATTGTGTAGTTCCAGTTTCCTAAAACATAACTGATTTTCAGACTGCTTGATCTACCAATTACTGAGTATTAGAACATTCCAATATGAAGGTGAATTTGTCTATTTCTCTTTGTGATTTTGTTAATTTTTTGCCCAATGTATTTTCCAAATACAAATATGTATTTTATTTAATTTTAAAAATCAGTAAATATACTAGTTAAAATAAGTCAACAAGAAAAGGTTAAATACTTTGCTGGTCAATCTTTAGAACTTTCAGCCATCTAGTGACTCTCTTTATTTCTTAATGTGCTTTCTGCCCTCAAATCTATTTTGTCTGATGAATATAGCTACATCCCCCAGTATATCTCCCACTTAACTCAGAAGAAAAGTATAAGTGCTTCCTTGGCCCACTGCGTCCTTCATGATCTGGCCCCTCATCGTCTCGTGAGTCTTATCAATTCTCACTCTCCTCGCTTCCTACACTGCAGCTCCACCGGCCTGCTAGTATTTCCCAAACACAGCTGTCACAATTCCCCTTCAAGGCATGTGCTCATGCTGTTCCCTCTGCCTGGAATTCCCTTCCCTAAATATCCACTGGCTGACTCCACCACCTCCTTTAGGTCTTCACTCAAACGCCACTCTTCCTGACTACGCCTATTAAGAAGAGTGACTCTCCTCATTCTCTATCTTCTTTCATGGCTTTATTTTTTTCTCTAGAACACTTACCACTATTTAATGAACTATTTGTGCTACTTATTTGGTTTGTTGTCTATCCCTCCTATTAGAGTTTTGGGTGTTTTGTTCACTGATGTGAGCTTAGCACCTAGAGTAGTGTCTAGCACATAGCAGATGCTCAGGAAATATTTGTTGAGTGATTCAGTCTTTGATTTTAACTGGAACATTCAGTCCACTCATATTTTTGTAATTACTAATATTTTTATTTATTTCCACTGTCTTAAGTTGTGCTATTTGTTCCACCTTTTCTGTGTTTTCTTTTTATTTCTTATGGATTTATTTTTTCTCTCCTCATTCCATTTGTCTCTACTCCTTTGCAAGTTTTATATTTCTATTCTTTTAGTAGTTACTCTATTGAATTTTTGCATTTGTGTATGTTAACTATGTAAAGCTGAAATTAATATTTTTAACCTTTCAGTGTATAAAATCAAGTTAGACTACTTTAACTCTGATCATATCCTCCCCTTGAATTACATGGTACTGGTGTTGAATATTTTCATTCCCTCTTTTTTTACATCACAAGAACAATATTATCACTTTATTGGTTATGTTTATATTTACCCATATTTTTACACATTCTTTGCTCATAATTCCACCTTGCATCTCAGGCCTTTTTCTGATATCACCTTCCTCTGTGGGAAATACATTCTTTAGACTCATTCCTTTTGGGAATGTTTACTTGGGACCAATTTTGGGGCTGGGGGGAGAGATTATGTGTTGGAAAATGTCTTTATTTCATCCTCATCCTTGAAAGATAATTTGCTTAAAGTACATTTCTGATTTGGTAATTATTCGCTTTCGTCAATGGCAACATTACACTGTATTTTGGTTTCCCCTTTTGCTGTTGAGAAGTATGCTGTCAATCAAATTGGCATTCCTTTGGAAAGCCTTCTTTTTGCTCCAGCTGCTTTTAACATCTTTGCCTTTAGTATTCTAAAGTTTTATCATGGTATGTCCAGGTGTGCATTTCTTGTGATTCACTGCAATTTGTGTATCTTTCATTAGTTTTGGAAATTTTTTAGCTATACTCTCTTCTAATATTGTCCCTGTCCCATTTTTTCTTTCCAGAACTCCAATTAGGTATCTATTAGGCTTTCTCACTTGGTTTTTCACCACTTTCTTTTTTTCTGTGCTGCATTCCAGATAACTTCTTTAAATACATCTTCGGGCTTATTAAATGTCTCTTCAGCTGGGTCTAATTTGCAGTTAAGCCCATCCATTGATTTTTAAACTTGGTTCTTTTTCAGATCTGCTTGGTCATAATTTTAATCTCTTGGTTTTACTCATACTTTTATTCCCTTCTTTAATTTCTCTAAACATATGAGAAAATTTATTTTTTACTCTATATCTGGTAATTTCAATATCTCAGTCTTTGCAGGTCTAATATGGTTATCTATTATTTTTGCTGGCTTTTGCTTATGGTTCCATGTTTCCTTATTGTTTTTTATTTTAAACTGTGACGCCACAGTTCTTAGAACTTTCTGTGGGAATTATCTGAGATTTGAGTTGAAGGAGGGTTCCTTCAGCAAAAAGAAGCATTTGATTCTATTAAGTGCCTACAGTCACTACTAGCTTAGGACTATCTTACACTAAATTCTCAATCAGAAGTTTTTCAGGGCACCTAGAAAATATGAATTCATGCTCAAGCTTATGTGTCCCATTTTTTAATAGTAAATGATCAGGGTAGAGTCCCCTACACCATCTCACTCAGCACCAAGGTTCAAGACAGGTAATTTTCTTTCAGTGCTTGAGGGGGTGGATGTAAGGTGGGAGGGGAGGGTTTATTTTTGGTTGACCATTTCATGGAGAACATAGCCCTCTGGGGTCCCATCTTTATATGAAGGGTTTCCCACCAGACTCTTCACCCTTGGATTTGCCTACTGCCCACCACACGCTGCCATAATTCTGGTTCAGAGCTGCTTCAATTCCCACTCCTGCCTATTGACCCACTGCTAGGGTCATAAGCGCAGGACAGGTACAAAGGACAATAATGTGACTTCATTTGCCCCCTCAGGGCTTCTGTGGCCATGATCATAGCCTGGCTTTTTGTTTGACTTTGAAAAACCAGTCATTAAAGTTAACCCATCTTCTTTTTTTGCTTTGATGCCCTGACCTGGAAAGTCTTCCTTTTTGTTTGGTAAAATGTCTATGGATTATACTATGTATATACTCACTCTGAGTTTATCAAATAAACGAAGTTACATCATATTAAGTTAGTACATCATAGTAGGTTAGTTCTAAAGTCAACGAGCGATACAAACATAAAATATCATGAGAGCTACTCTTAAAACTCTTAAAGCACCTGTAAAATACATTACACTCGTCTGGCAACCATCACAGAGTCCTACAAACCCTATTTTTCTTCTAGCCTGCTGTTCTTCCATTAGCACCAGGTTAAAGTAACTGGCTTGTGTTACTTTAACACAGTGCAATAAAAATATTTTAAAATACTGTGATTGATGTTTGCCAAGGTGAATACACTACAAGAGGCACCTAGGAGTGGAGGCACCTAGGAGTGCAGAACTACTGAGGGACCAGCAGATTCACACTCCATGTTCACTTCGAGGCTCAGGTTCCCTGAGAAGGAATGGTGGTCAGGTTTTCTAACTCTCTAAAAATCATTGTTTCTTTCACTTTTTTTTTTTTTTGGTGGAGGGGAGGATCACGGGAGGTACTTTGTCTTGCACGTATCACTCATTTCCCCTGCTATACTCTCTTAAGTGCAGAGACCATGTCTTACAAACCTTCACGGGACTGAGCTCCCAGCGTTTTACCATGTCAATATTTACCTGGGAGTTGCTGGGTAAATATTCGATTGACTGATGTGGGAAATGATCATTAGCAGTGTTCCCTATGGGCAGCAACAGACTTCCAACTAACAGTACAAACTATGCGTGTGCAGACAGCCGAACGCCTGGCGTGATAAGCAGCAATCCACGCTCCAGGCCAGTGCTCCTACCACCCATCAGCGGTCTGAGCGAAAGAGATGCAAAATTTCAGTGAGATCATCTGACCCGTGGCTTTTCCAGTTGAGAAGAGACAGACAATTCATGACTTCCAGGCCGGTAGAGAAGGCCAGACCTCAAACACTATGAACATGTAAATGGAGTAATTTTCCTCCTTCCAAGGTCTGAGGTGCATAAGAGAAATAAAATTAAAAACTTAATTTTAAAAATTACCTAAACTCCAAGACTTTATAAATGGTGCCTCTTAGATGTGTCCCCGAGGTTTTTCCAACTGATCAGTGGCCCTGGTAGTATCTTCTGGCAACGCTTTGGTTTGACAAGAAAGAGACTGAATGAATCAATTTATTTATATCCTGAGTGACAGGAGGCGGAAGGGACAGCTGGGGAGAGAGGGCCAACCTGCTGACCCTCACCTTCCTGGGCACAGCTCCAGTATGTCGGAATGAACAACACAGGCACAAGAGCATCAGATCCATTTCATGAAACCCTGCCTGGGTGACACAAAGGCGCCGGGCACAGCTGCAAGGGGTTTGTTCAGAGCCAAGGCAGTCCCTGAGTCACTCTGAAATGCAGCCACACGGGAGAAGGGAGCTGGCTGACCACAGCAGCAGCACTGAGCTCTCGTCCCCTCCCAGAAATCGTCCTTCTTCATTTCTCATGAACACTGTAGGCGCTTGGCTTAACTCTTACATGCTAAAACCAACATGGGCTCAAGTGTCCATCTAGGGGGGAGAGTTCCTTTCTCCTTGCAAAACTGAGTGTCAAATAGTTTCAAGAAAATGCTATTTTAAGGAACTCTAATGTAAACAACTCAAGTCATGTACACAATAAGCCTAATTCTTTTAAGAAAAATGTACATAATTGAAAGTATATTTAACTCTTACAGACTTGTAAAAACCATGTTCGCCTTATTCTGGCTCATTTTCTTATTACAGACCAGTAAGATGGGCACGATAAAATTACATCAGGAACTAGAAATATAAATCTAATTGAGTGACTTTCAAATGTTGCTCAGTGAAAAGTGCTTCTTTTTGTAACTACATTTAGACAGTATCCCAAGAGTACCATTTGACATGTTTGCACAGGTTTTTTTTCTTTTTTGAATAAGGATACTTAATAACTTCCCTTTTAAGAAAATTTAAAAATTGCAAGGCTGATCAAAATCCCCTGATTCCTGGGATCTAACTCTGAGATCTATCTACATCTATCTAGTTGTGAAACATAATCCACTTAAGCATAGCTGATATACTTATATATGTTTATATATAAAGTATTTATATATACTATGTATATGCAGAAAATCTGGATTTGTAAATTACTAAATCATTAAAAGGAAGATGATTTATTTCAAAAAAGTTTCTTTACTTTCTTAAAAAGACTTAATTTCTTTATAAAGAGCTCAAAGTAACAAAGAGTGGTAGAGAAACACAAGGCTAAGGGCTTAAACCTGACTTCTGCTATTTACTAGCCTTGTAATCTTTGGGATTTAATAATAATTATTGTTTTCTCACTATAGGACAAATACATGCTCACTGTAGGAAAATCTTTGGTAGCGTTTAAGAAGAGATTTTATATGGCTGTGAGTTCAAAAGAACTGATATATAGAGACTGTATCTATTCTAGAACAATAGTTTCTAGCCTGATAAAAATTCAGTCTCATTCCTCCTAGAGTAGATGAAACATTAATTCAAAAAGGGCGCTGGACACCAGTGCTTTGCCTAAAGATCAGGAGAACAGCAGACTTTCAATTACTTGAGGAAGGTACGTGAAGGGACCAGTTACTTGCAAACTTTGTTGTTGTTTTTTACTGCAACAGATAGTGAAAAATACATCTGATACGAACATACACATAAACATCTTTATGACTGAAACAAAAGCCACATAAAACAATTCTTCCTTTTATTATAGATTGACCCTGGTATTTTTCTTTCTATTCCATTTTGTTCCATTGCAGGGAACCGGGGGGAAGAGAAATGATGGTTGTGACCAGTGGTATGCTAGTAAATGTGTAACAACCGGTTTTCTGTGGTAAGATAAACAAACAAACAAAAGCCCCAACTTTGTGTTGTTGGCCGACATCCACCACAGCCAAGCTCAAGTGGCCAACGTGGAGTCACTGAAAGCAGAGTTGGGGAGAGGCACGCACCACCGGCTCTCATGAGCTTGGTTGGGACCCACTAAGTTCTCTGATGACCCACTGTTAGATCATGGCCCCCAGTTTTAAAACCACTGCTTTAGAGTCTAGACAACCGAACTCCTTAGCAGTTCATAGGAAGCTGCGAGGGGCCAGGAGACACCGTTCCCAGGAGGTACTGAATGAGACCGCATACGCTAGTGATGACAAGGGGCCTGGGCGCTGGAGGGCAATGCCTCATGCCGACTCTGACGTGGGCACCTCTGAACCACTCTGCCTTCCCCCAAACTGATCGTCTGGGGAAAGTGAGAGGCACCGAGCAGCAACCTTGGGAAAATCAGTCTCTCCAAGCTTCAGCTTCTTTCTCACAATATGGGAATAATAACTTGTGTACTTTACTGGTTTGTTGTAAGGGCCAACTTTAAAATTTTAAAATACCTATAGGGTAGTATTCACATGAAAATGATTCCATTTAACCAAATCTTATTCATAGGCAATTAAAAAAATCTCATCTGTCTTAGCATCTGAGCTCATCAATCATCCGCACCCTCTTGATCGCTGCTCTGTGGGTCTCTGAGAGTCTGAACTGTCCAGGTGCCTCGCACGCTGCCTCCGTGGGCTGCTCCGCGGGCTCCTTTCTCTCCTCTGCGCGTTGCTGCTCTTTCTTCCCTTCTTTCCCTCAGAAATTATCCAGTCACAGCTTTCACTGGTAGCTCTATAAAGATAGTGGCTAAACTCTACATCTGGCTCTGACTTCCGCCTGGCTCTTGAGAAGACTTTTCTGAGCTTAATGTTCAGCCATCGCGTCAAATTTGACTTTTAAAATATTAACCGCATTATCTGTCCCACTCATCCACAGTGCTGGGTGCTCCTATTCTGTCAGTGGCACTCGTATTATCTCAGTCCCTAAGGTTTAATTAAGATTTAAAGACTTACAACCATGTCACCCATTAGGATGGCTACTATCAAAAAAAGAAAAAGAAAGAAAAGAAAGTGCTGGTGAGGATGTGGAGAATTCGAATCCTTGTGCGTTGTTACTGGAAATGTAAACTGGTATAGCTGTTATGGAAAACAGTATGGAGGTTCCTCAAAAAACTAAAAATGGAATTACTGTACAATTCAGCAATTCTACTTCTTGGTATACACCTAAAAGAACTGAAAGCAGACTTGAACAGATATTTGCACACCCAGGTTCACAGCAGCATTATTCACCATAGTCAAAAGGTGGAAGCAACTCAAGTGTCCATCACAGATGAATGGATAAACAAAATGTGGTCTATACATACAATGGAGTATTATTCAGCCTTACAGGAAGGAAATCCTGACCCATGCTACAACATGGATGAACTTTGAAGATACTATGCTAAGTGAAATAGCCAGTCAGAAAAAGACAAATACTGTATGATTCCAATTATATACGGTATCTAGACTAGTCAAATTCATAGAGACAGAAAGGAAAGTGGTGGTTGCCAGGAGATGGAGGAAGGGAAACCGGGGAGTTAGTGTTGAATGGGTACAGTTTCATTTTTGCAAGATAAAAAAAAAAAAGTTCTAGAGATGGATGGTGGTGATGGTGGCACAATATGAATGTACTTAATCTACTGAACTGTGTACTTAAAAATAGTTAAAATGGTAAGTTTTGCGTTATGTGTATTTTGCCACAATTAAAAAGAGATATTCAATAGTGACAGATATTGATCTATCATTCTGCTCCAGGCACTATATGAAATATTTACTGCATGCACTGTCTTATTTAACTTGCACAGACGCTAAGGAGCTAAGGGTCAGAAGTAGGGGAAATCTATTGCTTTTGTCCGCCTAGCATCCCTTCCCATGTGCTTGTGGTTTCAGCTTCTTTTACTTCCTTTGGGAAGCTGCTCCCCACCTGCTCTCGTCTAATCTGGTGATTATGGGCCGACTACAAATGTTAGTCCCATATCCTCTTGATCACAAAAGTTGGCAGGCGATCTAGACCTGGCCAAAATCTCCCTCCTCTTGGCCACAGCAATTGCCTTAAGAAGTGGTCATGTCATTCAAGCCAAACCAATCACAGCCCTTCCTTGGTATTTACATGTACTAACACAGAAAGAGAAACGCTCTCTTTACTCTGCAGTCATTAAACTGGAAAGAATAGGGCTGGAGCTGCTCAAGCTACACCCCTCCATCTCATCTCGCTACATGGAAGAAACCATATAAAGAAGGAAAGAGGGAGGCTAAGGAGCTGTGAAGAGAAATGAAGAGAGATGGAGAAAGATGGAGGACAAGAACATGTGGCAGAGAGGGATGGAGAGAAAGAAAGATCTGAGCACACTTAGTTCTTCTCTATCCTAATTCTCTTGTCATGTGAATTAACAGGGGCATCATTTTTCTTAAGTGTCTGAATAGGATTTGTAACTGTAACTAAAGGTATCCTGGATACCACCAATGGAGATTCACATGTCAGAATCATTAGAATGAAAGTGGATGCAGAAAATGAATAAATAATAAGCCTAGAGGAAGAAAACATAGAGGGAAATAAATCCCAAGGGCATGATGAACCCAATGTACACCTCAGAAGAAAGGCTGCCCTGCCCTTGGCTGAAACAAAGGGGTAGTCAGGCCTTTGGTAGAAAATTAATCTTGGAACTCTGTCCCCTATTTTTTGTAAAGTATAACAGGAGCGAAAATACAAGTCTCAGCTAAGAAGCAAGGCAGTGAGAAACAGTCCTCATGTGAGTTGCAACTATTAAATGAAAAAGATCCACCTGGAATATAGCAGATGCTCAACAGATAGCAGCTATTACCATCATGATTTTTCAAACTACAGTGACAAAAAGGAGAGAAAACTTAAATCACCATGTAGGGAGCATAGAACATGAGTTTAAAGGCTTCACAGAGTAACTTAAATTTCGTTTCTTCAAGGCCTTCTTCTTTAAAAACTTTCTATTTGTGTTTTTAAAAAGTAAACCAGGCACAAATTAAAAAAAAAAATCAAACAATACACAGGGTATAGAGTTAAAAGTTTGTTTTCTACCCAAACTCATTAATAGGGTGTGTGTGTGTGTGTGTGTGTGTGTGTGTGTGTGTGTGTGTGTGTATGTGTGTGTCCTCAGGACAGCCTATGCACCTACAAACATATATTCCTTTTCCCCTTTTTATACAAATGGGAGCATAAGCTACAGTGGGGCAGTTTTTTTTTTTTTTGGTATGTTTTATTTAACAATATATCTCAGAAATGGTTCCATGCCAACCTAAACATCTATGTCAGGAGGACTCTTTAAGTAATCCAGGGAAACATTATTCAAATTCCAAGATACCTTTTTAGTGTGGGTCATCTTGTGAGATCTTCCCACCATCTCACTCTCTAGTTCCACAGCTTTTTGTAAGGAAAACTGAAATGGACTCTAGGCTTAGAATCAGTCTGTCGTCTTGCTATCATGCAACCAGGAGATAACAAGAAACAGCTTCTTCCTCTCTTAAAACAAACGGTCACCCAAGAGGGAATACCAATGAAGCTGGAGCCAAATTATTGGAGTTCAATATTTGGAGATATTATTACAAGTGATAGCTCTTATAGTGATCTGAAAGGTAAACGGATAGTTTAATTTCACACTAGCATCATTTCAGAGACCAAAAAGAGAGCTGTTGGTGAAAGAAGGTTGGGGATAATGACAGCTCTGCCCCATGGACTCTGATGGTTAGACAAACATGGGACAATCAAGGTGACAATACTACTTATTTTAGAGGCTAAAGTTGTTGGGAACTCAGCGTACTTCCTGAGGAAATCAGGTGTCAATTCTTTATCACCACAAAGCAGATGTACTCAGGATTCTCTGAACGAAGGCTTGGTTTCAACCATCGCCCATCCTTCTCTTATAGTTTTTCCTATTAGTTCTCAAAAGGCTCCTGACTATGTCTGTCACTTTATATTTATCTTCCAAGCTAATCCATACAGCCCATTAATTGTTTTGATTACTCTTCACTGGGTTTTCTAGAATGTACTATCTCACTGGCTATTATCGTTCACTGCATACCCATCTAAGCTACTATCTCGCGGCCTTCTTTTTGTCTATTAACAATAAAAGAACGATTTAGAGTGCTTTCTCACTCTTTTATGACCTATGTTCCATCAGCCAAGAAGGCTTTGTTGAATTTTACTTTCTATAGTTTGTTTTATGAAAACTATGTTTCTTATTTTCCATACATAAAATTATATTATAGTTTGACTATGTTTTTTTTTACTCCCTTCCTCTTTTTTCACTTAGCCCCTCTTGGTATGCAACCCTAATTGAGAATCACTATATGACACATAGATTTAGGGATTCATTGTACTGTTTCTCTTCAAACTAGTCCTAAAAAGGCTCTTTTTCATGCCCAGAAAACCTTGTCCTAAATGTCAAAATTGTATATCTTTCAAATCAGAACAATCTTAGCTTACAGAATGATAGGATGGCCTATAGATTATATAAAAGTACCCATGTATTTGATGAGGTTGAATCTACTTTACCATGTCAAAATTGCCCATGTGCACATCTCTTAACTTTTTCTTTTTACTTTATTAAAAACAAAACTAAACTGGTGTGGTAGGCAGCCTTTAAGATGGCTTTCTGTGATTCCTGCTGCCTGAGATCCGTGCCCTTGTGCAATCTCCTCCCCTTGAGCAGGGACTGAATGTATTGACTCGCTTCTAACAAAGAGAACACAGCAAAAGTTATGAGATGTCACTTCCAAGATTAGGTTATAAAAAGATTGTGGCTTCTGCCTTGGGTGCTCTCTCACTCTCTCACGTGTTGTGTGCCCTGAGGAAGTGGCTGCCATGTTGTGAGGCGGCTGCAGCAGCTCGCTAGGGTCACCACAGCAACTCATTACAGGCTGGTGGCTAAACAGCAGAGACATATTTTCTCACAGTTCAAGAGGCTAGGTGTCTAAGATCAAGGTGTCAGCAGGTTTGGTTCCTTCTGAGGCCTCTCCTTGGCTTGCAGATGGCCGCCTCCTCACAGGGTCTTTCCTCTGTGCGAGCACATCCCTAGTGTCTCTTTGTGTGTCCGAATCTTTTTCTTTTTTTTTTTTAGATTTTTTTTTATTGGGGAATTGGGGAGATGGGAACAGTGCTGGGGGATTGAGGAAGGGGAACAGATAAGTTGCTGTCGTTTTGTTCTTCAGTCTAGTTGTGGAGGATGTTGCTTCACTGGCCCAAGTTGGCACCATCATTGCGCTCTTCCTGGGCGAGGCAGATCAGTCGCCGGCTTCTGGACGGCCGCTCACTGTGGCTGCTGGCTACACACGGTAGCCCATGGCAACCCACTGCCACAGGGGCTGCAGCCTACGCCGTCGCCGGCGACTCCCGGCAGCCCAGCTCCAGGTTGAGCTGTTGTTCAGCATCTTAGCTGTGGAGGGCAGTGTCACTGGCCCTCATATGTGGGATCCGAACCGGGGCCCTCTGGCATCTCAAGTGAGTTCTTAACCATCGCGCCACTCGGCCGGCCCCGAATCTCTTTTTCTTATAAGGACACCAGTCAGACTGGATGAGGGCCTACCCGACCAGCTTCCTTTTAACTTAATCGCCTCTTGAAAGGCCCCATCTCCAAATACAGCCACATTCTGAGGTGCTAGGGGTTAAGGCTTCAACATATGAATGGGGGAGACACGCATTTCAGTCCATACAGCAGCCCTTTGGAGAGGCCCACGTGGAAAGATGTCTCTCAACAGCCACGTGAGTGAGCCTGGAAGCAGATCCCCAGTGGCGCCTAGAGATGAGATCACAGTTCTGGGCTGACAGCTTGACTACAACCTCATGAAAGGCCCCGTGCCAGAGGCACCGGCTAAGCTACGAAGCCTGACCCACAAAAACCGTGAGATAATACGTGTTTGTTGTTTTCAGTCACAAGTTTTGGGGTACAATTTGTTATGTAGCAATAGATAACAAACCAATTGCCTCACAAACCAACAAAGAAAAACCTGTATTAACTGGGATGCTTGGGCAAAGAATACTGTGGCTACGGGAACTTTTTAATTGCGGTTAAGGCCAAAATTTTCTGTTTCAAATGAACCGGTATACTTTTCTGCCAAAAATAGTGAAGTCTTTGATGACCGATGACTGAGGGGGTTCTAGGAGTCACCTGATAGTAAAAAAAACCCCAAAAAACAACAACATTTTCACGTGCAATATCTCAACTCGTGTTCACAGCAACCCCATGAAGAAGACAGAACAGCTCTTTTAATTCAGGTGCCAAGCAAGACACCTGACACTTAGCAGGCATTCAAAAAATATTTCTAAGGGCCGGCCGAGTGGCTCAGTTGGTTAAGAGCTCGCTCAAGAGTGTAAGCTCTGAGCAACAGCAGTTCGAGTCCCGGCCTGAACTGAGCAGCAGCTGAGCTGCCAACAGGTGGCAGAATGGCTCAGCTAAAAAAAATATATATATTTCTAAATGAATGTGTTTCCATTTCGCAAATGACAAATCTGAGCCCAGAGAAGTTAATCAACTTGTTTAAGATCCCACAGTTTCTAAGTGGCAGGAATGTATTGTACATAGAATCCAAGCCCAGGGTTTTTTCCACTGTACCATGTCACCTTATATACTTGCTATTTGTATTTTTCTTCCTTCAAGTTATGAGTAAAAACATTTTTAAA
This sequence comes from Hipposideros armiger, assembly GCF_001890085.2. Classification (NCBI taxonomy): domain Eukaryota; kingdom Metazoa; phylum Chordata; class Mammalia; order Chiroptera; family Hipposideridae; genus Hipposideros; species Hipposideros armiger. Next base: position 1,574,570 of record NW_017731399.1, read on the forward strand.
AAGTAATGAAAATTTCAGTTAACTGATGCTTTTATTTTGTTTTTCTAGTGAGGGCGAAGCAAACAACTACATTCTGAAAACAGTCTATTAATAAAGTATGAGCACATACGCCCTAGTGTGCTACAGAGTCAATTCTGGAAGATTTGTATTTAAATCTTATCTTCTTAACAGTCAAGAATAGTGTGGATCTAACACCTTTAGCTAATTAAAGATAGGTACTCTATTATAATATATGCCTGTTGTTTTCCCTGTATAGGTTTCTGGGTGAATGAAGAAACACAGGCCCCGAACACTAAAAACAAGTTGACTGCAAAAATGGCATGGAGTTTTTTTCCTCTGTTTCCTCTCAGAAGTCCAAAGGACAGAAAGAAATATAGAAATAGTCATTAAAATACCCATAGTTTATAGGATATGAACTTTGCATAGTTGATCCTAACACTGTCCAGAGGCTTATTTGGTTTATGTGAAATCTTAGAATAGCAATAGGTATTGATCTTATCCCACATTCGCTTGCTAAACAGCTACTGTATGCCCAGCACTAGGAAAAGCACTGCTGATATAGAGGTGAATGGCATAATTCCTAACCTCTCTGGGAGTTTATAATCTACAGACCAGCAAGTAAAACAAAATAATATATTTTAGCAAATTCTATTACAGAGGAAGGCACAGGGTGCCTTCAGAAGCTGATGGTAAGAGATGGAAGTGGGTACTTTGGTCAGTGAAAGATTTTGGAAGAGATGATAAGATCTGGGAATGGAAACATGGCAGGAGTTAGCCAAGGCGAGGTGAGATTTCTATGAAGAGGAAACACCTTGTGCAATGGCGTGGAAGTTTGATATAATGTGGCAGCCAGTTTAGAATGACTGGATTTTTAAATTTTTTATTATTATTATTTTTTATTGGGGAACAGTGTGTTTTTCCAGGACCCATCAGCTCCAAGTCAAGTAGTTGTTTCAATCTAGTTGTGGAGGGCTCATCTCAGTGGCCCATGTGGGGATTGAACCGGCAACTCTGGTGTTATGAGCACTACGCTCTAACCAACTGAGTTAACCAGCTGCCCCAAGAATGACTGGATTTTAAAGGGATGTTGAGGGAGGGTGGAAAATATGGGAAGAGAAGAGAGCAGGCCATGAAGGGCTATGGTTACCCGATTTAGGAGTTTCCACTTTATAAAAGGAGCTTTTGAAGACTTTCTAGTGGAGAGGCACCATAGTTACAATTGTTTTTAAAAGATCATGTCAAGATCAGCGTGGAGGAAGAAAGCAAAGGAGACTGAGGGCGAAGAGGTATGGAAAACACTGCAGTAATTCAAACAAAAAGGGATGTGTCTGAATTAAGGCAGTGGAAGTAAATGAGATTGGACATAAGGCCTGAGAGGTATTTAAAGGGAGAAGTATAATAATGGATAACCAACTGGATATGTGGGGTGAGGGGAGTAGCTAGAATGAGTCTTAGGGTTCTAGCTTTACCTTTGATGGAGGTGACTAGGGAAGGACCACAGGAGGATGGGGCTCAGAGGACGATGCGTTTAGTCTTGGATGTGTTGGGTTTGAGATGACTGTGGCATTCAGGAGAGATGTCTAGAGGTGGCTGGGATATACAGGTCCAGAGAGAAGTCCGGGCTGGAGAAGGGCTGCTGTGTCCATGTTTTCTGTATATGATAACTCCAGAATTGTGCAGTGCATAGCCAATCTGTGAAGCCATATGTGAAAGCCCTGGCTGAAGGGACAGGTGTGGAACTGTCAGATGTGGACGTCAGCTGGAACGATGGGAGAGGACCAAAGACAGGATTCCAGAGAATAAAAATTCACAAGGAAGCAAAGGATAAAAAGCTTCACAGATGGGGCTAAAAAGGAGCCGCCAGATAGGTGAGAAGGGGGAAAGCCAACATTACCAAAACCTCAATATTATTCAAGCCTGACACTTGAACGAGGTGGATGATATTTTTCCAAACTGAGTGATTAAGTAAACCATCCTGGTTCATTCCTTACAAGATTTATTATTAGCCATGCTTTTGAAGATGTTAGGATGGTTTGGATAAGGTTGATCTCAGTCAGGACTCATTTTTAGCTTCAATATTTATACCAGGTGAGCTGCTATTTTGTCAAGATACTAAAAACATACTGTCTTGGCCTGATCCTATTTTCACAGTTTTCCCCCCATGTATCTCCCCTTTGACCCTTGATCCGGTCGTTTCGTGAATTTTCTGATTTATGTTGTATTTACATTGCTGCCTCGAATTCCTTGTTCTCTGCATCTTCTCAGTAGATATTTAATTCATGATAAATACTAAAGTTCTCACACTATGAATTTGTAATCATGCTTTTCTTCACTCTAACATCTGAAATTCTATTTCTCCTGGTTTCTATATTTACTTTCTGAATTAAGGTTAGGGATCTTGTGATTGATTTAGTTTATTATTCCTGCGTGCACCTAACAGTATACTGAGCATAATTAATTATTCATAGAGAATTCCTACCGCAACCCCAAAGGCCACATGAGAATGCTAAACATCTGACAGGTGGAGGTAGAAAACAGGTTCCAGACACTCTTTCAAAACTCTAGTTAGAAGCCTGTGTTGGTATGAATAATTGTTCTGGCTCTTACATTCAGTTTTTAAAACTAGAAGTCACCTTGCCTCATAGAAAATTGTTCTTTTTTCTCATGAATGAGATTTGAAAGTTTAAAGTTACTTTACCTTGAGGTTGCTAAACATGGCATGTAACAGATTATATAGATTCGTAGCATTTTGGAGTTGAGTTTCATTGCTCACAATGTCAAGGTGTTAATCAGTATTATGGGAAAAACAGCTCCACGTCAGATCAATTTGAGAAATGTTGGGTTAAAAACAAGTTTCTCTACAGACTCTTCAGAGCCTTTAATATGCTAATAGATGACTCTTAAGAAATAGCATACTTGGGGAGTAAACAGCATTTCTCAAACTTATTTGGCTGTGAAGGCTTGTATTTTACAGAATGTGATTTGGAAACAATGCCCTAATTTTACAGATGAGGGCCCTGAGCCCAGCCCAAAGGAGTTTGGTGACTTGCCGAAGATCATACAAATAACAGCAAAGCTGAGATGTGGGCCAGCTCCTCTGATGTTTAAATCGGGCCCTCTTTCCATTATACCACACTGCTGGGACGCTACTGACTTTTTATCTGAACCTTTCATGGAGAGCAGCGCACACTATTGACCCCAATGACCCACAGAGTTCCCGACTTCCAAGGCTTAGAGATTCCCTTCTTGGGTAGCAATGACAAGATGATCTTTCTGGGAGTCTGTCAGCTGCTCTGTGGCCATGAAATCAACTGTGGGGGTGGGGTAGGGTGCACAGGAGCAGCTCCGTGGGATGCTTGAGGATGCTTGAAAGAAAAACGGGCTTATGCTGAGGATCATTCCTAGAACAGATGTGAAACCAAATCCTTCATATCACAATCCTGCCCCCACCCTTTCTGAAAGGGAAATGAAATAGCAGGATTAACCTGCTCTTCGTCAGATCATGCTTTGTTTCTTTCAAAAATCCCATGACCGGGGCAGGCTCCATTTCCTGCTACTCCCCTTCCTACCGCATCCAGGGGAGAAGAGGTTTTCCTTATGCTCTGCAAGCAGCAGAAGCATGAGAACGCTGGCTGCACAGGCATGCACGCAGGATGGCAGCCTCCGGCCTGACACCACTTTCACCCCCAATACCCAGCTGGATCGCTCCCGCCTTATGCCACTAGGAAGCTCTTTTGTAAATGGAATGAATGCCTTAGGGCACTGATAAATTCATCAAGCTGGGGAGAAGGAGAAATTAGAATTAGTTTAATTGCAGGGCTCTGAGAAAAGAGTACCTAAAGACTGAAAAGTGACCGAGTTTTTTTGAGGGGGGTGGGGAGCCATAAAATCCGGGGTTTGTTTAACAGATGGATGAATTTTGAAATAATCTATTACCTCTTGCCCAGGTAATGACAGAGTGAAGCAGAAATACAGTGTGTAATATATATAATCATCACAAAGCCAGCTGTGCTATGCTTTAAAGTGATTTAATAACTCAAGTGTCAGAGCATGAACTCTTCTGTAAGAGCCAAAAAAGGACTAGAGGTTTCTCACTGTCTGCACTTAGCAACGAAATACGGCTCTTCCTAACGACCCTGGCAGCTAGGGCAGGACCTCAGGGGGAGTCGGTAGCAGTGACCTTCTTTTCAGGCCAGGCCTGATCAGAAAGTATGATTAGCCCGGAGAAGGTCTCTGCTGCCCCATGGTCATGAACATCAAGAGCAGCCTGGCCAGCCAGGGACTGGGTCACTTGAGGTGTTTCTGAGAATTACCTTTTCAAGCTCAAACCACTTGTTCAATCATATCACAAGTGGGCAACGGGACAGTGTGAAGGGAGGGGTGCCCGTGGACGGCAGAATTAAAAAGGGATTAACAATGAGAGAGCAGCAATTGGTGGCGCAGCTAGCCCCATTCTCAGCTGCTCTGCCTTGGATTTGGAGCACGAGGGGGAGCTTAAGGCTCTGAAACTATAGTCAAGGTCCTCCTTGCACTGGGCTGACTAAAGCAACAGAAATACCCTGGAGCCCAGCACCTTTCTAAATGGGAAGAAAGCAAGTGAGGCCGGGCCGGGGACAGCTGCGGTCCTCCGGGCACACCACAGGACTTGGAAGTGTGAAGAGCTAAAGGCAGAGCCGGGCCCTGGCATCTCTGTGTAAGGCCTCACAGCACACCTAGCATAAAGAAGGCGGTCAGATATTTGCTGAATTAATGAACAGCAGGCACTAATAAGTATTTATTAAAGAATTTGGCCATCTAAGAAGTAAATACAATTTGACAGCTTACAGTGAGGCTTTTTGTTTTGTTTTTTGCTTTTTAAGATATCAACTATTTTTTTAAAGATTTTTTTCTTATTGGGGAATTGGGGGAAGGGGAACAGACAAGCTGCTGTCCTTTTGTTCTTCAGTCTAGTTGTGGAGGACGTTGCTTCACTGGCCCAAGTTGGCACCATCATTGCGCTCTTCCTGGGCGAAGCAGATCAGTCGCCGGCTTCTGGACGGCCGCTCACTGCGGCTGCTGGCTGCTCACGCTGGCTGCGGGCCACACACGGTAGCCCATGGCAACCCACTGTAGCAGGGGCTGCAGCTTACGCTGTCACCGGCGACTCACAGCAGCCCAGCTCCAGGTTGAGCTGTTGTTCAGCATCTTAGCTGTAGAGGGCAGTGTCACTGGCCCTCATATGTGGGATCTGAACCAGGGCCCTCTGGCATCCCAAGCCAGCTCTTAACCAACGCGCCACTTGGCCGGCCCAAGATATCAACTATTAACATTTTAAGGTTTGAGATCTATTTCACATGCTAATAAAATTCACCCCTTTTATTATCAGTGATCTTTAGTGTATTCACAAGGTTATATAACCATCACCACAATTTAGTTTTAGAACATTTCCATTACTACAAAAAGAAACCCTATGCCTCTTAGCAGCCACGCCCCATGCCCCCTCCTCCCACCCTAGCTCCTGGCAGCTCTAACCCACTTTCTGTATGGATTTGCCTATTCGGGGCATTTCACATAAATAGAATCATACAATATTTGGTCTTTTGTGACTGGCTTTATCCAGCATTCCATTTTCAAGATTCATCCATGTTGTAACATGTATCAGTGCCTCGTTCTTTTTTTTTGGCTGAATTATATTCCATTGTATGTAGTACATATCATATTTTGTTGATCTATTCATTATCTGATAGAGGTTTAGGCTGTTTCCATATTTTGGCTATTGAGTAATGCTGTTATGAACATTCACGTACAACTTTTATGTAGACATATGCTTTCATTTTTCATGGATATATATTTAGGAGTATAATCGCTGGGTCATAATGTAACTATGTTTAACTGTTTAAAAACTGCCAAACTCTTTTTCCAAATCAGTTGCATCATTCTACATTCTCACCAGCAGTGCACGAAAGTTCCAATTTCTCTATATCCTTACCAACACCTGTTATTACCTGTCTTTTAATTATAGCCACCCAGTGGGTGTTAAATGGCATCTCACTGTGGTCTTTAGCATTTCCTTAATGCATAATGATGCGTCTTTTCAGGTCCTCATTGGCCATGTGTGTATCATCTTTGGAGAAATAGCTATTCAAACTCTTTGCTCATTTTTAAATTGGGTTTTCTGTCCTTTTAATGTTGAGCTACAAGAGATCTACACATATCCTGGATATAAGTCCCTTGGAAGATAGATATGATTTGCAAATATTTCCCTCCATTCCGTGGGCTGTCTTTTTCACTTTCTTGATGGTGCCTTTGAAGCACTTAACTTTAAAAATTTTGATGAACTCCATCCTACTTAATTTTTCTTGTTGCGTATGCTTTTTGGTGTCACATCTAGGAAATCGTTGTCTAATCCAAGGACATGAGGATTTACTATGTTTTCTTCTAGGAATTTTATAGTTGTAGTCCTTACATTTAGACATTTAATCAGCTTTGAGTTAATTTTTGTGTACAGTGTGTGGTAAGGGTGTGCGGCTTCCTCCTTTTGCATGTGGATAACCAAGTGTTCCAGCACCGCCGATCTCTTTGATCACAAGTTGAAAAGACTATTCTTTCCTCACTGAATAGTCTTGGCAACTTTGTTGAAAAGCAATTGGCCATAAATGTATGGATTTACGTTTGGACTTCCAATCCTATTCCATGGATGTATCCAATACCACCACACTGTCTAGATTATGTTAGCTATGTGTTCAGTGTCAGTTTTAAATCCTGTTTAAAATTCTTTGAATCTTTACTACCAGGTTCCAGCTCTATTCTTTTTGGGGAATCAGCAAAGGCCTGAGTACAAGGAAGCTTTTCTTTAAATGAAACAGGGATCATTAATAACCTCTCACAGTTTTTAAAGCAGCTGTACTGTGAGCAAAATCTTAGGAAGACAACATACGTGAACAGAATGTAGTACTGTAATAAAGTTAAACTTACAACCGTTAATCTGGATAATTTGAGTACGTATACATAATCATACTGCCACAGGATAATCAGGAGCAAATAGCAAATAATTCATGTAAATGAATGTGGTGTATCACACATTTATATTATACGTACAGCAAATTTATCATTTAAGTTAATAAACACATCTATAGGCCTCTGTTTTTCCCTTTATGGCTCATTTTTTCCACCTTCCTCATTTATAATGACTTTTCTTCCAGGAACATGGAGACTCTCATGTGTTCCTGAAACCTCCAGCTAACAGGTACCCCATCCCCATGCATTAAGAGCTAGGTCTGGGGCAAACTAGGAGCAAGGAATGGCATTTCTATTTGCAGCAGTCAGGAAGCTGGTGGAGAGGGGCTGCGGAAAGGTGATGGACTCCATCCAACAGCGGAAGAGACTCTGGCAAGAAAACGTGTTGGGACAGAAAGGGTTGTTTCTCAACTACCATCCTTCCCTTCTTCCTCAATCTGCACGGGGAGGCAATGTGCCGGCCAAAAGACTACCTCTCCAGGCTCCGCTGTTGCTAGGGAGAAATAGGCCTGGGATCCTGGGCTGGTCACGCGGTCCACTAAGAGAAGTTATACTGAGGACTGAGACACATGCAGCCCATCCAGTCCTCTAAATCATCAATGCCTTACCCTGGGATTACATTAGACCATAAACAGACTTAGGCTACATTCGTTTTGTCTCTGACGTGCCCTGGAACGTTTTGCCTTTGTGTACGTCACGCCGACAAGTAGCGCTGTGAAACACACCGCTGCGTTAGCTTGGTGAAGGTGCTACGACTTATTCAGTGGTCTCTACATACTTCTTTTAGAAACAGAGCTAGGAAAAAGCTTCATTTTCCTCCGGGATAGTCCTTCCGTTTTGAAACTAAGAACTGTACGCTCTGATTTATCATGCTTCCCCTTCTTGCCCTTTTGGTTAGGAGACTCAGAACCAAATTTACACTCAATTATCGTAATTTTATTTGGTCTTATATTTGAAAAAAATCCAGAATATCTTGCTTTTCCGGCTCCGATTTTCCCTTTTTATTTTATTGCATATGGTGTTATATTTTAAGACTTTATGCTCAAGATGAAAAGTGTGCTGTACCTGTTTAGCGACAATCCTACCTGAGGAAAATTGCCAGAAATGCATAAGTTGGCAGTTTTGTGTCACATAATCAGGCTACACTAGTAGCCGCTGGCATGTCTGGAAGGCAGCAGCCACCCACCGTTAGTTAGTTCGCACACCAGTGGCAATTTGCTGGATGAATGACTGCAACGTATTCTGATTCTGAATGCAAAGAGTGGAGAGAGAAGAATCACACAGCGAGAGGTCTGGTCATGAGGCTGGCAGAGCTCTTCACCTGGAGAACAATGGACGCCAGCTGCTGAGGAGACCACAGGTGACCTGGTTACAGGGAAGGACGAACACGCTTGCTGTTTGGCCATGAAAGCTCCTAATTATCCTAAGGAAGGCGGCAGGTTTTCGTGAGGTCTGGTTCTTGAGGTTGTTTTTTTTTTTCCTGGTTATGTACAATAACTTTCTTTAACAGAGCCAAACTGAGGGTGTCTCTCTTCTTGATTACAGAGGCTATTTTGGAGAACTCAAATTCTCGGCATAAAAAGAGGAGGGTAAATATACGTACACTGGCACAATGGTGATTTATATTTGCAAATAGTAGACAGGATGAAAAAATATAAAATAGGAGGTCTCAGAGGAGTCCTATTTCTAAAACAGAGTTGCAGTATTAAAAATTCCATATTCCAATATCTAACTAATAACAGTGACCAATCATTATCCAACAAATTTTGCAGCTTAGCCATTAAGTTAAAAAAAAAAACTTTTGTGGAATTCCAAAGTATCTTCATTTAGGCTTGTCACCTGTCTTAATTTCCCTAGAGAGTAAATTAGAAGTGAATGGAAAAGGAACAAAAACAACTCCAAGTCGCTTTTAAGTCCAATAGATATAAAAATGAGTGATTCCTCTACCTAACAACAAACAAATAAATAACACTAGCAAAGCAACTCCTAAGCAGCTGACTTTTTTTTTTTTAACCTCACCATCTTACAACTAGGTAGTCTTTTCAAATTATATCCCCATTTTATACTAGAGATACATGCTGAGTTTTATTGCTGTAGCTAAAGGGATATCTCACACATTCAAACTGTTTCTCTTTTGTATCAGATAACAGATAACCTGGATTTAATGGAAGCCCTAAATGGAAAGAGCTGCATGTTTGAAAGATAAGAACAAAGAAGTAGAAGAGGCGACTATTTTACTAGTGATGTTTTCATTCTGAGGACTTAAGAGAATCTGAGTCTTTTTCTTTATAATCATAATTTGAAAGAATAAAGGATAAAGACCAAAGCCAATCATGCCACAAAGGGCAATATACATCTTTCTCCACACCCTGCAGTCACACACCTACACTCTTTGGGGCCCCGTTCAAATTCTACAGATCAGGCAAGCAGAGTTGTAAACATTTCCATGTGCAAAACTCGCTTTTTCCAAAAACAGGCATGGCTTAGCATGTCGTTTTCTTTCTTTAGAACGTTTCAGAGCAATTATGTCCTGAGGATATAAGGATGGCAGAGCAAAGGTATGTGCCTATAACAAGCATCTCATTGAAAGTAGCGGCAAAATGTGTGGGTTCATGGGATGAATAACCACAGAGTACAGATTGAAAACGAGTGATAAGTAAAGACTCACAGAGTAAGGCAATGTTATATGCTGGTTACTTGCCCAGTTCAGGGCTACATGAATAAACAGGATTTTTTTCCCACCCAAAGAGAATGGATATGACACAGGACAGCACAAATCTGCTACAAGATGCGGTGGTAGGTACAACACTAACAATCTAGGTGCCAGGAATTTTTTCCAGGAGGTGTGTGCGCTTCTGTAACAGAAATGTAACTTGAGAAAGGGGCCACAGCACTTCCCTTGCCTCTTTATAACAAAGTAGTAATTGTTAACAATTGAAGAATCATCACTCCTCTCTTGGGACTTTGCCAGCTCAGCAAGAGACAATATCAGTTTTTCAGATGTTATCTTTCTCAGTAGTCCATTTCTTAATTAATCCATTTCAGAAAGAGAGTTCCCTGGCTTTCTTTAAGGCAAAAGAACCACCTTTTTGGATGGGTTCTTGGAACTACTCCCTTATTTCTCCCCAAACTGAAAGCCAGGTTGTTTCCTGCCCCACTTCGAACCAGGTTGTTCAGCTATGCTTGAGTTTCGTTTTTGAATGTAGAAAGAGTTACTAAATGAAAGAGGCCTCGGGACAGGAAAGCATGAAATTTCAATGGCTGGCAGCCAGGTGATTTTGCCATGTAGAGGGATCCACATCCTTCTTGTGTGGCTGCAGCCAGGTTGAGGCTAGCAAAACACACACTGTTAAAACATCACTTGTGTGATCCAGCCTATAATGAAGGAAGCGCTACGACCAGCTGCTTAGAACTGGGTGACACAAACCTAATTGATTCAGATTTTTTTTCCTGGTTCCTTGTACTGCAAATTAAAGGTATTGTTCCCATGGATGTTTGTTCTAAGCATGTACATGTTGGGTGTGGTGTGGTAAAGTCGGTGCAGCCACAGGAGATGAGAACAAGGCCTGGTAGGAAGAAGCTGATTTTGCTCACAGGTCCCGGGGTGGGGGGAGGGTGGGGAGTGGGGTGGGGGCCCTACAAGCCACACAGGGTCACAGGGGGAGCCACCAGTGTGGTCAGGAGACAGAGGGCAGGGGCAAAAGGAGAGTCTAGGCCAGAGCCTTATCTGGGGCTTCCTTGGGAAAGGCAGGGCAAGGTAAACAGCTTAGGGCTGGCTAAATAATTCTGGTGGGCTTTGGGGCCATATAGTAGGCCTATAGCTGCCTGGTACCTGGTCCTGAGGAATTTAGAGCAAATGAAATTTTGGCTTGCGTGCAAGTTAGATAAGGAGGTGGTTGAGGATAGGACTGGTTGGTTTGCATATGAAAGGCATGCTCCTGGGAGAGCTGTTATTGTCTTTAGGAATTAATTAGCCCTGGGAGGGGCAGTCTCTCCCTGGGTCTGTAAGGCCCCCAAATGCCAAAGCATCAAGAATACAGAATTACCAGAGGGAAGAGGGGAGGGGGGTGGTAGATGAGGGTAAAGGGGGTCAAATATATGGTGATGGAAGAACTGACTCTGGGTGGTGAACACACAATGTGATATACACAATAGATGATGTATTACAGAATTGTACACCTGAAATCTATGTAACTTTGCTAACAACTGTCACCCCAATAAACTTTAATTAAAAAAAAATACAGAAAATATAATTGGCCCTGTGATGAATAGATGCCAAATAGACAACATAGAATCTAAGAAGACACAGAACAATGTATGTATTTAAATATGACACTTGCCAGGGGAACTCATTAGGGGTCTTAGACAGGCTTTAGTCCCAATATCCTTCAGCACAGCTCCCTCCATTCTTTGAATAGGACAACGAATGTCTCCTGTCTTGCTTAACATGCTATGCAAACACACTTCAATCCTCTAATCTGACTGTCTGCCTCCCTACACCCACATATGAAGAGGTTTAAGACTTGTTTCAGCTGGTGATGACATTCGTTTGTCATGGTGGTTGAAGGGACCTCTTCCAAGCGGGAAGAAAGCAGGCACCCACGTGACGGGCTGTGGAGTCTGGGGTTCCGCCTTCTCACTTTGTAAACGACCTAATTCCCCTGCTCGAGGAGCGGCAGCCACTGCCATCTGCCATCTGCCAGGCTGGTGGGCCTGCCTCTGTGCCGTGGGAGTCTGGACGTCTGAGAGCCTCTGACCCACTGTCTTCTTAGTACATATGCACTTGGCATGTGGTCTCACCCCCTCAGCTAATTACAAAGTCCAGCATCACCTATCCTTAGCTTATATACAGCTCAGGCTCAGTGGGGCTGTGTTTGCAACAGAGGTTTAAGTGTTGAGGGATGGGCTCTTTCCATCTGCTGATGATCCCATGTTGCCATGTAATGTTCTGGGTGGACTGTAAGGGATACTAATGAAACAGGTTCAAGGAAAGTGATATTACAACTGTGGCAGGTCCAAGTCTCACAGTCCTGGAAACGAATGGACATTAGTACTTCTTGGCAGGCTGTTGGTTTGGTTTGGAGCTTGATGTCACATTCATTCTTCTGGCTGCCAGTCTCCTGAAGGAAATACTGACCTTCTTGCTTTAGTTTTCTATATTTTATTAGTTGTTCATCATTGAATAGGCTGCTTAGTATTAGAATTAAAGGACCATTGGCTAAGTATGACCAATACGACTCTGATTGTTTTTAGTTTCTCTACATTTTGGTAGATGACCAAGCCATGGATTTGGTGTTCCCTTCTCTCTTCTTATTCATTTTTGGAAAGAGTTTAGATGGGCTGGGTAAAGATATTTGAAGCTTTCTGATCCAATGTAAATGAATCCTGTGGTGGGTAAATAATTTTCCTCCCTCCTTTGCTCTCCTGGGGTATTCTGATGAATAATGCTTCTCAAATAAGTTTATAAATATTGCCCTAGAGGTAAGAAGAGCATTAAGCTCACAGCAGCTGTGCCATTAATGCTTTAGTGTATAGGGCAGGGCAAAGAGGGAAAAAGTCATCAAAACCTTACGGTGTCAGAATTTTCTGGAACGTTTTGAAGGCCACAGCTGGGAACAAAATACTGAGGGCAACGGCAGTGAAGCGTGGATAGAGCCTCGCAAGATCAAGTCAGGCCAATCTTAAAATGTAGAAGCTTTTTTGGGTGGGTGGTGGTATGGGGTTTATAGTCTGTTTTGCTCCCAATTATGGCATATGTTTATCTTAAATAACTCAAAAAAGAAAGTGTAATTAATCAACCTCAACAACAAAAACAACAAAAGATTTGTTCTCTTTCTGTCTCCCATTATCCAAAAGTCCAGTTTACGAATGACCCAACTCTAGTCTACAAGTTGTCTTTACTACAAAATATTCATTCTCTTTAGAAGTTACTGCAGTTTGACCCTCCAATGTTATGCTTTCCAGTTGATTCGTTACACTTTACCTGTGATAACTCAATTATGCTTTAGTGTCCTTCTTTGATTGGTCTTGATGTCCCCATATTAAACAAAAGCCTCTAGAATAGTAAGGAAATTTATTACTGCCACAACGCCACCTACTGGTAAAGCTCTTACAGAAGCAAGACAGCTGGAGCTTAATTTGGACTCAACAGTTTTAGAGAGTCCATCTGAGCTTTGGTTTTATAAAATCCCAATTTCCTTGTCATTTTGAAAAAATATCACTTCTCTTGATAGCTACTGAGTCTCTTGCTGTGGCATAAAGTCAGCAAGTCATAATAAAATAAAACTATGGTCTTATTCTTACTGTTACCTTAAATTGGCCCTGCCTTCACCGACTTTGATTTTCTCTGTCCTACAACTGTAGCAGGGGCTCCACGTAGTGTGGGCAAGGGTTTGGATCTGGCGAAAATAACTTGGGGAGCTTCCAAAGATCCTGAAAAATGTAAAAAAAAATCCCTACTTAACACTTTATTTGATCTTGGCTGAAAGGACAAATGAAATCTAAAACTAGGTTTTAGGGGCATCACTGTTCTCCCAGAGGCCACCGCCTCACTTCCTGACAAACACCAAATCCATGTGCTCTCTCTGGCTTTCTAACAGCACAAGAGTGGGTAACCAACCCAAACTCTTATCCCTCTGGCGCTTGGAAAAGAAGAACTTTTGGGGAGCAATAAAGAGTACAAGACACTAGGGCAAGCATCTCGAGAACTTTATTTATTTTTACTTTTAATCTGTCACACTCCAGAGATCCACCCAACTACAGAATGCACGGCTAAAAAAAAAAAATAGGACTACGATGGTGAAAATAGGTCATTCTGCTGAGAGCTGCCAGGCAAATAATTTCACTTGGAAGTTAACGTGATAGCTAGATCCTTAGGGTTTAAGCTCCGCCGCGTTTACTTTAAATTAAAATAAGTTCCTTTCTCTTGTTTCTCACACTGACATGCTGCTGCCACATCCCCACGCAAAGTGCATTTTACCAGGGCCTGAAATAACAAACACGGAACAAGGACATTGCTTCTCTCTAGCTTCTTGTAAATGAACCCCATCATTGGTTTTAAAAAGGTGGTAAGGTCTCTTCCACCAACAACAGACCACTAAGAGCTAAAAAAAAAAAGGTGGAGGGGATAATGCATGGGGGTGTTGGTGGGTAGAGACTGGGTTCCAAGATGGGAGAGGCGTAGGCAGAGTTTCGGGGGCCACGGTGGGGGCAGCTGGTGTGACTTCAGACCCTACAATAATGGTAGATTACACGATCAGGTCAGCATGAGAGAAATGTCAGTTATCTAATCTGTTGCTCTCTGCTATTTTAGTTCCACCATCACCACTTCACAACTTAAGAACGCCTTGGTTATACAGAAGGAAGGCCAACGGCTTTGGCTTTGAACCAAAGGCCCGCACTCCAGCTTCCTTCTCAAGTTTCCGAATTTGCTGACTCTACACCTTCCCCTTCCATAGCGAATTCAGAATATGCAGCCTGACGGAAGAAGTCAAGGGAAAGTACCGTTCATGGAGCATTTCAGGCACTCTGCTAGGAGCGTTCACATTCCCTACCTCATTTATGTTCATAAAGAAATAATATCACTACGTGACCACCAGTGCAAAAGGACTCCGAGTTTTTTCCAACAGTGCTCTGAGGTGAACCACTATCTCACTCAGTCTGCCTGAGAGCAGTCACACAGCTTTATGGCCTGGTTGGCCAAACCTGGGGAAGGGTCCAGGGACCAGGAAACAGGCTTTTGTTATATTCATGGACTCAATAATACCATGTTTAACCACCTGAGTTACCTGGACCAGACAGGGGCTACATATCCTTCAAAGTCAGTGTAACGACTCCCGTATCGGCATCTTGCCAACTCGGAGGGAGATGTGTCAACTTTTTGACTTATGCTAGGGGTCATTCTCCTTTCTTGTGGGGTTAAAAAAAATTGTTTTTAATAACATCCTAACCTCCTTTTTATAGGACACCCTTCTGAACCCCTAGCTTTAAGTCTACGCAGGATACAGAAAAGCACACGATCTGTAGTTAAAACACTGAAGTGCCAGGTAACTATTTACTAGCTGTATCAATAACTCTGACAGGGTTAGTTGTACTGCTATACTGCTAAAGTAAAATGTTTATTGGAAAGTACGGAAAATGCCTGGACCTATTATATCAGGTACATCAGTGTTTTTTTAAGGATCAGAAAAGTCACAGAATAGAAACAAATTCAACAGACTTGAGAGGCCAAGAGTCATTTGGTGACAAAAAGCAGTAAATCACAGGCTACCTAAACAAGGTGAGATGAATAATGTGCTTATCCTAAGTAGAAGCAGGGAGAAAGGTAAGTATTAGAATCCCAGGAGAAGTACAACTTTCTTCTCTTTCCTCTTTGGTTTTATGCTGATACCAAATTCAGTACAACTGCTACAAAATCTTCTAAGTAGCTTCAACAGTCAGTAAATATTATTTCATGATCAAGATGCTGAAAATATGACCCACCTAGCCCCTCAAATTTCCAACTTCCTCAAAGAGTTCAATGCAATACTTGTATTTATCAATTAGACATGCAAATGGAATAGGCCAGTTTCCTGGATCTTCTAGGCTTTGCAACCTCTCCAGCTTCAGCAAATGTGAAGAGCTGAAGGGGCTCTAACAGCTTTACCTAACAGAAATCCTCCCAACCAGACCATGATTCTCTCATCCACCCGTTTCTCAGTCCATAACAGTTCCAGGTAGAAATTTTATTTCCTTAAAAATAACTATCATGTCCTAGTAATTCTTTTTTTTTTTTGGGGGGGGGAGGGGGCGGGGAGCAAATAGCTACCCCATCAAATATTTCTTGAATTCAGGTCCTAAGATTTGAAGTGCGGAACAAAATCTTTATACTCTCATCATGTTATTACCTGACTTGACTGTAGTTCTAGAACTTTCTCTATATATTGCTTCATTTAATCTTCATAGTAAGCCTATGAGATATAATTACCCTTTGACACAGTCAAAGAAACCAGGCTTCTCAGAGATCTTGTAACCGTTTTACGGTGTTATGTCAGCCCACCAACCTGCCTCCTGAACACACTCCCTGATGGCTCCCTGCTGCTTTCGGGACCAAGCTCCCCAAACAGCTCAGAAACCGGCCCTGCTACCTGCCTTTTCCCTGGTCACTCCCTGCTCATGCCCTGGTGCCTCGCCACACTGACACACAAGGGCTTCCAGGACACGGCACGGCTTCACCCCCCAGACTTTGCTCCCTCTTCCCAGAACGCCTTCCTTTCCACGCCTCCTCTCCTGCTGGATGACCTGTTCATATCCACACCTCAGCTTTAGATGCTTCTTCCTCTAGGAAGCCCTCCCAGTCCCTAAGGAGCCTGGACTAGGTTGCTTGGGTTCAAATAACAGCCCCATCATTTACGAGCTGTGAGAGTTTAGACACGTTCCATCATCTGTCTGTGCCTTGATTTCTTGGGCTGTAAAATGAGGAACACAGTTCCTACATAACATGTGTGTTTTGTGAACCAATGAGTTATTCCGTGCACAATATTCGGTACCAGGCCTGTGCCGGAAGCATAGCAGATGCTCAGCCAGTGTCGTCTGTGGCTCTGCCTTGCATCCCCAGGACGTGGTACTCACCCACCTGCAGCTCCTCGCCCAGTCTGTCAGGTCCCTGACAGCAGGGCCTGTCTCGTTCACCCTGGAGGCGTCTCAGTGCCCAGCATGTCACTTTCACCACAGTAGGTGATCAATAACAAACACTTGTTGAATTGAATCCAAGTGATTTTCTTTCAGTTTTCTGGTTACTAATTAGTGTAATTTTATGAATTATTACGCACAGAAAACTAACCCCTGGACTTACACATGCCTAACTCATGTGTCAGCGCCTACATGGAGAGGTGTTCGGCCCTCAGTGACTACCTGGCAATAGGCCAGGACACTGGCATGACGGGACTCAGATCAAAGGCCAGAGCTCTGCACCCACGTATAATCTCCCACAGGCCCCCCACTTTCTGAGCCTCAGCATCCTCGTGCGGGTGGGGGCAAGATCCAACTCCCAGGGCTGCTGTGAAGATTAGTGAGATGTGACATGTGGGAATGCTACTTACTCGTAAACGGTGAAACACAGGCCAAATACAGGCATTCTTCACTAAACGCTGCAAATCTGATAGGATTCTACCAGACTGAGCATTTCATTGGTCCCAAACTATCCAGAAAACCACTCAATCCTAAACCATCAGTGTGATTTTAAAGAAGAATGGAACAAAGATGCCCATGTGCCCCCACATCAGAAGCCTGGGTGCTTCCTTCTGAGCTGGAGCGCTCTTCAGAGGCAGGAGAGAAAACGTGCTACGCCCGCACCCTCCCTGCTGCCCCGCCCTCCAGGAAGCTGCTGCACCACTAACCTGAGGAGCTGATGATGGGCACAAATGCTGCAGGGTTAAGGCCGCTCTGGAGTCCGTTCAGCTGCCCTTCGGTGGAGGACCCTCTGGAACACAAGGAGCTTGTTAGATGCGCAGGCAGAAAGGCCGGGTCAAGTACAGGCCCTCCGATGGCTTGCTTCTTGCTCTGGGTATTGCCTGCTCTGCGGCTCCTTCCCTTGTTTGTCAAGGTTTTGTGCAAATATCAGCTTCTTAGAGAGACTTCTATGGGCAACCTATTATCCCCACTGGAATGTAGCTTCAAGAAAGCACAGGCTTTGATCCCTGCTGCCTCGCCAGTGCTTCAGGAACAGTAACTGGCACTAACAAGCACTCAATAAACACGTGTTTATTGAATGAATAAATTAAGTTCCTGGTAACGACTTGGATAAAATATAAGAGAGGCCATTTTTTAGAAACCGAGTTTCATGTAGAGCAGTGGTTCTCAGTTGAGGGAGGGAGGACAGACAGGTTTTGCGTCCCCACTCACCCCGCTACCCCTCCACCAAGGACATTTGGCAGTGTTGAGACATTTGTGGCTGTCACAACTGTGGGGTCTGCTGGCATCTAGTGGGTAGAGGTCAGGAACAGTACTAAACATCTCCCACAGTGCACTGGAAAGGGCCCCCAAACAACGACTTCCTTAGCCCAAGATGTCAGGGTACTGAGGTTGAGAAGCCGTTATAGAGAGGAGCCTCCCATGCCGACTTTGACAAGAGACAGGAGAGTATGCTGGAGTCTTTGGGCACAGGTTCCCCAGCAACGGCTTAGGAATTCTATGACTAGCTTGATGCTCTACGCACCGTGCCAGTCTCCCTGTATTAGGCTCTTATACCTCTATAATTCTTTCACTGCATTTATCAGAAGTACAATTATGAAACTATTAATTATATAACCAGCTGCATAACATCTGTCATCCTTGCTAAAATGTAAGCTCCAAAAAGACAGAGATTGTATCAGTCTTATTCACAGTTGTATCCAGAGCTCTTAATACTGCATTTTGCACACATTAGGTATTTAATAAATATTTTTAAAAATAATCTGACCCATTGCCCCCGTAAGTCCACTTACTTGTGGGTCTGTCTACCTTGATTTTAGTTGTTGTGTAAAGAGTTTACCTGGGAGATTAAATTTTCATATGCTCGGTGCTTTGTTTGTTGAGCAACATCCAATACAACCTTAGCACCCCTCTCCCAGCACTATTTTTTCACTTATTCATTCCTTCATGCAAAAAAATAGTTACTGAGTATTTCCTGTGCTCAGTATAGGGAGGCAGACATTAAGCAAATACATAAGATATAAACTGCATGATAAATGCTAAAGAGAAAAAGTGGAGGGTGTTCTGAAAGAATGAGATAGGGAACCTGAGTTACAATAGACGGCAAGGACGGTCTTTCTGAGGAAATCCGATTTCCACAGTCATGAAGTTATGAGAAATAGGCATTAGCTAAGAGTAGGAAACAGGGAGTGCTTTTCCCAGAGAAGAAACAGCACATACAACGATCCTGAGGCAGGACAGCGTTTAGGATGTCCTAGGACTCTCTAAAGACCAGCAAGGGTAAGGGGGTTAGCCAAGCCATGTTTGACAAACTCCTCGCTCATACATCTTTCCAGGCCCTTTGGCTGGAGACTGATTCAGTGGGTCTGGGAGAGGGCCTGAGAATGTAGGCTTTTTATAGCCCAGGTGATTCCTATCACGAGAGAAGTCAGGTAAACATTGGCTAGTGGGTAAAGAGAAAGGTGGTACGAGGACCACTTGGACGGTCTGGCAGAGGCTCAGGTAGGTACCCAGGGGGTCCCCACGCCAGTGATGGAGACAGCCCCTTGAGAACAGACCCCAGCAGTGATGTAAGGATCATCCTGTCTTACACGCCTCCCCACCTCCAACCCTGCCAAGCTGCGGTTCGGTGCCTGCGCCCCTCCTGTCCACTTTCATTCTGAGGATGCTGTGGAGGCAAAGAGCGGGGAAAGGAGCAGAGGGCTTCTTCCTTCCTTCCAAGCCTCGCCCTTGTTACCTGGAAAGCTTGTGCATTTTATTTCAGCTCCTTATGTCGTCCCCCCCCCCCCCCCGCAACAAAGCAACCAAAGCATCCGTGGCTGGACTTTGCTATTCCAGGTCCAAGTGAAAAAGAAAACGTTCTGGAAGGCCTCGGATGGGCTCTTTCTTTTAGTTAAAAACCCTCAGGGCCGTTCTCCTGCATTAGGAGCAGCTGAGTCAAGAAAAGCCTGCATTAGGAGCAGCTGAGTCAAGAAAAGCCATGGGGTTGACCTGAGTTTCAAAGGGTGTCAGCCATAAAAAGGGAAGCAGGTAGGCAAAATTGTGGGGTCAGCGGAAGACACAAAGGCCATGAACAAGGAACCACCTGAGGCGTTTAGACCTCCTGAGTCCTGGGTCCCCAAACTCTATGGCCTGCTCCCTCTCCTCTCTGGAACGCCCACCCTACCCTTCTCTCCCATACATATGCTTTCTCCAGTTTCCCACCCAAGGCCTCCTGACCCGATGTCCCCTCTACCCAGTTCCACTCCCTCCTCTCTCCTCCTCCCCCTGTCAACTCCCATCACAGGCCTTGGGAGCCACCACTGGATCAGGCTTTGAACAACATTTCTAATGAATTCTAACTGTTTCCAGCACAGGGTCCCCCTTTCCCCGGCGGTGGAGAAATGTATCCATAGTCATCCAAGGGGAAAGTCTGAGTGAATTTTTCCATGAAAACATCGGTACACAAAATGGTTTCGGTCGATGTTATTACTACCCTAGGCGCATTATGGGTAAATATGCTTTTGTTGTGATAACATCATTTCCTTAGGAAAATACATTGCAATTTCTGAACAAGCCAGTCCTAAATGAGAACTCTGGAAATATAGCCTGTCTAGGGCCTGTATGTTCATTTGTGCTTGCTGATCTGCTCCTGCAGTGGTTCTCTGCTGCTTTCCTGAGGATGCCTGTGTTTTAGGAAATATGTAAGAAGGTATGTATGTTCTCCCTGGTTGTCTTTAAGTCAGTTCCTGTGCTTTCACAGCAGCATAAAAGCACTTAGCTCGTAAGGGCTTGGAGGAGTAAATAAGAGGATGGATGAAAAGCACATCTTAGCACAGTGTCTGATATTATATTAAGGGTTAAATAAACATAATTATTAGTGTTGTTATTTTTACTTAGGAATATTGACAATCTTTGCATTCACTATAGGTTTATCTACACATAGAAATATTAATTCGGAAGGCTGACTGACTCTAACTCAGTATGGGATATTAGTGCACAACTGTAGAAGAATGACCACAAGACAGTCAGAGCCTGAACATTAACAGCAATTTGCTATTAAAGTCAGAAGGTAGTTAACTGGCAACCTACGAGGCAGAAATCTCATAGTCAAAATTACTTAAAATCTTGTAGGAAGGGCTCATGTGAGATTGACACACTATCTCTTAATAAATCTCTCACACACATTTTTTTTCTGCCAGCACCAGAATGAATCACGGTTACTTCAACTGTGCACTAGATGAAGTAGTTGGCTTGTGGCAAAGGGCCATGTTGTATAAACTGTGTCTCTGAGCAAGAGAATAAAACATAGTACAGCGGGCTGCTCTTCCTGTTGGAGAGGCTCATGGGAAATGAGACTGACTGGAGGAACAAAACATGTCCTCTCTTATCCTGAGTGGAATAGCAAATGGAATCAGCCACTTTATTGAAACTGTACTTTCTTTTTCTCTCCAAATACCTGAATGTGAAAGTTAAATGTGTGTTTCATGCAGTTCATTACCTGCTGTTTTCTGATCATAGTACATATAGAATATGAAGAGATGGCTAAGGATGAACTCAGAAAAACTGGAGTTATAAAAGTATCAAGAGTTTTGTGGTGAGAAATACTGAAAAGACGAGACAAGAAAGGTACCATTAGCTTTATATTACACGAAAGTTAGAAGTTCAGGCCCTATCTGTGAGCACGAGATGTGACTATCTGGCCCCATGAGTGCTCCTTAATTGCTCTTCCTGGAAATGGTACAAGTTTTAGGAGATGGAGAGGTGGTGGATGTCTAGTCAAAGGTTGAGAGTTAGAGGCTCAATAAAATATCAGCTGTGGTACAGGGCTTAGCTCATCTTCAGAGAAGGGCCTAAACTATCTGCCCACAATTGTCAAAAACTGCTGAAGGGCAGGCTTCCTAATGAACTGAGCCGCTAAAAACTGAGATAAGAAATGGGGTCATGAATAGTAGCAACAAAGAATTAGAAGAATTCCATTAACAGTGACATGCTCTTTTCAACCAAGGCAGTGTCTTTCCTTAGGACATGTTCCTAGCTAGTACCTCAAGGGTTTCCTTAAATGCTAAATGTACCCTTCCTAACCCAGAATTCAAGTCACTCGCTCCATTCCTATCTCCTCCTCTTGCCCCTTCTGCTCTCCTGAAGTCCAAGAAAGAGCCTGCCATGGGCACTGTTCCTACTCTGAGTAAGCAGGAACAGCCGTTCTGGGCCTTTCAAAGAAGCTGTTCAATAACATATTACAAACAAATAATCTCTCCATAGCTGAAATGTTGCCTGCATTTATCATTTTGAAAGATTTCTTCTAGTGCAAGTCTCTACTTAGGGAATATAAGTGGATCAAACGGCTGGCTAGGAATTCCGCTGGCATCGAGACCACGCCATACAGCCGGTCTATATAACATATCATCACCAGTCTATGAGGGTTATAATGAGCAAATTTCCCCATTATGCATTTTGCTGGGAAGGCTTCTGATGTGCTGTTTCGTTAGGTCTTTTATTTGTGGTTTCCTCTGTTCCTCCTGCCCTGCTCCCCATTATTTTGATCAGTGGAAACTTTTCTAAAAGTGATATCCTTTCTTTAAGATCTGTTTTGTTCATTACTTCACAAGGTTGACTGTGGTTTGCTGCTATATTGTTTCTCTTCGCGTTCTTTTCAAGGCTTTCTACATCTCTAACACAGAGGTACTAGTTTTCTATTTCAATGGTTCAGTAAAAGTTTATCTTGGATTCATGCCATGACATCAGGGATGACCTTTCTGTAGAAGGAAGGACCCGCAGAAGGAAAATACTCAAGGTTTTACAGGAAAAGTAGCGCTAGAAATGCTGACCTCGCCAGGGCTGTGGCAAACAAACACGGTGGCATTTGTGAAGGTCCTGAAAAGAAACACCCCCAAACCAACCATTTTTATAAAACACTGGTGACAACCAACCTCTTTCGATTCCCAAAGGAGAGAAGAAATCCCAAGATGCAAGTTAGGTTCAAGAACTGAATCCCCCCCCCCTCAAAAAGAACATGGACTCTTCTAAGCAAACATTTACTCACAGATTAAATACCTTACCACTTTCCTTAACATACCTACGTGCACACAGGTGTTACGTATGTGTGCCTTTTCCTTTTATCTATCAGTCCAGGGATTACACACGCATTTCACAGAGAGAACCTAATATGCGGATCCTTAGCAAATAACAATTTGAACCTCATTAATGTGGGTCTGGTTCCAAAGCCAATTCAAGGAACACTTAGTGAAGTCAACTGCTGCGGAGCAGTGGTGCATAGGACTCCTTTTTATAAATATGCTACACGTCACCTAATCCACTATATTTGTCATTACATTCCTTTCTATTCCTAGTGTTATTTATGTGGACCTTTTCTCTTTTTAAAAAAAATTATTAACCTTTCCAGAGGCGATTCCATTGTGTTGTCAATTTCATTAATTCCTTCACCAAGTTTTGAATGAACACCTACCACGTGCCCCACACCGGAGAAGGCACTATTCTCTCATGCTTTCCCATGTGCCATGTTCTAGGGGATTTCTTTATTTTTAGATTATTTTGCTTAATTTAAGGTTGTTCTTTTTATAGCTTTTCAAGGTAAATGAACTCATTTTATTTTCAATCCTTCTTGTATTTTTAATAAACATATTTAAGTTACAAATTTCCTTCTGAGTGCAGTTTTGGCTGTCACACCAATTTGTAGTACTTTCCTAGCCATTCAGTGCTCAATGGTTTATGATTTTCATTTTGGCTACCTCTTTAATACATGAGTATTATATACTCTATTTTTTAAAATTTCCAAACACATAAGGCTTTAAAAATTTTTTTTATTATTTCTAATTTAAGTGTATTTACTATAGTTAAAGAATGTGAACTATTTGATACTGATTTTTTTGCTTGTGTGGAGCCTTCACTTGTGACAATGTGCTGGATTTTTGTAAATGTTCCATGTATACTTGAAAAGAATATATATCCTCTCTTTTGGGCCTGGGAGTCTATGCACAGCTATTAATGTTTTTCAAACTGTGATTTGTGACTCATGAGGGCAGTGTAAAATTTAGGGGACATAAGCAGCATTTTAAAAAGAACAGGGAATGGTATGGTAAAACTTTTATTTCATATATATATAGATATTTTTACTGGGTTGTATATAAAATGTATTTTTTAAATTATAAGTGTTGGTCAAAAAGATTAAAAGGCATTTACATTTTTTAGGTTATTTTTTAATTTAAATTTGTCGGGGTGGCAATGGTTAATAAAATTATATAGGTTTCAAGCACAGAATTCTCTAATACATCATCTGTATACTAGCATTGTGTATTCACCACCCAAAGTAAAATCTCCTTCTGTCACCATATATTTGGCCCCTTTTACCTTTTTCTACTGCCTTCTCCTTCCCTCTGGTAACCACTAAACTGTTGTTTGTGTCTATGAGTTGTTGTTTATCTTGTTCATTTGTTTGCTTTCAGTTCTATATCCCACATGAGTGAAATCATATGATTCTTGACTTTTTCTGACTTATTTCACTTAGCATGATAATCTCAAGATCCATCCATGTTATAGAAAATGTAAAAGCCACTTATTAAAGCACACTGTTAATTCTGCATTTCAAATATTCAAAATCCTCAGAAAATTTTGCTTGAGTTACTTACACTGATAGAAGTACACTTCAATCAATCAATCTATCTTTTAACAGAAGAGTATAATCTGTTAACATTTATTGTGATTACTCATATATTTGGATTTATTTTTACCTTCATTTTTATTTTCCATTTACCATCCTTTTCCTTTGCTTCCCTCCCTCCTCCCCCTTCCTGCCTTCCACCGGATTCATAAAGTGTCTACATTCCCTTTTCTCGCCCTTTCTAAGTTTGAAAGCTACAGACTATATCTATTATTGAGCTCTTTTTGGCTAAGAAAGTGTGAAGCCGTTCAGTATTTCTGTCTTGCCTTAAACTCGACACAGACCTGTAATACAGTCATTAGCCACTGAATACTCTTGTCTCTGAACCTTGTCTGTGTTGTCTTAAATGTGTTTTATCTTTTTAAAGACCAACAATTTTTTTATAGTCAAAAACATTTATTGACATTTTATAAAATTTTTGTACCTCATGGTATCCAACAATTCTATGTTCACTTTTATCCTACACAGTCTCTGCTAGTTCTTTCAGTGAAGGTCAGGAGTGCTATCCTCTTAGACTTTGAATATCTCAAATTGTTTTCATTTTGCCTTCTCTCTTAAATGACACTTTAGCTATGTATAAAATTCTAGGCTGAAAATTACTTTACTGTAGCACTTTGAAGCTATTAGCGCTTGTCTTTGGCTACCTATTATTACTAGAGAGAAGAATGCTGGTATCCTGTGTACCTTTGTAAAGTGAATTTCCTTTCAGGTAGTATTAATATGTAAGGCTTCCCTTTATGCTTCATGTCCTGCAGTTTCACTATGATGTGTCTAGGGGTGCATTTATTTTGGTACATGGAATGAATTCCTTAGCTGAGGACTCATGTCTTTCTTCGATTCCAGAAAATTATCAGATCAGCTATTTTTTAAAGTATTGCTTGTCCATCTATCCCTCAGGTCTCTGTACTGATACTCCTATTAGAGTCACACGTCATGTTCCACAAGACACTCTTATTAGATACAGAATTTAACATGTCTGACCATTCAAAAGTGTTAATTTCATCTATAAGGAATTCATGTTCTAATTGTTGATTCTGTTGGCAACCTGTCTTAGCATTGGGTTTATTCATGTGTTTTGGAATTCTGGTTTGCAGGCTCATTTTGAACAGAAATCATTTGCCTCCTTGTCTCTCTACTTGTGCGCCCCTCCCTGTCTGAAGATTTTATAGTTGCCTCCACCTAGTCCCCCTGACGCCGGTCCAGAATCAGACTTTATAGTGCTGTTTTGGTGCCCTTGCCTCAGTGCTATTTAAAAACCCAGATGAGTTCTAAGACATGAAGTTGCAAGGATATGTATTATCGTCCTGACTCTTGAGGCCCATCTTCTCATACAAAGAGGGTCCATGCCAGTTTTCTCAGTCTCCCATGACGAGAGCCCACTGCCTTCTGCAGCTCAGGATTTCTTGACCTTGGTACTGCTGACATTTTGGACTGGATGGTTGTTTGTTGAGGGGAACTGTCCTGTGCTTTGCAGGATGTTGAGCAGCATCCCTAGACTCTACTCGTTAGGTGCCAATCGCAACACCCCCAGCCTCCCACTTATGACAACCAAAAATGACTCCAGACATTGCCAACATCATCGCCAGGTTGAAAAAAAAAAAGTCACCGTTTTATTTTCAATTAATGAGCCTGGCTTTAGTCTCTCCTCTTGGGCAGGGCAGTTTCAGGCCTCAGTATGCCACTGGAGCCTCTGAGCTCCAGGCTGCCACTGCCTGCTTCCAAAGCAGAGTTCAGAAAGCTCACTGCTGGGGCCGGCCGAGTGGCTCAGTTGGTTAAGAGCTCGCTCAAGAGTTTGAGCTCTGAGCAACAGCGGTTCGAGTCCAGCCCGAGCTGAGCA
>NW_017731399.1:1604101-1611779 GCF_001890085.2 Hipposideros armiger
CTTCAAAGCAATTTTGGAACTCTTTTTCTGGAATGGCCATCAGAGCTGTCATCGTATTACCCTTGATGTCCTAAATGTCATCAAAATGTCTTCTTTTCAATATTTCCTTTATCTTTGGATAAAGAAAGAAGTCATTGGGGGCCAGATCAGGTGAGAAGGGAGGGTGTTCCAATACAGTTATTTGTTTACTAGCTAAAAACTCCCTCACAGACAGTGCCGTGTGAGCTGGTGTATTGTTGTGATACAAGAGCCATGAATTGTTGGCGAAAAGTTCAGGTCATCTAACTTTTTCACGCAGCCATTTCAGCACTTCCAAATAGTAAACTTGGTTAACTGCTTGTCCAGTTGATACAAATTCATAATGAATAATCCCTCTGATATCAAAAAAGGTTAGCAACATTGTTGCAACAAGTTCACAAACTTAATTGTCAGACCTTGTATATGTGTGGGTTTATTTGGGGTTCTCTGCTCTGTTCCATTGATCTGTTTGTCTGTTTTTATGCCAGTACCATACTATTTTGATTACTATAGCTTTGTAATATAGTTTGAAATCAGGAAATGTGATGCCTTCAGTTTTGTTGTTCTTTCTCAAGATTGTTTTGGCTATTTGGGGTCTTCTGTGGTTCCATACAAGTGTTACCATTGTTTTTTTTTCTTTTCTTTTCTTTCTTTTTTTTTTTTGTGTGTGTGTGTGTGTGCGTGAAAAATGCCATCAGAAGTTTGATAGTAATTGCACTGAAATCTGTATATTACTTTGGTAGTATGGACATTGTAATGCTACTAATTCTTATAATCCATGAGCATGGAATATCCTTCCATTTTTTACATCTTCTTCAATTTCTTTCATCAGTGTCTTATAGTTTTAGTGTATAGATCTTTCATTTCCTTGGTTAAATTTATTCTTAGGTATTTTATTCTTTTTGATGCAATTGTAAATGGGATTTTTTTTAATTAAAATTTATTGGGGTGACAATGGTTAGTAAAACTAAATAGGTTTCAAGGGTACAATTCTGTAATACATCATCTATTGCAATATATATCACATTGTGTGTTCACCATCCAGGGTCAGTTCTCCTTCCATCGCCATATATTTGACCCCCTTTACCCTCTACTACCATCTACTACCACTCCCCTTACTCTCTGGTAACCACTAAACTATTGTCTGTGCCTATGAGTTTTTTGTTTATTTGTCTTGTCCCTTTGTTGCTTTCAGTTTTATATCCCACATATCAGTGAAGTCATATGGTTCTCGACTTTTTTTGCTTGACTTATTGCAGCTTTATTTACAGTAGCCAAGACATGGAAACAACCAAAATGTCCTTCCATAGATGATTGGATTAAGAAGATGTGGTATAAAAAGTATAACTATTGCACTGTGTTGTACAGCTGAAACTAATTCTAAAAAATGTGTATTTCACAATAAAAAATAATAATTAAAAAAAATGTGGTATATATACACAATGGAATGCTACTCTGCCATAAGAAAAGATGAAATAGTGCCATTTGTGACAACATGGATGGATCTTGAGATTATTATAAGTGATTGTTTTCTTAATTTCTCTTTCTGCCAGTGTATAGAAATGCAACTGATTTTTATATATTGGATTTGTATCCTGAAACTTTACTAAATTCAGTTAGTCCAACAGGTTTTGGGGATTCTTTAGGGTTTTCTATATATACTATCATGTAATCTGCAAATAGAGACAGTTTTACTTCCTTTCTATTTGGATATCTTTAATTTCTTTCTTTTGTCTAACTGCTCTGGCTAGGACTTCCATTACTACGTTGGATAAAGAGGCTGAGAGTGGGTATCCTTGTCATGTTCTGATATGTACAATTCTTATTTTCAATATAGTTTGCAATATAATCTTGACACAAATTAGTTAAAAGAATGTTTTAAAATTCCTAAATTATTTGGACATTTTTTTCCTAGACTTTTAATATCTCATTTCATTGTAAAGTGATCAGAGAATGAGGATTGTATCATTTCTACTTTTTGAGGATTTAATTGAAATGTTCTTTTGAAAAATATTTCATGGTAGCTCTACAGGATACAAAGTTGTATATCTATTAATTTAAGTATATTAATTATATTGTTCAGAACATTTTATATCCTTATGTTTGGTCTATTTTGCCTATAATAATGACTTACTTATGTTCTCTTTCTGGAATTCATTATTTTAGGTTGAATCTATCTTTTCTCTCATCATTTTTATCTTTGTATACTTTTTCCTAAAAATTTTGGCAGAATTTTTGAAATTTGTCCTTTATATCATGAATTTGATTTTCTGCAGTGCTCAATCTCTATTCACTGTGTTCAATGCAATTTTTCATTTAGGTGTTTTAAGTCCCATGCAATCCTCCCTGACCTGCTTGCTCTCTCTGTATGGTAACTTTTTCTAGCTCTGCACACTGATACACTCACTCTTTTTTTTTTTTGTTAGCTGAGCCATCCTGTCACCTGTTGGCAGCTCAGCGGCAGCTCAGCTCAGGCCGGGCATTGAACCACTGTTGCTCAGAGCTCGCACTCTTGAGCGAGCTCTTAACCAACTGAGCCACTCGGCCGGCCTTCACTCACTCTTAAATTTTGATAAGAATATACATTAGGGATTTTCTAAAATGTTGTTTTCTTTCTTGCTTAAACTTATTTCAGAGGTTGGCAGCTCCTGTGAATCTTCTCCAGGGAGCTTTCTTTTAAGCTATACCATCTATTCCCAGGCCCCAAGATTTTAAAATATTTGCTCATCTTCAGAGAAGGAAGTCTAAGTTTGCCATTAAGGGCTTATGATCATGGAGGAACTGATATCTGTTCTA
Organism: Hipposideros armiger; assembly: GCF_001890085.2. Lineage (NCBI taxonomy): Eukaryota > Metazoa > Chordata > Mammalia > Chiroptera > Hipposideridae > Hipposideros > Hipposideros armiger. Next base: position 1,606,916 of record NW_017731399.1, read on the forward strand.
TCAAAGGTTGGTATAAGTTCCTGCCCACATCTTTAAAAAAGGGATTTTCATAATCAGATAAGAAAGAAGAGAAGTGAGAGGTGGGAAATATCTGGCAGCTATAGTACCATTCTAACAACTGTTTTAACATCCGGTGGGCAGAAATGAAAAATAAGATTTTAATTTAAATTACATATATATGAACCATCAAAGGAAGACCCATCATTACATAATGCTCGTGTACTTCTTCTCCTCACTGGATCATACGTATCCCAAAGGCAACTTTTGGTTAGGTGTGGTTACTGGTTCTCTGATTGATGTCATTGTCCATACCTAAAGCAACCCTTAAGATCTCCTAATGCCACTTCTGAGGTCCAAATGCAGAGTGTTGGTAGAAGAAAGAGAATCTAAGCGGCAGATTCCCTGACTGGCCCTCACCTATTCCTGCCTCCAGGCCCCACCCCTCAGACCTGGTATATTCCAGATCTCCCAGTGATTTACTTCCTAGACTGCACTCCCATAGGAAGGCAGTATATGAAAGCCCTCAATGTTGTTCTTCAATCTAATCCTTCTACATCTCACAATTCCCCCACACTTCAGCATGACAGTGACACTAATTCTTCCTCCTTTTGAGTATTTCATTGGCCATTTAGGTGGGAAAACTGGTGTGGAAAGGTAGGGATGTGAGTTTCTAAGTGCTGACACCGCATTTTCCCAAAGGCAGTATTTTAAGATGATTAATCTGCCATTTAATGTACAGAATGGATTTGAATAGATTGGTGGGGCCTTTGAAATCACTGGACTACTGGGAAGAGTCTGGGGTCAGCACAGTAGGTGACGTGGCTCCAGTTCCGACTCTGCCACTGACCGACCACCTGTATATCTCGCTACATTCACAGCCCCACTATGCCTCGATTCCTTGATATTCCAGCACTAAAAGTCTATGATTATTGTGATATATGATTTATAATAAGAAATATACATTTGTTCTTCCTCCTGTTTCTGTCTCATAGGTCCTCAAACCCTTGGAATTTCCTAAGTGTTCAGAGTGTGATAAAGGTGTCTTTTGTTATGTCAATGAAATGATTTTTTTTTTAATTGGGGAATTGGGGGNCTGCTGCAGCCTCATTTATTGCTGTCTATTTTGGGGCCAAGGAGACATTTCCCTTGTTTTGAAGCTCAGCTATGTCCTTTTGGTTTTCCTCTTTAAGCTTTTTATCTATCCTTGCTATGTGTTTGAAGCAGAGGGAGACTATTAAGTGTGAACTTACGGAGCCAACTTGACTGGAAGTCAGTAGTTCCAAATTTAATCTTTTGTTTTGTTTGAAACCAAGCCTTCGCCTTCAATAGTCATTAGAGTTATTAGAGTTCTGGAGATCAGGATGTGTTTGAATTTCCATAGCCTTGCTAACTAAAGCCAAATCATACTTATGGATATCATCTTACTAACAACAAAAATGCGATTTCTTTTAATAGGGAACAACAGCAGAAGCAGGAATTACACCAACCAGCATGCACTGGACACTTAATATATGTCAGGGAAATAAATGACCTCATTTAATCCTAAGAAAAACTCCATGATGTAGGTAATCTTTTACAGATAACTAAACAGAAGCTTAGAGGTGTCCCTAAATAAGTCAATTTAAGTGAAGGAACCAGGATTCAAATCTAATCTGAAACCGTGGGCTGCTAGCAATTGTGCTGTACTGCTTCTCACACACACTCTACAGAGTGTAAATGACTAATGACAATCGTTAGTTAGTGAGCCTTGATGTATACACCTTGATAAAAATTACCATGTCACCACCACCACCACCATTTCCTGAGAACTCAAGAATGTAAGCTGTATCAGGGGCTGGGGACAGAACTTCTCTCTCCTTTCTCAAAAATAAACTTCATGAAAGCAGGGCTCGTGTCTGTCTTGTCCACTGGTTGTTATCACCAATATCTAGAGCAATGAATAGCATAGTGGACATTTAATATATAAGAGACAAAGGGGTAAAGGCAAGATATCTGTCCCTAAGAGATGTATGGGAAGCAGAACACATTAAAAAACAACAACAACAACAACAACAACAAAACCAAGGAGGTAGACGGCAGTCTGCTGAGTTGAGGATGGGGCAGTTGATAAAGCTGCATCAAGGTGATAAATTAAAACCTGATCTTGAATAAAAGGCAGGACTTAGATTCAAGACGGCTAAGAGCATTCTGTGGATGACATGCATACGTAGGGACAACGATGGAGCAGACAGTGCTGGGGGGAGTGCAGTATAGGGAAGGCCAGAGATAGCCTAGAGGACAGACTGCAGAAGGCACTGATGTAAGAGTAAGGACTCTCACCTTTATCTTGATTTCAGAAAAAAGGCTGAAAAAACTACTTTAGAGATGCTATTTTTAAATCGCTTCCTAGGCCTACTTCTATACCTTATTTCTTTAAAACCAATTTGGACAGTTTTACAACTTCTACCTTACTCCACTTGGTTTTCTTTTTATTCAAGAACCAATTTTGATAGTTCCTACTTTTTAAAATATTACCTTTTATCCAGCCTTTAAAACTTAGTAGCATACAGTTGAGCACAGTGTTCTCATAATTTTTCAGTCTCCCCTATCTACTTTAAAAACCTTTCTCTTTTTAATTCTCTTTTTTTTCTGGCAGAGCTTTGTTTATTTTCTCCTCCCTGTCCCCCTACCCAAGCTAAATAGGGTTTTGAATTTAACTAATTTTATTGCTTGCTTTTCTTTATGTTGCTTTTCTTCTTGATTTCCTTTGATCTGTTTTCCTTAACTTTGTTTTGTTGACCCTTTTCTAACTTCAAGAGATGAAAGCTTAGTTCAAGTATGACAAATACGTTGTGTGCATATTCACCACTTCAGCATCTTCTCTGTCTGTGGTAGACATTACTAATCTACAAAGCACTCTTTCTTGCTGAGCTGAGAGGAGTCCTCATAATTCTTTTCAACACGATGGATGACGCTCTGAGAAATCAGCAGAAGCCCGTGTATCAGTTGAAGCCAATCGGCCATTTGTATCTTGGTTGATTTCTTTTCAATCTTTCTATGTCTCAACAATAAAAATGCTAAGGTTATGAATTTACCTTTTAGTACATCTTTAACTACATTTAAAATATAAAATTTGATATGTACAATTTTTTTTCATTTTAAAAAATGCCTCAGCTTGGTGTCTCATTTTTGGGGCAACCTCTGCTCTGCCTATAGAGTAGATCTTTACTCAATAAACTACTTTCACTTTGAAGAGAAAAAAATACTTCAGCTTTATTGAGGTATAACTGACATATAAAATTGTAAGATATTTAAAGCGTTATATCCTCATAATGTGATATATGTATACATTGTAAAAGGGTTACTCCTATCTAGTTATTTAACAAATCCATCACCTACTTGTTTGTTTATTTTGGTGAAAACATTTAAGTTCTACTCTCTTAGCAAATTTCAATGATATAATACAGTGTTATCAACTAGAGCCACTATATGTTACTTTAGATGCTCAGACCTTACTCATTTTACAGCTGAAAGTTTGTACCCTTTTACCAGCCGCTCCCTATTTCCCCCACCTGCCAGCCCCTGGCAATCAATTTTCTAGTCTCTGTTTCTATGAGTTTGACTTCCCCCACCCCCTCCGCCCTCCAATTCCACATATAAGTAATATCAGGCAGGATTTGTTTTTCTCTGTCTGGCTTATTTCACTTAGCATGCATAATGTCCTCAAGGTCCATCCACGTGATGTAAATGGTAGGATTTCCTTCTTTGTCATGGCTGAATAATACTCTATTTTATATATATCACATCATCTTTATCTATTCATCCATTATTGGACATTCAGGTTTTTCCCATATCTTTGCTATTGTGAATAACACTGTAATGAATGGGAATGCAGGTATCTCTTCAATATCCTGTCTTCATTTCCTGTGGATATATACCCAGAAGTGGGATTGCTGGGTCATATGGTAGCTCTATTTTTAATTTCTTGAGGCACCTCAACACTATTTTCCATAGTAGCTGCTCCAATTTACATTCCTACCAATATTGCATGAGGGTTCCCTTTCTCCCCATCCCCACCAACACTTAGCTCTTGTCTTTTTTTCAACAGACATTCTAGCAGGTATGAGGTGATATCTCCTTGTGGTTTTGATTTACCTTTCCCCAATGATTAGTGATTTAATTGAAACATGTTGCCATGTACCTGTTGGCCATTTGTATGTCTTTGGAAAAATGTCTATTGAGTTGTATTAGTTCTTTATATGTTTTGGGTATTAACACCTTATCAGATAAATGATTTGCAAGTATTTTCTCCCTGTCTGTAGGTTGCCTTTTCATTTTGTTGATGTAGAAACTTTTAAGTTCAATATAGTTCCACTTGTTTATTTTTGCTTTTGTTGCCTTTGCAGTTGGTGTCAAATCCAAAAAATCACTGCTAAGCCCGATGTTAAGGAGTTTATCCCCAATGTTTTCTTCTAGGAATTTTATGGTTTCAGGTCATATGTATAAGCCTTCAATTGATTTTGAGTTGATTTTTGTGTACAGTATAATATAGGGGTCCAGTTTTCCCAAAACCATTTATTGAAGAGATTGTTCTTTCCCCATTGTATATTTTTGGCTCCTTTGTCCTTTTGGTTTTCTTCTTTAAGCTTTTTATCTACTGCTGCTATGTGTTTGAAGCAGAGGGAGAATATTGTGAGCTTATGGACCCATACGAGGTCAGACAATTAAGTTCGCGACTCATCCTAGGATTTGTTGAATATCACTACGGTCACCTTCGAAGTACTCCACTTGGGGAGCTATGCACCGATGCCAGCACCTAGTCCACCCTTCAAAGCAATTTTGGAACTCTTTTTCTGGAATGGCCATCAGAGCTGTCATCGTATTA
>NW_017731399.1:1616404-1669250 GCF_001890085.2 Hipposideros armiger
CAACCCACTGCCACAGGGGCTGCAGCCTAAGCCGTCGCCGGCGACTCACGACAGCCCAGCTCCAGGTTGAGCTGTTGTTCAGCATCTGAGCTGTAGAGGGCAGTGTCACTGGCCCTCACATGTGGGATTCTAACCCGAGCCCTCTGGCGTCCCAATCCAGCTCTTAACCAACGTGCCACTCGGCCGGCCCATGAAATGATTTTTTGGAAGCACCTAAAGATGGGGGCTGGTTGCCAGGAGAACCAACCACGTGATTAGAGGGCTGGAGCTTTCTGTTGATTCAATCACCAATGGCCAATGGTTTACTCAATCGTGCCTGTGTAATGAAACCTCTGTAAGAACCCAAGAGGATGAGGTTCCAAGAGCTTCTGGGTCAGTGAACATGTACCGATGTGGGGAGGGCAGAATGCCTGGCGAGGCGTTGCCCTATGCATCTCTTCCGCCTGGCTGTTCCTGTTATACCCTTTTACAATACTCGTAAACCAGTGAGCTAGTAAGTAGCATGCTTCTCTGAGTTCTGTGAGCCTCTGTGAGTTCTGTAATTCTAGCAAATTAATCAAACCCAAGCAGGACGTGGTGGGAACCTCTGATTTATAGCTAGTAGGTCAGAAGTAACATCCTGGACTTACAATTGGCATTCTGAGTTGGAGGGGGTCATTGGAACTTCCAACCTATAGCAGGTTGGTCAGAAGCACAGAGAGCCTGGGCTTGGGGCTGGCATCTGAAATGAAAGGAAAGGGGTGAGAGAGAGAGAAGAGGAGAAAGAAAGTGTGTGTATGCAGTCTTGTAGGACTGACCCCTTCACCTGTGGAATCTGATGCTATCTCCATGTAGATAGTGTCAGAATGGAACTGAATTGACTCATTCAGTACCCTGCTGGTGTGTGAGGATTACTTGAGGACCCCCCTCCCCACCCCCGCATCTCACGTTGGAATTGGCTCCAGGAACCCTTTTTAATTCTATTTTTTGGAATGCATAATTTAGAGAATCCTATATTTAAGGATGGATATGTGATTCAATCATATTTCTTGAAACTACAAATAATGAAAGGCTACCTAAAATATAACATCTTCTATGCTCATGACAAGAGCCTACTTTTGGACCATTATAACTCCTGATCACTTTGCCTCATGTAAATGAATCACACTAGTATGTTAAAAAGATAGAGCACATATATTTTTAACCTGAAGCTTATTTTTTTACATGTTTATGATATTAACCTCTGGGCATCTTTCATCACATTTCTGACTTTACCAAATGTTCAGGTCAAGTTCACTGGTATTTGGCTTGACCGTGCTGCTGAGCTCTTGACTGCTTTGCTCCCTCATCCCCAGTGGCCTTTCACAAACACCACTGTCCTGGGTGCTGACACATCACAGCAGTTACCTTTGATTTCCACTGAGGACACCCTGACGAAGAAGATTCTAAAACCTGGGCAAGGCAAGTTAATCCCAGCTGTTTCAAGAAAGGCACTTTTGTTGAGCCTGGTGTTTCTTACAGTTTTCTTTCTTTAGAGAAGTCCCAAGGTACAAGCGCTTCCGCCCTGCCCTTTCAAATTCCTCTCTAGTCTATGAGTTTTGCCCATGTTCCTGGCAGACTTTAATCTCCTCAGGTTTCCTTCTCCATATTTCCTGGAGAGTGTAATCCTGGCTCTGAGAGAAAGGTCATGTACAAGAAAGAGACAGTTCATATGCATGTGGCTGTTCCTAGGCTGTCATCCTCCGTTCAGCTGACTGCCTGGAAGAAATCTCACAAAGAATTTTGAGAGGAGGATCTGAAGTGGGTACTAAATTATGAAGTGTTGCAGACATCAGAGAGGAAAATCAAGGAAGGCTATTGGCACCATAGAAAAGGTTAAAAAAAGTCTAAATCATTCTCTTCACAAAACTGACAAATGAGACTCAGCTAAAGGAAATGTAAGTACATGAACTGGAGAACTCTAACAAAGACCCGTTGGGTCAAAAAGGGATGATGAAAATGGCTGTAAAGCATCAGGAGTAAAAAACAAATGTGCTCATAAAAAAGCTTTCAACAGAATAGACAGAAAACAAGTTATTTTGGTTAATTATTCAGTGGGGACAGAGGTTTTTGTTTTCCAGATGGGAAACTGAAACCTTTAGAGGAAAAGTGACCTGAATATTATCATAAAGAAACAGGACTCCACTGTTCTCTGGATTCCCTTTGCACCGAAATGCAAACGACATTCCATCTTTTATGGTCTATTGTTCTCTAAGCTCAACCCTCTAGGATGTGGAAATTTTGATGCTCTTGGAAATTGCTCCTATATTTGTCTAATGCCAACTTCTGTGCTAGGAGAAAGAAGTCTGAAGTTCGACCCCAGAACACAGGGCTTGGCACGGTCAAGAGCTCTGTACAACTTCTCATTCGTTGTGTCTCTTGGGGCAACTATGGCATTCCTGAGTGACTCAGTGTTACCAGTCACAACTGGGGGTTCCTGAACCAGAGGAAAGGCTGCAGTAAGCTCCCAGCAAGTGAGGCAACACAGCTTGTATGAAGTTAAAAAAAGACATGAAAATTTCCTAAAATGCCACCTTAGTATTAACCATAATAATACCTAACACTTAGTTAACATATATTATGTACAGGGACTGTACTTCTGCTTGACATCCATTAATTCATTTGCTTCTCTTAAAAACCCTATGAGGCAGGTACTTCTATTATCCCTATTTTAAAATCGGATGTCAGATAGATGCTCAGTGACTTGCTATGCTGCCTAGGAACATGAATTACTTTAGAACAAGAAGGTTACTCAGGATCCTGACTTGAGAAGCCATGAAAGCTTTCTCTAGATTCAAAATAACTTCATCATTCCAAATGAAGTATGGGGTTGAGTTCACAGTAATGCACCAATGACAGCCTCTTAGATGGCACCTTCCTCCAACGTACTGCGGCAATACAAGATGTTAGCAAGGGGGAAAGCTGGGTGTGCTTATCTTTACAACTTTTCCGTAAATCTAAAATTATTAGAGGGAACTTCTCACTGTGTCGGTACAGATAAAAAGGATGCTTTTCTTCTTCCTGAAAGTCAGAGGATGCTGAGCACAGTGGGGCCCTCACAACACTGTACATTTTACGTGTAAGTGAGAGAACATGAAGGTCTCCACTAGGGCTGACTTACTTAGCTTCAGAGGCTTGTGCTCAAGTTTTAAAGGCAAATTGGAAACTATTTCCTGGAACAACGCCTCACAGCACGCCTTTTGATTCTTGGATTATATTTCTGAAATTCTGAAGAAATCTTGCTTTTATCCCCCCTTCTGTGCATTTTTGGTGCTGAGCTGTTTCCGGTTTTCCCACACTCCTGCCTGTCAGAGAGAAGAAACCACAAAAATGCAGCAAAGCAAAGCTTGTCCACAGAGCTGCAATTCCACCTCAGAAGGCTGAGGGCTTCTCCTGCCAGCACCGAGTTCAGGGCGGTGAGCGGCGTCTTCAAATGTCCAGCCCTGCTGCCTGGAGGAGCCTGCCTCCCCACCAGCAGACCGGCTAGCCACGTGGGCCATCACAGGCCATCTCAGGGTCCTGGCAACCATGGGAGAATCCACAAACAGGAAGCACACTGACAAATTCAACATTCGTGTCTGGCTCCCTGACTCACTCTCCTACCTAACCGTGGGCGTCTCACATGTGTGAGGGCGTGTAGTTTTAGGATGCTCATGATGGTGGCTGGCTTACTGAGTTCTTATGTGTGCTAGGTCTTGTTCTGTGTAGTTTGCTTGTCTTAACTCTGCTAATACTTATCAACTGTCCTATGAAGCAGAGAATCTTTACAGCCCCACTTCACAAATGAGGAAGCTGAAGACAAGGGATTAAGTACCTTTTAACTTGCCGAAGGCCTCAAGTTAGTAAAGTGGGGTGTGGAGATGCGAATACAGGCAGTCGGGCTCCAGAGGTTGCACCCTTAACGATCTGACTTTTTCTTTCTGAGGTGAAGGGCCATGCCTGCAGCTTCCTTCCTACTGTTCTCTTGGCTTTCAGTCACAAACTGCAGTCTTCTTACTGCCCTTCCCTACGACTCCAGAGAGTTCCGTCAAGTCATTACAATGCCAATTATTCCCAGAACAGTGCTTGGCACTTAGTAGGCACTGAATAAATATTTGTTGGGTAAATGAATAATGGCAGCAGTATCATTAAAATAGCCACAAGGGATTGTTTTCAATCCAAATCTGGAATTGGATTCACTGTGCAAGGGGGAAAAACAGTAACTGTTTTTGCAATGTCCTAGGATTCTTTCTTACAACTCCACTTGGTTTTGTAAAGTACAATGAATGAGGAGCTGTAATGAGAGCAAGAGAAATACACAAATCTAGGCGTTTATACATCAGGGAATGCCTGCCTCTTCAAGACATCTTTGAAGAAGTTCCCCAGTTTTACATGGAGAAGGGCTGTTGGAACCAACACCCTTTGCCAGTCTAAAAAACAGCTAAAGGCAGAGTGAGGACGTGACCTACAAAAATTTGATTCAGGTGTCGAAATGTCTTTTTTGAGGTAAGAGAGATACACTACTAAAGGTACCCAAAAACGTTCCCACATAAAGCCTGTTGACTGTCAATAAGTTAATGCCCCAATGAAATACCAACCCTATGTCTTCCCATTCAAATGCCTCAAAGTGAACAAACAAGGATGGGGTGGGGGAGGGTGTTGAATTTTATATGAAATTGAAAAGATCTGACTCTGCAGAATGACCACGAGAAGAGTACTTCCAGGAGGAAGTTTTCATTTCCTTTCTCCAGCCCACAGTTCAGCACCTGGTGCACTGTCTGACTGTAGCTCCTGCCAGAGGCTGGAAGTGGTGGTTAGCAATGATCCTGAACCCTGTGGCAGTGGCAGCTCTCAGCACAACCCCTGGGAACCTAAAACAGCAGGGCCTGTGCCTCCCTGTGGGTAAGCAAGAGCCCAAACGTAGGCATGTTCCAATACCTCCCCAGGCAATTCCCATTTGTAGCCACGGCTGAGAACCAGTTACCCTTTAACACCCATCAGTTGTTCTTGTTTTCAACATACAGTACAAACTGTCTTGAAGCCTCCGTAAATAAAGAGTACTATTAGCACAGAATGAATATAACTCAGAAGAAACTGAACAGAAGATTATCGAAAACTTACTTGGAAGCCCTCTGGGATGTTGCCTTTCTGAGGACTTGTTTGTGGTTGGATGGGGGTTTGGGGACCAGGGAGGAGGAAGAACTTGGAGGTGGCACCACTTTTTGTGGCAGAGTAGTTGGCTTCTGGCCACCAGCTGTGGCACTTGAAATTCTGCAGGCTACACCGTTATTGGAGTTAGGTAGTGTCTGGCTGCCAAATATCGCCTATAAGTAAACGAAAAAAAATCATCAGTGGAGATGCCCTTCACAACCCATTAGCTAGCTGTAAGTGAATACGTGGTTTGTCATCCTTTAGTGGGACAAAAGGAAAAGGGAAACTGTTAAAGCAATTTTTTAGGAAACACTTTCTAATAATGCCAGTGCACGTCTAGATCCAGAGAAGGGAAATCTCTTGAAGCAAAGAGTTGAGATGCTCTTGTTGAAAGTATTCCGGGCTAGGAACCAGAGCATCTGGGTGCTGTGTATGGGTCCATATGCGTGAATTAGAAAAGCATTTGGGGCCGGCCGAGTGGCGCGATGCTTAAGAGCTGGCTTGGGACGCCAGAGGGCCCCAGTTCAGATCCCACATATGAGGGCCAGTGACACTGCCCTCTATAGCTAAGATGCTGAACAACAGCTCGACCTGGTGCTGGGCTGCCGTAGTTGCCGGCGACGGCATAGGCTGCAGCCCCTGCTGCAGTGGGTTGCCATGGGCTACCGTGTGTAGCCAGCAGCCAGCGTGAGCGGCCAGCAGCCGTGGTGAGCGGCCGGCCGTCCAGAAGCCGGCGACTGATCTGCTTGCCCGGGAAGAGCGCAATGATGGTGCCAACTTGGGCCAGTGAAGCAACGTCCTCCACAACTAGACTGAAGAACAAAAGGACAGCAACTTGTCTGTTCCCCTTCCCCAAATTCCCCAGCGCTGTTCCCATCCCCCAATTCCTCAATAAAAATAAAATAAAATAAAACTCTCTTTAAAAAAAAAAAAGAAAAGCATTTGGTCTCTCAGCCTTAGTTCCCCTCATTGTTAAATTCAACAAACATTTAACAAATGTCTCCTACAGGGTACCAAGTATTAGAAATACAGCACAGAACAAAACTGACTTGAAACTTGCCTCAATTTGAGTCCACTCACAGAACTTTGTACTCCTTCAGAAAGTTTGCACATCTGAGGGAATGGAAGAAGCCAGTGGGGCACAATGAGCAAACAGTGGAGAGAGGGGGCCGGAACAGAAACTAGGAGCCAGGCCATGCCCGGCCTTGAGGGCTATTTGTAGAATTGTGCCATAGTAACATCTTGTTGACCTAAAGATTATCCCAAGATTTACATTTGCAAACACTTTCAAAGGAAAATTACTACATGAATACAAGATCACTACAAGGGTATTTCTGCTCAGAGGGTAAGCCTACAAATAAATAAAGACCTAAAATCACCATCTCAACATTACAAACACCTATATATGTCCGTAGTTTGAATGCAAATGTATATACTTCCTCAAATGGATCCTCTAAAAATTCTTACAAGGTATTTACCTCACTAGAAATAGTTTTTTTTATCACAAATTTTGCTACTGGTCCTTCAATACTATTAACACAGCTTTTTAATAGGCATGCATTACTAAAGCTTTAAATGTGAAATATTATTAAGAGAAAAATAATTGACAAAATACACAGGACTTTTATTTAAAAGGATTTCTGGCGATTGATTCCATCTGTAGACACTGCATGTAAAAGACATAATGGAAATGTCATGTCCTCATGGCAAGGCCTAAAGGAATAAGATTAGATGTTCTTAGGGAACATTTGCCTTCTAGACAGACTTCACTAGTATTGTTTTTGTTCTTTATGAATTTTATGTTTTAAAGATAAAAAAGATGAACTTGGTAGCTTTAGTAAAATGTTAACTAACTCTTCTATAGTCATGCCTCGAAATGTCCCATGTCAGGGAAATGGTCCAAAGGTCCTGGTTTAGGGAGATATGAGGAAGATTGAGGGTCTCATGTGGAATAAGTGTGTTTGACTGAGAGGCCTGAAATAGAACAAAGCAATTTCAGATGAACAGGAGTGGAGCATTTACAAATGGACCGATCTGACTGAATGTTCCCCACCTTTGCAAACCACCCAAGGGAAAACTGAAGAGCTAGCTGTTCACTCACCTCCATCTCTGACCCAGAGAAGTAGAACAAAGAAAGATCTGAGTCCACGGGCAAAGCCAGGAGGCTCTGTGGAGTGTGTGTACATGTGGGCAGGGAGGGCCCAGGAGCCCTGCCTCCGGTCTAGGAAGCCTTCTGAGGACAAGGAACCAGAGGGCGCGACAAGAAGCCAGTCCTGTAGGACTGGCTCTAGAACACGCCCATTCCTCTCAACCACTGTTTCCATAGCTGAGGGCCTCAAAATCTGAGGGAGAGGCTCAAATGGAAGGAAGGAGGGAGGCAGGAATGGGCTACTCTAGGCTTCGGTTTTCACCACTACATCCCAGTAAGTGAGCTTAGATGTGAAGGAGGCTTGAGAGGGGCTTCATTCAGGATGGGGAAGAGGCCTGAAATCAGAATGGGGGCCGAGGAGTTCTACAATGGCCGTCCACAAACAAGGTCACTGGGCGAGTAGCAGGGGAGAGAAAACCACTGTTAGTAGAGAGCTCTTGGAGATACAAATATTCTTTATTGACTTAAAATTTTCATGTTGTGAAGGAACTGTCATTAGTTAAGAACATCTATTCAATACATGTTGCTGTGGCTGAAAACCACATTTCAAATTTATTGAGTTATTCTTTTAAAAAAAACTTTTTCTGGGACATTTAAACACAAAGGAGTGAATGAAAAGAACAAGATCAGAACAGTTGAGGATAGTAAACTTCTTTGTGTGAAAAAGAAAAAGGAATAAGCACATATATATCAATATATGATATCAACACACACACACACACACACACACACACACACACACACACACACAGATTAGTATCTGCACAGAACGATTCTGAAAGATATACAAAAAATTGGTAAACTCCATGGAGAAGAACTGATTAGCTAGGGGTCATGGTGGGAGGGAAACTAATTTTCTAATATATATCATTTGTACCTTTTTGAATTTTCTACCATCTGTATGTATTACTTATTACAAAAATAAATTATTAAAAGGTCAAAAGGAAGTTGAGTTCTAATAAGATTTAAGCAGGTAACAAATCAACTCTGAGTACAAGGCAAAGTATCCAAATAAAGTCCACGTTTCAACCAGGTGGGCATAGGACGCGCCATTAGGCTGGGGTGAAGAAGGAAATGACTGTTCAACCTTTATGGCTACAAAGCCAGATCAGGTCATCAGTGAAATGCAGAGACTCGGGTAAGTGGAAAAGAGCACAGCTTTACCGTTAGATGCTGCCTGGGCTCGAATGGAGGTTCTGTCGCTTATAAATGGGGTAAGCTTTTCAGGTTGCTTAACCTCTCCAAGGTTTAGCTTCCTCATAAGCAATTATAATTACTTCACTGGATTGTTGGGAATTAAGTGAAGATCACATAAGCATATCTAAGGCATTCAATAAAGGTTTCTTGAAATAAATTGAAGTACCAGGCACACACAGCAGACGCTCAACAAATGTTCCATTCCTTCTCAAACGCCCACCTCAGCTCACTGAGGAACCCAAAGACAGGGTGACACATGCAAATCTGCCTCTATCTGTAGTGATTTGTGAATGGTAGTTGGTTATGTATTTTCCAACATATTTTTCTAGCCTTATGAAGATGCTCACTCGTTTTCAGCACACTCTTAAAACAAAAACATATGTTTAGGTTCCCTAGGCCCTATTTGCTTAATTCTCCCTGGCAGAAATAATCTTCTCTTCTTTTGAACACTTATAAAAATGTATTTGTATGTGTCTTATCGCATCTAGCACATTCTACCTTGTATCACAGCCACTTATATATGTACTTTTTCCCCTTTCGGGACAATATGCACTAGCAATGGCTGGATTTATATTTGATTAACTGGTTTCACCCACAGTGCCTAGAATGACTTGTGCATAAAAAGTGTATAATAAACATTTACTCCATGAATGAAAAAACAAACAAAACAAAACTCACATTATACCAACTATTCATCTTTTTTTGGCAACAATAAATTCCTATATAAGAGAAATAGGCAAGCTTGTGTTTACACAGAGATACAATCTTGTAATAGGACCATTCTCTGGGCTTTGAACAGTGCCTAGTGTGTTATTCGTGTGCAAGTCACACTCTGCCGCAAAATGTAAGTAAGCCCTTCTGCAGATCCCAAACAAAAATAAATTCACCTCCTTAGATGCAAATTTTGTGGCAGCACACTGATGTTCTATAGTAATAAGATCAGTTTTCCCCTCAAACAACAAAATAAAATAAGTTAGGAGAACTTATTGCTTAGGAGACTGCCTCTTGCCTGGGTATCATTTCACCCTTTCTAATAGTATCCTGATTTTGTTTGGGTAATAATTCGTGTCCAGCTAAAAAATTACATTTCCCAATCTCTTCTGTACCTAGAGATAACCAGGTGACACAGTTCGGAGATGTACACAGAAGTTTCCAGGTGCAGTTCCTGGGAAAGCTCTTTGGGGGGGGGCGCGCGGGGGGGGGATAGACTAGATTGGGACGTAAATTCTGCCCTTGACTTTTTCATACTGAGATCACAGCTATCTAGCTAGAGGTGGGCAGACATGGGGTGAAAGTTCCTTGCTAAGTATTGCAGAGGATAAAGACAGGAGCATGGGCTCCTGAAAACATGATGGAATTTGAGAAAGCCTGTCTCTAGATTTCTGATTATATGGGGGGAAAAAAATCTCTAACTTGTTGAGCCACTGGGGAAGGGAGGGGTGGGGGAGTGGGGGGTTCTGTTCCATGCAGCGAAATGGTATCCTAACCGAGTTGAGAAATAATTTTGAATCTACCAGAGTCAAGCTTGTTTAAGCATCAATACAACATAAATATTCTGCACCTCAAAAAAGCAGATACTAGTTCCAAATACAGTAAAAAGCTTCTAGGTTCTGACTCGTTTAGTGAGCACACTCGAATATACTGAATGGATAATCAAACGATTACAACTCTACACCACCCCAAATTCCAAAAAGTCAGTGATGTAGACAAGTCCCCAGGTGTTTCACCAAAGCCAAGGCTAAGAGGGATAAGATTAAAGCAATCAAATCTGATCAGAAACCCAGGAAAATACCCAGGCAATGTTAAAAGCAAACATATAATGGGATATATCTAGACTAGTGGCAAAAATCAGCCTCCTCTGGCCCCCATTGCCTGGATTGGCCCCAATCCTAAAACTCGACCAACGATAGATCATGTGAACTGTGTTGCCCTGATATTCATTCATAAGTGGACAGGAAAGTTATATAAAGTTCTCTCTGTATAATTTCTAAGAAATGTGAGGTTTGGATATACAATATGAGCACTCTGTACCTGTGAGCTAACAACCCAGGGACGGGGACAGCACCACCATCAGTCAATGTCCCGGGAATGAGAGAGCTCTGTAAGCACTGGCCGCCACTCCAGACCTGGTCAACATATACGAGCCTTTTGCTTCTTTATTGGGTGTGGGAAACAGCCATGCTTCAGAGTGAGGAGATGCGAAAACCACAGCTTGAGGGTTGGCTTGGCCCCAGGCAAAAGACTGGAAAGGCCCTCCTCCTCCCACAACAGAAGGGTGCTCGTGGGTGGGAAGGGGGAACTTCTGATAGACAGAACACAGACTGCAACCGGGAGGGTGACGGGGAAGCAAGATCCGGGCTCTCTTACTAGAAAGATAATACTGTTCAGAGATTAAATTCTGGGAGGTTTGCTTTTTTTTCTTTCTTTTTTTTTTTTTTAATTCCTTCCAGAAAAACACTCCTTTTAGTCCTTACGTAGGCTCTCTTGGTGATGGAGCAGAGCTGGGTGGCTCTTTGTAGTGAAATAACTCTCTCAAACTCACTTTAGAAAATGACAAATGAGATACGGTAGGCAACTGTTCATCTCTGTTTGGGTGGGTTAATGTCTCTCTGCGCCCCTTTTACTCTGATTTCAGAAGAGCAAACATTTCTAGGTGTTACTCTCCCCATAGGCGATTTTACCCTAACTTGAATCAAGTTCCCATTACACGGCACAGAAAGCCGCTTCTAGCATAGTTCTCTCCGGCACCTCAAGGCCTGGAACGGCACGGCTTCCTGAGCATGTAAGACACTCATCACTCATCGTATGACAACTGGGCCCAGAGCTGTTCAAAGAACACATTATGTCTTTTGTGCAATCATGTGACACTGTAAAAAGCTCAGGGCCGAGGTGAGGGTGAGGGTAGCTGTTTCTATTTTGGCAAAAGCAAGCTTCCAAAGGCCTTTGTCTCCCACTGTATGGGGTTATTGGCTGTCTTCCATTCACAATGTTTGTCAGCTGGGACAAGGCTGGAGGCTGAGCAAGGGAAACAGAGTACAACTTCCGGTGCAGCTACAGGTCACCGGGCAGTGCTATGACCCCGACAGGGATGGGGCAGGAACCCTGAAGATGCTACTGTTCCTACAGAGAAAGACCAAGGACACAAACACAGAGACAGGACTTTGAGCTGCCAAAGACACCGGGAACTCGCTGGCATATCCTTCCACTTCCAAAATCAACAAAGGCGCTCCTTCTCTTTTAGCAACTAGGAAGAAGGCTCTTCCTGGTTCAAATGGTCTGCTCTAAAGGATGAGAACACAGGTGCTCACCTGGACAGAGCAAGTTAGGGGAAACTATTATTCACCAACCAAATGAAACCACTGTGCTTCAGACAGTCCCTAAATCACCTGTACTTGTTAACATCTGAGGAGGAACGCAGGCCACTACAGACAGATACTCAGATGTACTCATGGGCCCCAGACTCCTTCGTCTAACCAAACCAAAGGGAGCAAAGGCAGTCTGTGAGTTGGGTTTTCAATAGCATTGACACACTTGAACCAATCTTGGGCTGGGTGTGTATCAAATCTAGTACTTTTTTTCCCCTTCATGCTTTGTGAATTTACTATTAAGCTCAGAAAGGCCTTTCTGAACACCACCATTATTCAAATTGCACCCATGAGTAGATGCAAATAAAAATGAAATTTAAGTTTTTACCTATCAGATTCATTCATTCATTTCAACAAACATTTGTCAAGTGTCCATGACGTGACAAGCATTGTACTAAGAGCTGGGGATCCAGGTTCAAAGAAAACAGAAAAAAAGTTCTACTATTGTGACATTTACATTCTACTGGGTCCAGCTAAGCTATAAACAAGGATAAGTAAACTACATAATATACTAAAGAAGTGCTATGACGTCAGATAAAGCTAGAGAAGGGGAAGGAGGTGCCGGGGGGCAGGACAGGTAAGATTTTAAATAGGCTCATCAGGGAAGATCTCCCTCGTGAGTCATGCTGTTTTGCTATTTATGTACAGTGCTGTGATAAAAATCATGTTATCTGTATCTTTGCATGTCTGCTGGGTCATCTCCATAAAATAATTTCCTTGAAGTAGAACATCTAGATCAGAAGGCGGTGGCTGCTTCTGTTTTAAATCGTTTTTATATACAATATATACTGTATTCTCAAATGGCCTCCTGTAAAGGTTATACCAGATACATTTCCATCGGTATGTCTGAGAAGATGATTTCCTTATCTTTCTTTGCATATTGTAAAGAAATAGCATGTGTCCCATGAAAAGGTGGCTCATAATTACATGCCAATGCTGTTTCTTTTCTTTTTTATGTTTGTAAGACATGTGTGCCTTTGGAAAAACATGCTAACAATCAACACAGATATTCTTTTAATCATTGTATCATATTAATTATTCCCTCTCACATCTCTCTAGCATTTGTGAACAAATTAATTTGCATATATTTTGATTATCTAGGTAAGTAAATATAGTAAAAAATATAGCTAATTAATACTCTCTGAGCCTTGAATTTCTCCTAAAACACCTTCAATTTAATTTTAACTAATTTTTGCTTCTGGCACAGGGAGTGTAACTAAAATCCACCAAGTTGAATTATAATGCCATGTATATTTATGGTTAAAAGTAATACATAATAGAAAGAGATATTTGCACACATGTTCACTGGAGTATTATTCGCAATAGCTAAGATGTGGAAGCAATCTAAATGCCCATCAACAGATGAATGAATAAAGAAAATGTATACACATACAACAGAATATTATTCAGCCTTAAAATAAAGAAATCCTGTCATATGCAACAAGGTGGATAAGCCTTTAGGACATTATGCTGAGTGAACTAAGCCAGCCACGAAGAGGCAAATACTGCATGATTCCACTTACAGAAGGTTATCTGAAGTGATCAAACTCATGGAAACACAAGGTAGAATGGTGGTTGCTGGAGGCTGAGGGAGGGGAAATGGGAAGTTGGTCAATGAGTAGAGTTTCAGTCATGCAAGATGAAGAAATTATAGTGATCTGTTGTACAGTAATGTGCATGTAGTTAACAGCTATACTGTACACTGAACATTGTTAAGAAGGTACATGTATACTACGTGTTTTTTACCGCAATGGAAAAAGAAGTAATACATAATAATAAGACCAATGAACTGTTATTGAGCTTTTACCATGGGTCAGGACTGCTCTACACACTTTACATGTTATTATCTCGTTTAATCCTCCCAAGCATTTGAAGTAGGTCCCATCATCATCTCTACACACAGAGGAGGAAACCAAAGCACAAATGACAAAAGGTTCCATAATTTGTCCTTGACCACATAGCTACTAAGTAGTAAGCTGGGATCCACACCCGTGGAGGGGTCTGATTTCAGAGCCCAGGACACTATTCTGCCTTCCTTATTTATGCTATGCTGACCTCCTTTTATATCAAATCCACTGAAATCAAATCTCCCTTCCAAAGCAAATCTAAAGCAAACCTAGCGATATGTCGTTTTCATCAGATGCAGTGAAAAGAGATTTCACTCGGGCCGGCAGAGTGGCGCGTTGGTTAAGAACTGGCTTGGGACGCCAGCTCTGAGCAGCAGGGCCCCGGTTCGGATCCCACATGAGGGCCAGTGACACTGCGCCCTCTACAGCTAAGATGGTGAACAACGGCTCGACCTGGAGCTGGGCTGCCGTGAGTCGCCGGTGACGGTGTAGGCTGCAGTGAAGCTGCAGTGGGCTGCCATAAGCTACCGTGAGTGGCTGGCAGCCAGCGTGAGCGGCCAGCAGCCAGTGTGAGCTGCCAAGAGCCGCTGTGAGCAGCCATCTAGAGGCCGGTGACCGATCTGTCTCACCCGGGAAGAGAGAAATGATAATACCAACATGGGCCAGTGAAGTGGCATCCTCCACAACTGGACTGAAGAACAAAAAGACAGCAACTTGTCTGTTCCCCCTTCCCCAATTCCCCAATGCTGTTCCCCTCCCCCAATTCCCCAATAAAATCTTTTTTTTTTAAAGATTTTTATTGGGGATTTTTTGGGGGGATGGGAACAGCGCTGGGGAATTGGGGGAAGGGGAACAGACAAGTTGCTGTTGTTTTTTTTGTTGTTGTTGTTCTTCTTCAGTCTAGTTGTGGAGGACGTTGCTTCACTGGCCCAAGTTGGCACCATCATTGCGCTCTTCCCGGGCGAGGCACATCAGTCGCCGGCTTCTGGACGGCCGCTCACTGCGGCTGCTGGCCGCTCATGCTGGCTGCTGGCCACACACGGTAGCCCATGGCAACCCACTGCCACAGGGGCTGCAGCCTACGCCGTCTCCGCAACTCACGGCAGCCCAGCTCCAGGTTGAGCTGTTGTTCAGCATCTTAGCTGCAGAGGGCAGTGTCACTGGCCCTCATATGTGGTATCCGAACCGGGGCCTCTGGTGTCCCAAGCCAGTTCTTAACCATCGCGCCACTCGGCCGGCCCAAATCTTTTTTTTTTTTTAAAAGAGATTTCACTCCCTTTACTCCAAGAAGAAAAGGTTGAAAAAAATTTTGTCTGTAAGCAAATTATCATTACTGATGATAGAAGTAAAAATATGTGTAAATATGTATATATGTATATAAAAGTAACCTCAAAAAATCAGCCATGACCCCAGATTGAGAGTTCAATTAGTAAAAAAAGTTAATTCATAGTCTCATTTTCAATTGTCTCATTTATCTTTTATTTGCTAGTACTTTTAGGGAATTATTTATATATCAGGGCCTCTGTTCTCCTAATAACGTGTCTGTGTCTTACGTCTCCTGATTAGTAAAATGAAATAATTAGACAAGGCAATCTCTAAATTCCCTTACAACTTTAAATTCAGTTTATAAATATGTAACTTGTCTCTGCACTCAAACGTACAGCTTTATTGGGCTCAGCATCTCACATGGTTGACCTAGTATCCCTCTTGCACAGGCCCTGCTATCATATGTTCATGAAGCTTTTTCCTGTGGCTGCACCCATCTCTGATGGGTGGGGTTCTTTGTGTTTACAGATGAAGTCTTTCTTCATCTCACACAGGTACTGTCGTGAGTCCCTCACATGCCCACAGACAAACAGAAACAAACAGCAGGTCACAGAGTGAGGGAGGGAACTCACCAGGCAGATGTAGTGAAACCACATTTTAAGAATATACAACAAACAAGATCAATCCTAAGCAACTGATAGGTGAACAGTTGTCTTTTAATATACCCACAACCATGCCAAGTTCTGAATTTTGATTCATTACGTTGAGGCTTTCTTTTACATTTGTGTATGTGAGGGTATAGCAGCAGCAGCAGCAGCAGCAGCAGTAGCAGCAGCAGCAATAAAATCAGAATGCCTTACGTGATAAATGATAAATGTGTAAAACAAGAAGCCAATGAAAAGTCACCTCTGTCAAGGAGGGTGGTAGGGTGGAAAAGGGCTTTGGAAGCCCTCCGACCTGGTATGAATATTATCTCTGCAATTAACTAGCTGTGCGGCTCTGTGAGCATCAGTTTCCTCATAGGTGAAATGAAGATAATACTACGTGTATTTGGCATACTAGAGGCACTCACTATACATCCCCACCTTTCTCCCTGTCCCCACCTTTCTCCTTCTGAGATTCCAGGTGGACGCTACTCCGCAGCAGCTTAGACAGCAATCTGGTGGAAACCAGGGGACTTCCATTACTATTGGTAATGAATCAGCATAATGAACGGATGTCTATATTGCAACGATGAATTAAGAATCGATAGATGTATATGGTATTGAAAAAGCAAGCATGATTATCAATCAGGGAAAACTGTCATCTGTAGTATTCACATTAGTAGGCACTGGTCGTGTTTCCTGGTAGTCTTCTCAAAAACACCTCTCACAGGGCTGGCCGAGTGGCTCAGCTGGTTAAGAGCTCACTTGGGAGCGCCAGCTCTGAGCAGCAGGGCTGCGGTTCGGATCCCACATTGAGGGCCAGTGATGCTTGCCCTCTACAGCTAAGATGATGAACAACAGCTCGACCTGGAGCTGGGCTGCCGTGAGTCACCGGCGACGGTGTAGACTGCAGTCCCTGCTGCAGTGGGCTGCCATAAGCTACCGTGAGTGGCTGGCAGCCAGTGTGAGCGGCCGACCAATGACCAGTGACCGATCGCCTCACCCAGGAAGAGCACAATGATCATACCAACATGGGCTAGTGAAGCGACATCCTCCACAACTAGACTGAAGAACAAAAAGACAGCAATTTGTCTACCTGTCTGTTCCCCTTCCCCAATTCCCCAACGCTGTTCCCCTCCCCCCAATTCCCCAATAAAATCTTTTAAAAAAAACACCTCTCACATAAATAAAATTAAAATAGTATGACCAGTAAAAATAATAGGGTTGAAAGGCCAAAGTGATCATTGAAGAGATAATTCCTACGTTATTAATAATAACCCACACAAGTGCTCTGAATCTCCAAACTCCTAGAATATATTGCAGGATATTGCATGACCCATAGCCCGTGACCCTATTACTGAATAATATAATACACACATGGGGAGGGGGGGCAGGAATCAAGTATGGGCATTTCTGAGAGTTTTAAGCCCAGGAACACCTTCTTAAGACATTTCGTTAAGAATCTGTGGTAACTGGGATAATGTCTAGGTCTGAGTTTACAGATGTTTAGTGAACCTTTTCTTTTGCGACAGAACACATGAGTATGAATAATAGGAGACTAGTTAAGATACTTGAGAATAACTTTTCAAATACAGTTTTATAAGTGTCAGTAAGTACTTACTGAATGTAGAAACTGCAACTTAAAATTTATGTATAGCTACTATTTATTGAATGACCAGGGGACGGGGTGGGGGGTAGCATATAGCGATAGCAGAGAGCTTGGACACTGGAGGCTGACACACCTGGGTTCTAATCCCAGCTCTTCCATTTATATTACTTATGTGACTCTGAGAAAGTCACATAAATGATGCTCTGGTTTTTCATCTATAAAACGGGGCTAATACCAGGGTAGCTGTGAGGATTCAATGCGCTAATACAATTAAAACTTCTGGTTCAGGGCCTCACACATGGTAATGTCCTAAGGCTTATAATCCTCACGATAACCCACAGTGATATATTATCATCTCCACATTAGAGGTAAGCAAACTGAGGTTCAAAGAAATCTGAATAACCTGTCCAATGTCATAGGCTGACAGGGCTAACATAACTGAGGATTCTCTGACTGCAACGCTAGTCCGGCGTGCCTATTTCCAAACCACCCGAGTAAGTTTTACATATATTATTTCACATATTTTCAATGTGTTTGTATTAGGTAAGAAGAAAAGAGTTTGGTGTGGCAAAATCTACTTAATCAAATGGTTCTAGGAAAATTAATAATAATAATAATAACCACCACCACCTAGAAACTAAGCGTTATAGGAGTTCCTGAAAAAGGTCAGAAAGAAAAACAAAACAAGAACCCGCCCCCTACCCCCCAAAAAACAAAACAAAGCAGAGGTAGGTTAGGACAGTCATGTCAACCTGCTTCAGGAACTTAAGGACTCAGGTATAAGTTCTTTCCCTTGCATACACCCCCAGTCCAGCCTCCCTCCTGAATGTTCTGTTAGAAGAACGTAGAAAGACTCCCCTGCACAGCCAGTCCGTTTGCTTGCTCTCTTTGTGCCATGCTGAGGAGTCAGCGTGTTATTCCTGGCTGCCTGGAAAAGCCCGGGTGCCTGCTGAATTTCTCTCTGTCTCTGCCCTCCCCCACTACACAAACATACAGCAGCTGAAGGCTTGGAGAAACAGTATTCATTCCTGCAGGGGGACAGAATTTTTCTAGACACATGCAATGAACTTTTAGGAGCAGAATAACAAGACCTGGCTGGGTTTACATGGGGATCCTTTCCACACCTGTGAGGCTGTGCATGTACACACATACCATTAGCAAAAAGCTCGTTGCATATGGCACTCAGGATGTCACCAGCACATTGACAGACCCTTGATGTGAACACTGAGCTGCCCCCGCATCCCACGCCCTGCTTGTTATAGGAACACCAGTGTCTGTTGGCCCTCAGTGAATCTAGGTTAGTCTAGTAAAACGGGGCATGGTGGAAAGGAGGAAGCAAATAACAGATGGAGTGGAAGCACGAAACGAATTGAGAATGCATGGTTTTCTCCTACCTTGAGTTACCTTATTATGTGGAAAATTAAGTCGATTGAAAATTGAAGGGCTTTGGGAACCAGTGAAAAATTAAGATGTGTTTAAAATTCCCCTGTCCAACTTTGTTGTTAAAAGAAATTGCAGCAGTTCTGCCCTGGCCATCAAAATGTCCTTAATTTTTCTGCTTTTGGGGCTTTTTTCAGTCTGGATGAGGCAGAGAAGAGAGTGGGAGGGAAGGAGAGGGGGGCTGGGAGCAGAAGTTTAACAAAGGATCACTTTAACAGAAACTACTGAGTAATCGCTCTGTCCTGGGCCAAGAATAACATCAGCTCAATGTCGGCAATTAGAATCAGGTCAGTCGGGCCTCACAGCCTGTGAAGCCCTCCTTGCAAACCCCTGCATGGAGGGCTACTCATGCTGATGTCACCAGCAATCAGTGGTGCCCAGGAAAGTCCCCCAACTCAGCTGAAAGAAAAGTTTTTAACCTTCAGGGGCAGGAAGCCAGTACGAGACGGAAGTGGGAAGCAATGGGGAAGACTAGAGAGGAGATACACACCAGGACACATCAACACAGCAAGGTCATCTTACCATCCCCAGACTAGCAAGATTCCGCAATTTCCCCAGCCATCCCGAACTCATTTTAAATCAATTAATGTATGGCAAGCACCTGGACTAGTGCTCAGACCACAGTAAGCGTTTGCTATTATTAAAACAAAGAGGGAGGAATCTGTCCCATTACTTATCTCTTGTCTACCATGAAACTTGAATCCTGGGAGCAGTGATTGCTGAGCACAGTGTGCCCTGATAAGAAGAATGAGCAAGGAGGTTTTCAAGTTTGGAAAACTTATTTACAAGGAGACGACAGTAGATGGAGTGAAAAAGATAGAAACAAAGTTCCTATAAAAAAAACGATGGCCTGAAATTTTATAAGGACAACATTAAGTTTTAACATGGTCAGTCTCCCTTCCAAAGGACAGAAAACAAATAACAAAGAGGAGACATTTCTAATGCCATTCCCTCTAGCTCAGTGGTTCGCAAACTGTGATCCCCAGAAGAGCAGCTTCAGCACCACCAGGAACCTTAGAAACGGTAATAACAGCCCCATCCCAAACCTACTGAATCAGAAATGGGATTGGGGAAGCAATCGGGGTTTCAACAGACCCTCCAAGGCGAAGTTCTGTTACTTAAAACCAGGGGTCTGCACACTAAGGCTCGCAGGCCAAATCCAGTCTGCCGCCTGTTTTTGTAAATAAAGTTTTATTGGAAAAGAGCCACACTCATTCATTTTCATATTGTTTAAGGCTGTTTTCATTCTACCATGACAGAGTTGAATAGTTGCCACAGGGACTCTATGGCCTAGCCTGCAAGGTCTAAAATATCACTATATGGCCATTTATAGAAAAAGTTTGCCAACCCCTACTCTGACTTAGAACAGTGTCTTTTTAAAATTATTATTATTAAATTGCTGGCTTACTCACCAGTGTGTAAAGATCATAGTTTCAATTTTGTCTTATTTTGTTCATCACGCTATCTATCAAATGGAGTGGATGGCACCTATTTCTTTGTACCTCTGTCCCTGGAAACCTTTGCTAGTGGCTCTGGGTGGCTTTCCTCTTCCATGCGCATGTTACAGGACCAGTCATTAGTAGGGAGATTCAGCATATGACAATTTCTAGATTTATGAGTGAAATGCTAGACAGAGATGAAGAGCAAAGCTTACTCCACATGAATGGTTAGAGATGCCGACTTTCAAACTCATATCCCGAATCAAAGTTTGCCTTCTCAGAATGAATACCCTCAATAAGCTGGCTAAGTGCAGAAAAACAGAACTTCCTCTGCATGAAATGCAAGGAAGGCTGTGTGATCTTTCCCAAAACATTTTTAGGAGATGACTCTGAAAGGCAGTGTCCATGTAGATAATTAATATAGTATGATATGATATAATATGAAATAATATATATAATATAAGATATAAAACTCCCTTTAATGTCCTGTTCCATAAACAGGTCTCTATTGTAGATGAATGCTAGATAAATCTGATTTCAATTCTACCCACTGCTCTTAAACAGGCAATTAAGCAAATGGTTAGCTATCTACACTTAAGTAAACTGAATCTAAAGCATAAGAAGTTCTTAAGAAAACATAAGAAACCGTCTCTGTTCCAAAAGGTTCTTATCTGGAAAATATGGAATGTAGTATCTCATTTTGATGATCACATTGTTTTCTGTCAGGTAGAAATTTCCTCATTGAGAAAATCTTTGGGATAGTGGAGGCATTTAAGCCAGTTTGCATTTTCACAATTGCAGATATACGTGTATATCTTCGATATACATATATATATATATATATATATTTTTTTTTTAGAAATTTTATTGGGAAACAGTGTGTGTTTCCAGGACCCATCAGCTCCAAGTCAGGTCATTATCTTCAATCTAGATGTGGAGGGTGTAGCTCCTTGGCCCATGTGGGGATCAAACCGGCAACCTTGGTGTTATGAACCTGCGCTCTAACCACCTGAGCTAACCAGCCACCCTGATATTTTTTAAATCTCTGCAAATTTTTAAAAACTCTTTAACTTCTAAACCTAAGGACAGAAATACAGGCCATACTGAGATTGCAAACCATGCCTCAATCAATCATTTCGTTGTAATTATAATGGTCAGATACAGCTAAAAATAGAGACTTACAAATCTCATAGGGCTTTGCTCCTTTTGTGGAGTGATTCTTTTTTTTTTTTAAGATTTTATTGGGGGAATTGGGGAAGGGGAACAGATAAGTTGCTGTCCTTTTGTTCTTCAGTTTAGTTGTGGAGGACGCCGCTTCACAGGCCCATGTTGGTATTATCATTGCGCTCTTCCCGGGTGAGGGAGTCCCTCACCGGCCATTGGACGGCGGCTCACGGCAGCTCACAAAAGCTCACTTCTGCTGCCAGCCAGCCCCACTGCAGCCTATCCCATCACCAGCGATTCATAGTAGCACAGCTCCAGGTGGAGCTGTTGTTCATCATCTTAGCTGTAGAGGGCGCAGAGTCACTGGCCCTCATGTGGGATCCAAACCAGGGCTCTGCTGTTCAGAGCTGGCGTCCCAAGCCAACACCTAATCAACGTGCCACTCGGCAGGCCCTTGTGGAGTGATTGTTAATGTCCCCTGAAATAAAGTACCCTAAGTTACTAAATATTCTTAATGTTAGAACATATAATATCTCATTTGCTATTTTATTAATTATAAACTCTTCAAGCTAATAAAATTTACTTTTTTAGCTCTCCCCACAGTCCCAGAACTTCACACTCTTATTCATTTTTTACCTAAATAAAATTGTGGAATAGAAGAACAGGGAGAATAAACAAAGTGATGTTATAAACATATACACAAAATTGTGATGAATGATTTTCTGTTCCTTCTCCAGGAGACAGGAGATAACACTCCCTTCTTGGGAGTTCTGGCTCCTCCCTAAGACAGATATTCTGACAGATTCTAAAAAACATTTTCCATATACTTCATAGTTCAGTGAAACTAAACCAGTATAATCCTCAGTGAAAAAAGAAATCCACACAAGAACAGCAGTACTCTGAATTTTCAGAGGAATGTGAGTTGCTGGAAGCTAATCAAAAGAATGAGAAGGACTTACACACGAAGCAGTTTCTAAAAGTGAAAATCAGCGAAACTGTCTCTCCTTCCTCAAAACTTCAATGTCCTGCAAGCACCTCTTTAAAAAAAAAACAAAATCATCCACCATTTCAAGGTATGGAAGCATTAAAAATTAATTAGAAGATCAACTGTCTAGATATGTTAGAGCCATAAATTATATGAGAAATAAGGCTATATGTGATACCTCCAGTATCCACCATCTGATCAAGCTGGCATTCTCAAGTACTCTGCATGACGGGGAGGTTTAGCAGTTAGAGAATTTTTTAAAATCTACACAAATTAAAGAAAGCAAAGATATATTTATATCTGCAATTGTGAAAATGCAAACTGGCTTAAATGCCTCCACTATCCCAAAGGCTTTCTACATGAGGCCATTTTTACCTGACAGAAGGCAGTGTCAGGACCAAAATGAGATGCCGCATTCCATATTTTCCAGATAAGAAGTCTAGATATTTCTCCAGTAAACACAACCTAATGAACTACCTCACAAATGCTTGTACTTAAAATTTCTCAATTACAGTGAATTAATATACAGAGTACACTATCACGGATGATCAAGTGATGAATGACACTGAAATAATAAAATATGTCTGAGCCTGGACAGTAGATGAAAAGATAAGTAAAGATAGAGAGCATAATGATAATTGTTTTATTTAGAAGAAAATAAAACTTTGGAAAATGCTGCCTCAGCCTTTGAGTGAATATTAATGTTGTACAAACTAATGCACACTACATACTACATTTTTATAAGAAAGCGCAAACAATAAGCTCAAACTGATATAAGACATTTCTTCATATAACCAAATATCAGAGAAGCTCATAGAATTGATACTGATTCAGCCCAATAGAACATGTAGAACATCGTAACTGATTCTAATAGGAATTCTGAATCTTCAAGAAAAATTTAACTCGTTATGGCCTGACTTTTTGGTGAAGTCACCCATTCTCTGTAATTGGGGCCATACTGATAGGCTAGTGCAATATACTTACATAGCTCCCCCAGACATATAC
Organism: Hipposideros armiger; assembly: GCF_001890085.2. Classification (NCBI taxonomy): domain Eukaryota; kingdom Metazoa; phylum Chordata; class Mammalia; order Chiroptera; family Hipposideridae; genus Hipposideros; species Hipposideros armiger. The sequence goes on from NW_017731399.1 coordinate 1,639,663, forward strand.
TCAAGAGTTTCTGTCATTCTATAGACAGTGGGTAGGGAACCGATATTTCACTAGAGCATAAGCTTCATGACAGCAAGGATTTTTTAGTATATTGTTCCATTTTTATATACACTGTTTTGTGTATAAATGATCAAACCGGAAGAGCAACAAACTAACTTATGACACTTTCCTACAAGAAGAACTTGACAGTGATTTATTCCTTGAAAACCTTGATAGATCATGAAGGATTCATATGTGCTTATGTATACCAAGTCTATGCAGGCGGGGTCACAGTCCATTTAGAAAAGAATTCTTTAAAATACTAGCTTTTAGGCATCTGGGAATCGGACCCTCTGGGAGGGTCTCACTGAGCATACAACAGAAAGAGTAGACATTACAATTGAGACTTTTGTGGAGAAACATTCAAACGAAAGAATGTCAAAACTGGTCCAGCATCACCTTCCAGCAAAGCCAATGTGATGGCTTCCAGGACATTTCTTCCCTAAGAGTAGATTCCTCACGAACCATCCAAGCTATGGTGGTTTTGGTACACTTTTGGGAAACTGTTCCTACATTTCCCATTGACATTATTATTATTATTATCATCATTATTACTACCAACAGAAGGAAGATGGCAGCACATGGAAAAGTCCTGTCTTGATTTACCTGGTGCCGGGCTCGACTCTGGTCCAGGAGCTGCCGGGACTGAAGCTTCTGTTGTTCAAGCTGCTGCAGGGCAAAATGGAGCTGATAGCTGCCTGCCGTGGGGTGGTACTTGTGCTGGGGGATGACCCCGGTAGCCTTGCTGTACGCGTTGTTCTCCACCTCTCCCTCCCAGGCAAAGGCACCTGTTTGGAGGCTCCTGAGAAAAGAAAGCAGGTTTCTTAAGAGTAGTTGTGTGCCAAAAGGAAAGCGGGGAAACAAACTGAGGTATTTTTCCTTTGTAGAACTAAACACAGCTTGGAATTACAAATCTATTTGTGTGATAAATTACCCGACTTGCCCACTGAACTGTAGCTCCGTGAACACAAAGACAGGGTCTGTTCTACTCTCCATTCTAATCGAAGCAGTTATAAGGCCTGGTCCATGACTGATGCTCAATACCTATCTGTTGAGTGTGAAATAATTAAAACAGCAATTTCACTTCCTGGGATTGCCACACGGACCTCCAGGAGGAGCTTCAAAGGCAGGATGGCAGGTTCATTGAAGGAAGGAACACAGGCACAATAACTGTTCTAGCATTAACTTCGAAAGCACGGGGCTGAAATACACAGAATTCTTGTTGGTTTTTTTAAACCACCCAATGGTGAATTGAGTCTTTTTAAGACGTGTTTATTTATATTGAGCTTATATTCCCATCATGGGATGACATAACTGGTGTGAGAAGATACTTTTTTCATAATTCTAAATTTACTTCAGCAGTGTGTCGGCCAGGCTAACATTTAGCCTGAACGCATGAGACAGGTAAGGGGACTGTGGTGTTTTGGATTGTTTAGTATCTATGCTATGCTACTTGCTAAATTTACTCTCTTCCTTATCCAGATTCTAAAATTTTAGAGTCTGGTGCCTTGTCTGTATACATATGAGTCAAAGTCTTCATAACTACAGATTCCTACATGTCCCCTCTGAGTCCATTTCTTCCAGGTAAAAAAGTCCCCATTTATACCACTTCCCACCCATTCGGATGGCTATTATTAAAAACAAAACAAATGGACAATAAAAAGTGCCGGCAAACGTGGAAAAACGGGAGCTCTCGTGCAGCTGGTGGGAGTGTGAAACGGTATGACTGCTGTGGAAAACACTCGTGGTTCCTCAGGAAACTAAAGCCAAAAATACTGTCTGATCCATCAATTCTACTCCTAAATATATACCCAAAACTGTACACCAATGTTCATAGCAGCATTATTCATAATAGCCAACTAACCATGAACAGATGAATGGGTAAACAAAATGTGATATACATCCAATGGAGTATTATTCAGCTTTGAAAGGGAAGGAATTTCTGACACATGCTACAACGTGGATAACTCTGAAGACGTTATGCTGAGTGAAATAAGCCAGTTACAAAGCGACAAATATTATATGATTTCACTTATATGAGGTACCTACACTAGTCAAATTGATAAAGAGATAAAGTAGAATGGTGGTTACCTGGGGCTGGGGAGGCAGGGGGAAGGGGAGTTAGTGTTTAACGTGTACTGAATTTTAGTTTGGGGTGATGAGAAAGTTCTGGAGATAGTTGGTGGTGATGGTTGCACAATACTATGAATATACAAATGCCAATGAATTGCATGCTTATGAATGGTAAATTTTATGTCATGTATAATTTACAACAATTTTTTTAAAAAGGTCCCCATATATTTCAGAACAGTCTTATTTGGCAGTCAGTCCATCTCCTTCACACTTATAGTTACTCTCCGAACCTTCTTTAATTAACCTGTAGTTTTCTTTTTCCTTTTTAAGGTCCAGTGACCAGAAAATTGTACATAGAAGAAACATTAAGAATTTCATAGTGAACAACTTTACCCCAAACCCTGGTTAATAGGGCTTAGAGAAATAAAACGTGCCTGATTTAAGAGAATCGTGGATCGTGACTTAAATCATTGTGTTATTCTTTCCTTTGTAAATGTCCTTAGGTTTTAGTGGCTACTTCAGTGGCTGCACAGGGGGGATGAGGACCTTCCCGAGTCCCAACCAACAGGCCACCTGGTGATTTACAGCCTGGGTCCTAATGACCCCAACAGAGACCGTGGGAGGGAGCAAAGTGGAATGTCTACTGAGCCCTCACGTCTGTTCTCCTTTCTTGACCTCTCTCATATCTTGGTCATTTCAGGTCTCTGCTTTAGTTTCCCTGCCTCTCTCAAAGAGATTTCCAAATAGCTAGTAAAGGGAGTCTGCATAATGTATTCTGAAGTCCACGGATGAAAGGTTTTCTACCCACATAATCTCACCTCTTACGTGTCACATGCCTTGCTCATCTGTTCCCACAGTTTGGCTCCCACAGTTCAGCCGCATGATTACTCACTTTTAGCTAATCTTCTCGGAGAACAGTACCAAAAAGCTGAGAGCTTATTTATTATTTTTTTTTAGTATGACAATTGATCTTCAGTGATCCTCTTTGAAATGCTGCAATGTGCATACTGTTATACAATTAAAAAGACACGATCTTTCCCCAGGGGCTTCCGGAGGCATGGAGAAATATGACCACCAATGATCGAATACAAGTAAGTACCTCAATAAATGAATAAAATGTTCACATTATTTACAAAGTGAAATGTTGAGTGGGAGTCAACAGGAGTTACAGGTTTAGGAAAGGAGGGGTCAGAGGAATCTGTTATCTCTTTTCTCATTAGTGAGGGAAGAGATAAGCTTACCGGGAAAACACACAAAAAATAGCTAGGGGAACCGAGTGAGCCCTGAGTGGAACGAGGGGCAATGGAGAATGGATACTGCCAGTAGATAAATGAAGAGAAGGTTCAAGGCAGGAGTGGGCCCATCCAATGCAATGGGAAGAGACAGACACTGGCTGAATAACCTTGAGGTTTCTATACCAATTAGAGCAAGTATTTGAATCTAGAATAAAACTACTGTTTATGATAACTGGAACAAAGGTCAGAAAATTCATCAGTTGTGATTCTATTTCCACTCCTGGTTTGCTGATGATGGGCGAAGTTTCTTGCCACAAGTAACAATCCAGACTCAGGGATTAGATATTAAAGGATTTATGTAACCATGTAGTTTATATCAGAATTCATCTCACTGGCTAGTTAGATTGGTTTTATTTCTAAAAGCTGCTTTAATAACCAATATTCCTACGAGGCATTTAATCTAATGTCTTGTATATCAGGCATCGGAGTTTGTTCCGAGGCGCCCTTATTTGGAGATGTCCAGGGACAGATTCTCAGGTGTACGTACACAAAACAGGAGTCTGTGGATAGAAGGGGTAGGACAGTGTGCACAAGTAGATCAATAAGGGACTTTGGATAAAAGGTTTATTCATCCAACTGCACACATATTGAACAGACTGCAATATCATAAACTTTTATAGTGAAAGCTGTTTTTAATCTCATCAGTCACATAGGCCCAAAATCCAAATCACAAAAGGAAGTTCCTCAAGCATGTAGAGGCTTTTAGCAGAGGCAGGAATTTTTATAGTGCAGCACTGGGAGGGGGCAGGAGTGCTCAGCTGTGGAAGGCAATGTGGTTAAGTGCCATGAGAAACTTACTTGCTTTGAATTACACTAGGTGCTACTTGGGCTATGGCAGCTCACAATTAAAGCGCAAGCCTTTGGAGTTTGCATATGCAAATGCTCTAGTGGCTGACACAGGTACACTCTCAGCTGGGCTTTGTCTGAGATTATATATCTACACATTCCTTTCTATGGCATCTAATAGTTTCCATTTCCACCCAAAATTCCATCCCACTTTCTTGAGCCTGGATTCATTCTAATTTATTAGTCATACATTTTGTACTCCCACCAAAACTTTGAGATTCATTATTCTTCTAAAATTTAGTGTCTGTTCTTTTCTTCTTTTAGTATTTCTTTGTTCAATCCTAAAATATAATATTGCACATATTCCCTGTAAATAACTTCTAATAGTTTTATTAGGTTGTCGGAAAAGTCATGACGTATTTTTTCTATGTTTTTCGTTGCAAAAATGCGTCATGACTTTTCCGACAACCCAATATATTATTTCTAGAAAAGAGTATATAGGGCCAAGAAAGCTAGCTGTGGGAATGCTTAGAATGTTTAACATTTGATTGAAATTCCAAGATTCCAAGTGAACTGTGCTGGATTTCACCCTTACTACATAAGTGGCTAATAGGCAGCACTGTGGCACGTTTATCTGAATACCACATTCTCATTAGCGCATTCATTTTGAATTTCATCTTACTTCCTACGTTACACTGTGGCATTGCAGGACTAAACGTTTCTTGCCATAACTGCCTTCCTGCAGAACACCTCCAACCAATACACACCAAAGGGCTACGCTTTCCCCTTTGCTTTAATATCTGCTCCATCCAAGGGATGTTGGTTCTAAGGAACTTGGAGGCAATGTGTAAAATGCACTGGTCTTTAGCAAAGCAAAATCTCAGCAGGCTGTTGCACTCTCCAGAAACATATGCTTTCAGTGTCAAGATATGCCGAGAATGAGAGGATGTGACAAGAGTGACGAGTAGGGATGAGGCAGAGGAATGTGTCAGCTGCATACAGAGTAGGATGCCGCAGTCCACGTCCCTAGCCTCCTCCACCCAATTGCAGGAAAACCTGAGCCACCGTGTACAGGGACACCCCTGCCTCTCTAGTGGGTGTTGGGGAGTATGTGGGTGTGCTTTCAATTGCCATAAAAATGGGGTGGGGGATTCCTGACATTTAACAGGTGGAGGTCAAGGATGCTAAATACAGGAGAGTCCTGTACTAGGAAAACGTGCTGCTCAAAATGCCACTGATGCTTCTAATGAAAAGGACCTCAAGGCCATGAAGGAAGTCCTTTCTGGGGAGAATCTTATAAGAAAGAATATCCACCCATTTCCAAGGCACTTTATGGAATGTGTCGATATTTAAGGACAACAGAGGCTACATCTTATTTGTCTATAAATTCCCAATCTCAAACAAAGCAGCTGTGGTACATGGTAAGCGCTGCAAAGGTGCTGTCAATGCTGAAAATCCTGGATGACAGAAGGGCCCCCACAAGCCCCAAGCAGTGCTGGGCAGGATAAGGAAGCTAAGTGATGGGAGAGGCATTACATACTGTGGTGGGGACCTCCCTTGGCTTAAGGGGGGAGGTATTTCCTTGGCTTTGGGGGTATTAATAAATAATTCTGAAACCGTCAACTAACAAGTCGTAAGGCTGGCTGTTGATAACTGCTGACTGGGAACAGTGATAGCCAGCCAAATGAAATTTGTGCCTAAAATTATTTAAGTGGAATGAGTTAGACATACCTGCCAAGAGATTTTATGCTCCTGGTGACAGATGCCTTGATTCCTCAGAGAATTTTGATGTTGGAATGTAATTTAAAATGATCTCTGAAAATGCAGGTGCTAAAGACTAAACTATTTTTTTTTAACCTTTGAGTTTGCTCCTTGAGGTAATACTACACACTTTCACATTTTCTGTTTTGAATCTATGGAGTTATATCGAGATGGTTCTTTCATAGAAAGCATTGAGGTACAATAAGGTAGTGTTAACGATACAGAAAAGCTCAGAAATTATCTGGGTAAAAACTATGTGAACTTTTGACGACCTATATGCACAGAACTATATGAAATTATAAATGCAAGCTGATCTTCCTGCTTGAGAACAGAGTAAAAGGGCTTAAAAACCTTTAAATATTTTGTTTATTTGAGAGGATGAAAGGCTCTTGGGAAAAGGATTAAAAAAAATAATCCAAGAAAGAAGGCAAAAAGAAATAAAAGGTTTTGAATGCTGGAAAGGACTCAAAACCAATGCAGAAGCTGGGTTAGTGACAGAATTCCGGAGGTAGAGCAGAGGCCCTGTGCCCCTGGGCCTGTGCCCCTGGGTCTGAACTGGGTGACCCTCAGAACAGGAGGCTGCACAGCTGCGTGACCAGGAGCTGGGCTCTAGAACAACACTGCTAGGACCAAATCCTGGCTCTACCACTTAAAGCAACATACTTAACCTCTCTTGGCTTCTTCAGCTGTGAAATGTGAATAAAAAGCAATCCCGCCTCTCACGGGGCTGGTCTAAGAATTAAAGGTGATGATCCACACAAAGCATGTAGCACAATGCCTGGCACACATAATAAATGCTCAATAAATGTGAGCTGCTATTATGAACATTCTTCCCAGGGAGAGTGGATGCCTTTGAGAAAACGAACAATAAGGACAGTAAGGAACAGGTGTGAGCAATTCTATTACTTCTTCGAAGGGCAGTAAAGTACTATCTATAACCCCCTTACCAAGTATTGTGTCCAGAAGGGGTAATCTGGGTGATAAATGGGGAGCCAATCTAATAGATCCAGAAAAGGGCTCAAGAGTTGCTCAGTGTGTGTGAACAGGGGAGCCAAGGTCACCTGTCGGTCTCCCCCACCAGAGAGCCGCGGCATGCCAGCCGCTGCTCACAGAGGCTTCCGCATGACGGAGGCCTGCTGCTCCAAGCCAAGCCAGCCGGAGAATACGCTAAGCAGAGGCAGGGCACTGGCCCGTGGGAAAGCCGGGGTATACTAATGCTGCTGATGACCGGGGAGGGGCAGCCATTCAGGCAGAGGGTGTGAGCACTGACCAGTGAGATCGAGGGTCGTAAGCCTCTTCCCACCTCTGTTAATAAAAGCCTAAGTTATCAGTGGTGAGTGGCTACATCCCCTTTTGCCTTTTCAAAATGAAACAAAACAGGAGTTTTTGTTTTGTTTTGTTTTGAAGAAGTAAGAGCAATATATCCTCAATGCCATAAACCTGAGAAACACAAAAAGATAGAACAGCAAAAACCAAAAGTCACCTCTCTGTCATCCAACAACCAAACATAGCTACCATAAACATTTTGTTGACATTTTGATGTATACACTTCCTCTGTGTGCTATTTCCCTCACACAGACAGTGGTTCTGTACTATCTGCTTTATAGCCTGCTTTTTTTCATCTGGCAATATGTCGTGAAATTTTCCCACATGACAGTATTGGTTTTGGCAGTTCGTACTCCACTGTTACTTTCCCTTACACGAAGTCAACCTAAACCCTTAAACCTTCTTCACACTTGGATTTTGGAAACCATGTGAATAGCTTTATGTTTTTCCTTACTAAATTCCATGAATTATACTCATCATTCTAATATGTTTAAATCACTGTGAACCCTGATTATCACTCAAGGTACTCAGTATTCCACCCTACTTCATGTCATCTGAAAACAGGATTAGCATATCTTCTAGATATTAGATATTTAAGCGTCTAGCATATAGTAGGCACCTAAATAAATGTGAATGGATAAATTAATTCACTGACAAAAATGGTGAACTACTGAGCCAATGACAGAGCCCCAGAGGTTTAATGCTCAAACTTACACTGATTCATTGTTTGGGGACAGTTGCCTATTTAGTCACCAAATATTCCTAATGATAGGATTATCTCGTTCACAGCTCTCTTTCGCACTCAGGAGATTTCATTATGCCTTGCCTAAACCCAGTTACAGTAATTTGTTTTAGTCCCCCAATCTTCTCTTACTGAAGTAACTCTACCATGAAGGAAAATGAGGCTTAGTCGAGCATGGCTTACATTTTTCATGAATCAATGCTGGGCTTAAGTGATTCCCTTCTCCCTTTCTATGAGCAGCAAAATCACTGGTTTGCTAATCTGTTAAGATTTGGGCCTGAAGCTGGCATCTCAATCACCAGTTTATACATTCAGCATCTAATTTATTGCATCTCTTCCCTTCCTTTCCCAATGAGTGAGCTCCTTCGTTGCATTAACTCATACACTGAATTGCAATCACAAGAACTAGAACCATAAATCACAGATTAGTAATCATAAGAATTGCTCCTCTTTGGACACAGTAATTCAATTAATAAGAAAATAGGACTGATTCAATAGCTTGACTCTTGTGAGTTTCATTTCCTTGAGGAATAACGGGCTTGGATAGGACAAAGATGTGCCCTGAACTAAGAACTTAAATAAGGAGGAGACTGTATATTAACTGGCACCCCAAAAATAAACCTATCACCTACTGTTGACTACACATGTCTATAGAAAAGCTGAAAGGATGAGTGGAATAACATATTAAAAATAAGGTGGTTCCGGGCCGGCCGAGTGGCGCGATGGTTAAGAACTGGCTTGGGACGCCAGAGGGCCCCTGTTCGGATCCCACATATGAGGGCCAGTGACACTGCCCTCCACAGCTAAGATGCTGAACAACAGCTCAACCTGGAGCTGGGCTGCCGTGAGTCGCCGGCGATGGCGTAGGCTGCAGCCCCTGTGGCAGTGGATTGCCATGGGCTTCCATGTGTAGCCAGCAGCCACCATGAGAGGCCAGCAGCCACCGTGAGCGGCCGTCCAGAAGCCGGCGACTGATCTGCCTCGCCCGGGAAGAGCGCAATGATGGTGCCAACTTGGGCCAGTGAAGCAACGTCCTCCACAGCTAGACTGAAGAACAAAACGACAGCCAACTTGTCTGTTCCCCTTCCCCCAATTCCCCAGCACTGTTCCCATCCCCCCAATTCCCCAATAAAAATTTAAAAAATAAATGAATAAATAAATAAATACGGTGGTTCCATGAAGCCAGCCTTGTTTCCACATCCTACCCATGAAAATTTAACTTCCTAATTCCATTTGCTAATGAAGAACTCAATCTCTTCACGCTCCAGTTTTCCTTTCTAAAGAAAGGAAACTGAGATATCCATATACAGGTTCACTAAAATACCATTAGCTAACTAAAAATGTTTTAAAAAGCTAAAGTATGCAAAACCTCATTTTATTTGACTGTTTTTAAAAGTCTCTCTGAATTAGAAAAAAGTTTTAAATGTTGTATTACTAGCAAAAATAAAAATAAAATAGAGGTAAAGCAAATAAATAAATAAAACAAAATAAGGCAGCTCAAAATCAATAGAAGCCCCCCAAAATGATGCAAGAATCAAAAGAGATTAAGAACATGAGTAGGATCCAAATAAGAAATATAATTTGAAATACATAAATACAAGCAATTGAAGGGGGAGCTTTATGATTATTCAGTGAGTTAGTGGGGATACAGAAAAGGAAAAGGAAGCAGTAGTGGTGACTGGAAGAAGTCCAGGGGGGATATTTTGGCTAACTACTTTGATTTTATGAAACTGTGTGACAATAACATACATTTGGGAAGGACACACTGAAGTATCATGTCAAAAGCTAAGCGCTGATACGCCTGTCCTTTAAAAGCACAGTGAGGTCCCAGCCAATGACAATGGACACAGAATGTGAACCAGACTTGTGCTGTCTCCACCCTCGTACCACTCCATGACTGATGGAATGATCCCCAGGAGGAGAAAATAAGGACAGAGTTAGATTTCTCAGGACATCTGGCAGAGGCTCTGGGGGCAAGCTTTACGGAACACAAAGCTGGATATAAAACCAAACCTTTCAGAAGGTACAGTTCTCAGCTCTGTTCTAGAAGGTGCCTTAGGATTCCGGGAGCCAGCCAGGTATGTAGACAGAGGCTCCTCGGTCCCTTCTGTATTAGCAGCCTGGATCTGAACATTCAGATTGATCCTTAGCCTTATTAACAAGAAGTCTTTGATGCAGCTCTTTACTTTGGCATAACCAGCATACCACATGAAGCCTGAAAAATGTGAACTAAAAAAGAAGTGAGCAAAGAGTGACCTTTAAGAAAGCCAAAAGAGAACTCCCTGACACCAGTTCATTCGACAAGGAAGATTGAATCCAGATCAGCGGGATCTTTATCAAAGTCTGATGCCTTGGTGACACCAACGCAGGTACACAGGAGCACAGCTGGCCCTTGTAAAGCTGGACCACCATCACCTTGCTTTCACACCCTGCAAAGACAAGCTACCAAAAGTTTTCAAAGTGAAAATTAATGTGCACACTGCCTCGGGCAGCTGACATGCCCGTTTCCAACTACTTCTACATTGAATTGAAGCTGGGTTCAAACCCAGTGCACACAGCTTGCAAAAGTGTCACAAATTTAGAATTCCTGCCTCATCACATCAGTTAGGCTCCTTTCATTTCTCTTTTCCCCAAGAAGCAAAACAACAGGCAACTTGGAACAGTCAAGCCTACAGCTTTTCTGGCTCCAGTAACCTGTCTCTGCCCCCTTTCTTTAATTGGCCAAGGGAAAGGGGAGACAACTCCAAAAACTCCACCTTTCTTTCCTTTTTAAAAACCTTCTCCACCTGTCACTTTTCTTTTCTTTATAGATTTTTATTTTTTATAAAATAGGAAAATACTGGAGCAATCACAAGAAAGATGATATTTTAAAAAAGCCATAGGGCCTTTCAAAGGAGGGGAAATAAAATGTGTACTAATGGTCAGGCCCTTTTCTTACCTTCAAAGTGCAACCTATGGAAACAAACCTTCATTGTATTAGGAACTAGCCTCTTAATCATCAAGTCTAGGGCATGGCTACAATGGCACATGCTTCTCTTACGTCAAGACAAGTCTACTGAAATCTGCTGTCCTCGAGGTTTACTAGAGGGGCTGCTTAGTTCATGGTCACAGCTGGCGAGAAATGCAGGCACCTGCCTCTGATAGGCTCAGACCACTACAACTCATTGTCCGGGTCCTCAGCTGCCTGAATACTAACTCATAAGCAGCCCCAGGAGAGGCAGCGTAGCACAGGACAGTGATTCTCAAAGTGTGGTCCCTGGACCAATAGCACAGCATCACTTGGTAACCTGTTAAAAAGGAAAACAATCCAGCCTCACCCCAGATCTACTGAAACCAGAAACTCTGGGATTGGGCCCAGCAATCAATCTGTGTGTTAACAAACTCTTCAGGTGACTTGGACACACTGAGAATCACTGGCAGAGGGGTTAAGAGCATGAACTCTGTGACCGCTTACTTGGTTTGAATCCTGACTGCCATTCACCACTGCGTCATCCTGGGCAAGTCACTTCATTTCTCTGTGCTTAGTCTCTTCCTCTGTAAAATGGGGTGATAACAGTACTTATCTCACAGAGTAGCTGTGAGCACTAAACCAGGAAATACATGTAAAGCTTTGAGAACAGTCGTTGGCACACAGAAGTTAGCTATTGAACGAGTTAAGGTACATGGAGCATTTAGGGCCTTGTGTACCGTAAACACAACCTGTTAAGTCTTAGCTACTATTATTTCTTACATATGATCTTATTTTTGAGGTTCTATAGGACATAACCGGGATTTCTCACAGATCAAGCAGCAATCCATATTCTTATCTGGCAAACTAGGTCCTTTTGGTATAGAGAAGCTAATGAGTTTTGATATAAATATGATAAAAACAGGAATATAGAATTTGTATTTTAGGGATTGAATCCAATTAAAATTCTTTACCTCTAAGAGCTCTAAATCCAGACATTACACTTGCTGATGAAGAAATGTATGATTCATCTGAGTCTGGCGAAGGCCTGACTCCCCACAAAATGAGTCCATAAATGGCCAGGAAACTAAAAGGGACATCTTTCATTATCTTCTTCTTTACGTCCTTTTCATGAATCATGGTTCTCTTCTACATTTAATCTTAGCCAAAAGACTTAGAAGTGATGGTTCCCTTCTAAAACACCATAGCTGTTGAACAATGTTTATTAAACCACAGCTAAAACGACAAACCACATTTATAAGACATATTGACCAGCACCTGTATGATCAGGCCATTGTAAGAAACCAAGAGGGCCAAAAATCCACAACTTCCATGCCCTAGAGTCATGACATTTCCCTTGTATGGAATTAGCCACCTTCGAAAGCACCCATTCTAATTTGCCTGATCGGCTGGTTTAAATCTGTGAAAGAAATTAAGTTATATCCAGAAGAGTCGGCATACAAAGCAAGTAGAAATTTAATCCCAACTGTAAACACAAGCCATATACTTAGAGTTAGTTTCTTCAGACTCTTGATGTTTTCTGCCCACACACAAAGCGTGGTATTAATGTCTGGTGAAAGTGAAAAATGGTCCAGATTCATAAACTATGGTAAAGGTATTTGTAATGCTGAACTATACTGCTCCAGCTACTAAATTTTTCCTCACTTTCGTTCACAGAAAGATTGTTTCTTATGTTCTATCAATGAGTTTATTTTCAGAAATCTTTCCCCTTCTCCTTTGCACATTATCATCATTAATACATAGGTGTAGACCAGCCAGGGATGCCAGTGTGAAAAGACAGTACTGATTTTCCTCTCCCTCCACGCAGAGAAGTTAAACTAGTGAAAAGAGCAAGAGCTTTCACCTCAGAAAGAGCTGGACTCAAATATTAACACCTCTAAGGCTATTTCATCATCTGTACTTGAGGACAACAGGGCCCGTGTTACAGCCATGGTTTCAGAAATAAATAGGATAAATCACACTAAGCACAGGATATGGCGTGACCGAGGCGCTCAATAAATGTTGGTTCCCTGCCCCTCTTCCTTTTGTTCCTCTCTTTTACAAATGGCAGAATAGAATCTTATCACTTCAAAATAAGGGAGAAATATTTCTGAATTAATAACAAGTTCCGGGCATGTTAAACACATAAAAATCAATTTAACACATGCTGACCATAAAAATGCATAAATGTTGAAAAGCATGAAGGAGAAAGAAAAAAGTCAACCATAGTCTCATTTGGCAATCATGGTGGTTTGGGAAATTTTATTCCAGTCTTATTCTAGTACATTATGATTAAATTATCCAGCTTTTATAATTTAATATTAAAGCCAAGACATATGGGTATATTTTATTTATGTATTTAAAAATATGTGTATTTTTTTAATTAAGGAAAAAACTCATGCTACTCCCCAAACTCTGCATGTCACTGCGCCGGGGACAGGACACTAGCATTAGAAAATAAGAGGAAGGGAGCAACTTCCTGTGGGGGAAATCAAGGAAGGCTTCCAAGTAGAGGTGGTTTCAAGAGATTACCAGCAATCTGACAATTGGAAAGGACATTCCAGGTAGAAGGGATAGTATGTAAAAGAACAGGAAACAATAGGAAATCCAATGGGGCTAAATGGTGGGGGTGGTGGACAGATGCTGTCATTAAAGCTGGTAAGACACGGATCTCTCACATATTCCAAAATAGCAATGTTACTGGTCAAAACTGCCATCCAAGCAAAGCACAACACAGCAGCTTTAGTTGGAACCACCCATGTGCTCATGATGAAGCTACAATGAAAAGGCTAAAAAAGGCTAAGGTTTGGGGAAGACAAAGGGCCTAAGTGAGAGCCTTAGGATGGCCAAGCACTAAGAACCCGAGCTTTACACCGCTGGCGTGAGGGCTTTCTAAATGCCCACCTTCAAGCGAAGCCCCTTACACGCCTTACCGTGGCGAGCCTTCACAGCAACCCACTGAGAAAGATATGCCACCGATTCTATTTTACAGGTGAGGAAAATGGGCTTAGGTTAAATACCTTAGGTTTAATTTCATACACAGAGTAAGTGAAAGGGCTGCTTTTGAACCTAAATCTGTATGATTCCAAAGTTACAATGAAGAACAGATTAGAAATTAAAATCATCCTTGCTGAAGATTTTCTAACAAATTATTATTGCTATAGGCCTTCGTTTGGGGAATACTAAAATCATCCAAGACCCACAGAAATATGTTCAACTGAGACTTGACAACACTAAAAAAAAACCCCAATACACTGGAGAAAGGCTAACCTGTTTAAGCCGTTTGTTTGTAAACAAAGTGCTGCAGCAACAGTACTGTCCAGGGGCAAAAAAAAAAAAAAAAAAAACCCACCTCAGCCTAGACTTCCTATTTCTTACAAAAATCAATTCAAAATGAATCACAGACCTAAATGTAAAATGTAAAACAGCACAATCATCCCAAAGATGATTTTTAAAAACATTTGAACCAAAAGAGATGTTTCAGTTTTAGCTGTAGGCAATATGAGGATAACGATGAAGACAGAGAAGCATAGATGCCAGGCAGTGTGCTAAATGTTTTCCATGCTTTAACTCACTCTAACCTGTAGCGTTCCGAGCAGGCAGAGCCTCACAGCGCCTCGTGTTACAGACGACACGACAGAGGCGTGGAGAGGCCCAGGAGCCTGCTCGGCCAACTGCAGAGTCGGGCAGTCGGCACTCGTCTGCTCTGCAGTGCTGCCTGCCTTACTGCGTGGGGGCTACCCCTCTGAAATGGCAAATGTTTGACATAAAGACGGTTCTTAGATACGATGAACTTTAAAAGGAGCTTGAACCAAATTCAAATCTAGATGGACATGAAGAGCCAACTGAATGAGGCACATCATTAATTCCATAATCCCTTTTCATTGTCCCCCTGTAGATAACTGGCGAGGCCAATAGGCAAGTGCCTGTACCTGACCACCTGGGAGTCATAAAGTTGGGGAGGGCCCTTCCACACCATCTTTATATCTAGTTCCACAGGGGCAGGTGTGGACTTCCAAGAGAAACAAAGGCTGGGGCCCCCAGAGGGGCGCACATACTTCCATGCCAGCACCCAAAGGACTTCAAGCACCACGGAGGGCTTTCGTGTGATGGAATATTACTGATGGACAGCCTATTTGTCACATGAGGGCTCTCGTCTCCTTTTAAGTTCTCCTTTATATAGCAAGGGGAGAGTATCACATCACTCAAACCTGGTAATCTATTGGCCAAGATTACCGATATTAAAGGCTAACATAGAGAAATTTGGGCATTCTGGAAGGTGTCTCAGCAAAGTTTTTCTCTTACTGTTCTACTACTTGCCTCCGCCTTCCTTCTTTTTGGCCATAATGGCAGAAGGGACACAGAAACTCTGCATGCATCACCTCTGAAAAGCTGGCTGGAAGGAGCTGTGCAGGTAGGGAAGGGTTAAGGCGTGTCCTGTGCTGTTGGCTATCCATTATTATCACTTTGAAAAGCCGCTGGGTTTACAGGAAGAGTGTGAGAATGCTGCTGCTTTCCCAGCCAACATTTGGTTCCCATTACTGTGAATAATCTCTCTCCTCCCTCCTTTCCCCAACCCCCACCCTTTTTCTACTTTTTCCACATTTTATATTAAAAGTACATCAAACACTTCTCTTTCTTTTTAATATTTTCCTTAAGCTTCCTTCACTCAATCTACTGGGTTCTGTGACTTTTCTGGTTATTCATTACTGAGAGGGGGAAGGGTCAGGCTCCTTGGATGAAATCAGTCAAAAACAAAAGCAGGGGAGAACAGCACCTCAGCAGTGTGGGAGAAAGAAGCTGACTCACAGGGGTTCTTTCCAGGCTTAATTGATATTTAAGAAAAGCAAGAGCCCGCTGAGAGCCCTCTGCCGTCCCGCTTCTCGGCCCCATCTCAGCTGTATTCCTGCCCTAAACTAAAGCAGCCCTAGAGTACTGCATCTAAAGACAGGGTCTAGTCCTAATCCCATTACCAGTAAAAACAGGAGGGAATTTGTATGGAAGGGATAAGTGATAGTCCAGAGGCACAGGGAGATGGATCATGGTACGCCTGCAGTGCTGGCAAGGGGGTGGGGGTAAGGGCACCCTCCAGATTGGAGGCTATATTGGTGTAGCCCTCTTAGAGGCCAATTTGACAGTATCTATAAGAATTCGAGGTATACATATCATTTGATCCAACAAATTCCACTTCTTGGAATGTATCCGATGGAAAAACTTGCACATGTGCACAAAGATATATGTACAAGGTCTTCTGTGCAGATGTCTAAACTGGAATCAACTTGGTGCTCTTTAATAGGAGAATGGTAAAATAAGTTAGAATACCTTCATACTTGGGAAAACCACATATTGGTTAAACATATTGAAGTAAGTTTATATGAACAAACTGAGAAAACATGGACATATTAGGAAAAAAAAGTCACATAAAAATACATGGAAAAACACACAAATAAACCTTTTCATGTGGCTACCTCTGAGGAGGGGGCTTTTATCCCCTCAGAATCTATATGTACATTTCTATTAGATTATTTTATGATGTGGCTACATGTATGTATTACTTGTACAATTAATTTTATAAAGTATGGACATAAATATTTTAGTCTATAGAAAATAGGAATATATATATGCTATTATATTATATTATTATAATTATATATATATATATTTTTTCCTTTGATTCAGCATTGTATAAACTATTTTGAACTAGAAGAAATTTGAAACTCACATTTCTTAACTTTACTGCATGTACCAAGTCAGACTTAGAAAAGTGGATAGTATAGAAAATTATTAAGGGAAGCCCCCAGAAAGAGACGGAATGACAGAGAAATGAATAAATAGGACAGAAGGAATGATGTCTAAGAGGCCTAAAAGTTTCCAAGGGCATAGTTGTGATAATGAAAACAGTGAACACTGACCTAACCAGTAATTATATCATGCGTCTAATGCAACGGTTGGAGGAAGGGAAGAGAGTGTGAGTGAGTGTGTGAGTGTGTGAGTGTGTGTGTGTGAGTGTGTGTGTGTGAGTGTGTGTGAGTGTGTGTGTGTGTGTGTGTGGTTGGAGTGAGAAGGAGATAGTTCAAGAACAGTAAACTTCCATCTTCTGATAGGAAGCTTATAAAGAATATATAATATGAAAATCCCCAAATGGCAGAATAAACATATGATTTAGAAATCTGAAGGTAAATAACAATAAACAGCTAAAAAAAAAAAAAAAGCTGAAAGCAGTTATCTCCAGGGTGTGGAAACTAAAGTTGGGTAGCAGTGAAGAGAAGGGGCATGGGATTCCCGTTTTCATTATAAACCTCACAGAATTACTTAATTTTTAAATCTATGTATCTGAATTATGGTGGGTACCAATCTTTAAGCTGGCCCCCAACGATCCCCACCTCTTGGTATTCATATCCTTGTGTAATCCCCTCCCACACCGAATACAGCGGGCCTGTGTAAACAATAGCATGCAGCAAAAATGATAGTGTAGTTACAAGACCTAAATGTTAAGAGATAAAACTATAAAACTCTTGGAAGAAAACACAGGGCAAAAGCTTCACAACATTGGATTGGACAATGATTTCTTGGAAATGACACCAAAGGCACAGGCAACACCAAAGATAAATATTGTATTTCATCAGAATTAAATCTTTTATGCATCAAAGGGCACTATCAATAGAGTAAAAAAAAAAAGTAGCCTATAGAATAGGAGAAAATATTTGCAAATCATATATCTGATAAGGGAGTAATACCTAAGACCTATAGATATCTCATCCTAACCTCTGAAAAGTGCCCATATTCAACAAGTCTCCCTATTAGGAATTCACCGACCATGTAGCAAAGACCAATACCAGAGTCTCTGTGCAGGGGACCCAGGCTCCATCTATGGACACCACATACCATATTTATACAGGAAAAATAAAGTGAATTAATTAATCTTAAGAAAAACAGAAGTTTTCATGTGATCTAGCAATTCCACTCTGGAAAATATACTCCGCCAAACTGAAAGGAGGAACACAAGCTATCTGCATACCCATGTTAACAGCAGCAGTATGCACAACAGCCGAAAGGCAGAAGCAGCACAGGTGTCCATCGCCGATAAATGGATGAACAAAATGCGGTCTACACACACAATGGATTATATTATTCGGCTGTAGGAAGGAAACCCTGACCCAGGCTACAACATGGATGTACCCGAAGACACAACGCTACGTGAAATAAGCCGTCACAAAAAAGATAAATACTGTGATATATGCGGTATCTAGACTAGTCAAATTCATAGAGACAGAAAGAAAAAGGGTGGTTGCCAGGGTCTCAGAGAGGGAAAATGAGTTGGTGTTTTTTTTTTAAGATTTTTTTTATTTTATTGGTGAATTGGGGGGATGGGAACAGTGCTGGGGAATTGGGGAAGGGGGACAGACAAGTTGCTGTCATTTTGTTCTTCAGTCTAGTTGTGGAGGACGTTGCTTCACTGGCCCAAGTTGGCACCATCATTGCGCTCTTCCCGGGTGAGGCACATCAGTCGCCGGCTTCTGGACGGCTGCTCACTGCGGCTGCTGGCCGCTCACGCTGGCTGCTGGCTACACACGGTAGCCCATGGCAACCCACTGCCACAGGGACTGCAGCCCACGCCGTCGCCGGCGACTCACAGCAGCCCAGCTCCAGGTTGAGCTGTTGTTCAGCATCTTAGCTGTGGAGGGCAGTGTCACTGGCCCTCATATGTGGGATCCGAACCGGGGCCCTCTGGCATCCCAAGCGAGTTCTTAACCATTGCGCCACTCGGCCGGCCCATGAGTTGTTTTTTTTAATGGGTACAGGGTTTGGGTTCTGCAAGATGAAGAGAGTTCTGGAAGTGAATGGTCATGATATACGCAAAGCTACTCAACTGCACACTTAAAAATGGTAACTTTTATGTGTATTTAACCAAAATTAAAATTAAAAAAAATTTTGTGTGTGTGTTTTTTTTTTAAATGATGGTGTATGGCTTCTGAGGCTAGGTCATAAAAGCCACTGTGGCTTCTGTCTTTCTCCTGAGTCATTCATTCTGGGGGAAGCCAGCTGCCATGTCATGGAGACACACAGGCAGCACTGCGGAGAGGTCTGTGTGGTTAGGAACGAGGCCTCCTGCCAGCAGTCAGATGAACTCATCCTCCACGTGAGGCTGAGCCATCGTGGAAGCGGACCATCCGGCCCCAGGCAAGCCTGCAGGTGCCTGGAGCCCTCTTGGCTGACACCTGAACTGCAACCTCAGGAAAGAACTTGAGCCAGAAGCACCCACGTAAGCTGCTCCTCAATTCCTGACCCACCGGAACAGAGAGAATAAATGTATGCAGCAATAGATAACTGAAGCAATTACTTAGATAACAAACTTTAAAAGGAAAAGAAAAATTCAACTGAAAGCTTTCCCACATCAGAGAGGCTTGCTGTTCACCATAGCACATATCAGAGGACATTATCACGATGGTCCATTGCTGGATTACAATACATCTCTTCACTAAATAAAGCCTGGAGAGGGTCTCAACTCTTCTGTGCTGAGAAAACTTCTTTAGTGTGCAAAATTTGATCTGTATGTAAAATATATTTCACTACATATTGTAATACAGTGTTACAGCTATGTCTGTCAGATGAATGCTGAGCTAGTTGGGTCTTGTGGATGAGGTCGAGCAGGGTATATCTGCAACATGTAAGAGGTGATAGGTAATAACAAACTGGTACCAAATAAAGACAGTGTGTTTATGAGAACATGAAGAAACTTCCTCGTGAGTGTATTACAGTTTCGTCAGGGCAGTGAATAAATAATATTACTCAAACAATCCCGGAGTCCTGAGGGGTGGCCAGATGAGGAGCGTAACTGTAGCAGTTTGATGGACACTCTGAGTCACTGCTCCACTTTAATACTGACTCCACCAGGTGGAATTCACTGGCTTCAGTATTGTTTTGAGTCTTTTAATTCGTTCAAGTGTGTTGAGCAAACTTCTCGTACGTTGAATTGTGTTACAAACAGAAAGGGTGACAACGGCTGCCATAGCAGGTTTCTGACCGGCTCAGCGTGAGGGTTCCTTTCTAGAGGAAGCCAAAGCTCAGACCCCAGAGATGGTTAGGACGCTGAGTGTCCCTGGACAAAGAAGAAAGTCTTGACCTGATCTATCTAAATTTTTGTGGTGCTAAAGACAGGCATCAGCTAACGAACTACCCAGCAGGAAGTCTGGTCTGTGATTATGAACCAGGTATTTAAATTCATTCCACATACATTAAATTAGTGGATACTATGTGTTAGAAACGGCACGAAGGGGCAGGAGTACACAGATGTATAGGTCTTGACTTCAGAGAAGATGGTAGGCAAAAGACATGAAAACCTAATGATAACACAATGAAACGCTATAGTTACAGACACGTAGGCCGCCTCTGCGGGGGGTGTAGGTACAAGGTGCACAGAGTGAGGGTCAGAGTTGGGCTGGATCCAGAATGACAAAAAGAATCTGCGAGGTATGAACGGGGAAGGGAAAGACAGTGGGAACATTAGGCATAAAGACCCAGAAACAAAAGAATAAAAAAAAGGTATAAAGACCCAGAAACAAAGACCAAAAAACCTCTCCTGACTTCTTCAGTTGGCAATTATAATTAAAAGGGCAGAGGATGAGATCAAATCCCCTTAGCATGGTGTAGCAGGCACTTGAACTGTCCCGTCTCATCCTCAATCACCACGCTCCCCCCACACTGCACTTCAGGCCCGCTCTTCCTTGGCTCCCTGCCTCCCCACCGGTCTGCCATCTCCACCTGGTTAGAACACGATAATCCATTCTCTGCAGAGTCTACTCCGCTCTTCCTCTCACAGAGCTGATGCCTTGAGGTCCCAGGATGCCTCTTGTTGGTATGTTTTCTGTACTATGACTGTTCTTCACAGTGGCTATTTCATACCCACTGGACCAGCCATGAAGGCAGCGAGGCATCTTTCTGGTCTTTGTCCACCTGGAGCCTGGACACATCATAGTCATGAAATGTTTGCCGAAAGAATAAAGCACACGAATCAACAAATATTCCTGTCCCTGGAGTAGTCCTATGTTCCCTTGAAGAAGGGGAACTGGAACAAATACATCCACAAGGAACTGGAATCAAGTCGACAATTCACTGAGCAGAGAATTAGAAGCCCTGGGTTCTAGATTTTACTTTAGCACCAGGTAGGCATGAGAATTTGCACCATCCATTTTTCTCTGGGTCTCAATTTTTAATACCTGTACAACAGGATGTGGCTCAACAGCGCAGACATGTTTACAATAATTCCCAATTGCTACAGCGTAAAAGTGCTTTTCTTATGTCACTTAATTTTCACTTGCTCTGTGGAATAGCCTTACGAAGTGTGCATTTTATATTAACTTAGAGATAAGAATAACAGGCTCAAAGAACTTGCCCGAGGCAACATAGCTAGTAGGTGACTAAAAAAAAAAAAAAAAAGAGGGATCCAAATGGGTCTGCTTCTAAAATAGATGCTCTCAAACACTGGATCGTAACATTTAAATGTGGAGATCTCAGATACTTTAAAATAAAAGAATCTGGAACGTCTCACGCCATACAACAGCACTAAGCGGCAGTGCTTGTTTACCTGCTTTTCTCTGAGAAGATGTCTTAAGGTGATGGGGACTGAGTGACAGGATGTGGAGATGTACCAAGCATCGAAGTCTTGACAGAGGGAACAGCCTTTCTGGATGAAAAGGTCTGAGCTCAAAGGAAGAAAAGGACGAGTGACATGACATGGAAAGGGGGGGACTGAAGGGACGGCTTGACGAAAAAGCAAGTGCAGGGATAGGACAACAAGAAGGGACCCCACGCTGTGCTGAAGGTGAGGGGCTGGGCGGAGAGAGAATGATGAAGGGCCCAGGGCTGCTGACAGGCAGAGCTGCGGGAGGCGGGCGGCCATGCTGAGGAGGGAAGGGTTCCACCAGGACAGCAATTCCAGCCCAAACTGAGAAATGAGACGGGACAACCTTGCTTAGAACTGAGGGGGTTAAAAGAAAGCTCAGCCTGGGCCTGAGGGGAGGAGAAGGGGAGACTAGTAAGAAAAAGAATGACCCCACAGGTCCGAGAGGAAGAACCTGCAGACTGAGAGAGAGGCGATGACAG
Source organism: Hipposideros armiger (assembly GCF_001890085.2). Classification (NCBI taxonomy): domain Eukaryota; kingdom Metazoa; phylum Chordata; class Mammalia; order Chiroptera; family Hipposideridae; genus Hipposideros; species Hipposideros armiger. Next base: position 1,661,735 of record NW_017731399.1, read on the forward strand.
AGAGTGCTTGGAACGGACCATTTAATGCTTTAAACTTGTGCCAAGCTGAGTAATGTGGGGCTGAACTTGTGATTTACCTCAACTCTGGGAGAGATTATTAGTCTGTGTATCATCGGCAGCATAAACAAACAGTACTATTTTATTGTGGTAAGTACTATTAATGCTGAAAAGACCTAATTGTGTGTAGTGCTTCATTGTTTACAAAGCACGTTTACATATATGATCTCATGGGACTCCCATGACAATCCAGGCATTGTCATTTTTCACAGGGCAGAATTAGGCTGAGGTTTTGTCAAATGATCTACCCCAAGTCAGGACATTCCAGGAGGACCCAGGACTGGCACCTAGGGCTCCCCGTTCCTGGTCCAGGGCTCTTTGTGTTGGAATAAAATATAGGCTTTGCCTTTACTAGACGTGCATCTCAGGAGAAAAAGAACAACGGCATGAAAAGTAATTACTCAAGACAGGCAGCACACCACTCCAAAAGAGCAGGGTTCAGAGGAAGGAGAAAATCTGGGGGCAGCTGGAAAAGGTTTGAGGTGACTGTAGACTGGATGGGAGAAAGGGATGACTAAGCAAAAAAGCAAGAAAGCCCGGAAAGCTTAGCGTGGGGGCTTTAGAGAGGTACTCTTCCTACCAGGCCCTCCCCCCAGCAGAGCATGTGCAAGTGCAATCACTTAACAAATATTGGTTGACATTGTGCTAAATGCTGAGGACGCATGGTGAATGAGATCTACATTCAAGAAATTTACCCCAAGACCAAAAGTATTAGGGTTCATGCTTGGGGGTGTCATCTGTTCTTTTGGAAAAGGGAGATGGTCTATTCTCGGAGTGATGCCCCAATCCATCAGAGAAACGTAGGAGTCCAGTTTCTCAAAACTTACTACTTTCCCCAAATAAATGAAGACTCTTTTTGCTTGGCAGCTGATTAGAAAGGGTCAGGGCTGAAAAGGGAACAGGGAGCATTTAACGCGGCTATTTCACATCCGAGTCATAGTCTAAAGAAAAAAGCAAGACGGGCTGTGTTTAGCAGCTTACTCCACAATTTTATATTTACCCACCCAAGCTCCATTGTGTATACTACGCACATATAGTAAAGAAAAAATGTGATATGGGAACACAGTGAGAGAGTCTGCAAAGTGCTGAAACAGCATACCTGGCAGCTGCTAAAACAAAACTTCAAAGATTTGGCTTCTTTGAAAAGCCATCAGGCAGGACCCCACCCACTCCCCCAGCTAGCCACAGCTTCCCTGGGAGCTAGTACACGTAACCACTTCCGCATGTTTGGCTCTGTTCCCCAGGGCTATAGCAGCTCCACAAGCCAAGTCAGAACTGCCAGCCAAGCAGGTGGGGGGCTGGGGGCTGGGTTCGTGTAGGGAAGCAAGACCTCTCCCCAATATCTAGCCATGGGCATATCTTGGAAAATAAAATAATGCTGGGATCTGCTTAAAGAGCCCTTTCCTCTCCGTCATCCCAGTTCTGATTGGTGAGACACCAGTAATACAGAAGCTCTGGGCTTTGGAGATTCCCAAGGCATTAGAAGATGCTCCTCCCAGCACCACAAATTAGTTCAAGAATAGCATCTGTGGTAAATCTCCAGCTCTAAACAAAAGAGAGTTGACATCTACAGAAGAGCCTAAGAGGATAATCAAGATTATGCCTTTCTTAGAAACTCATTTCTTTGTATTGTTTTAATCCACTGACCAAGTTTGGGTCTTGATCACACCCTTTGGGGTCAGCCTCTAGTATGCACTGCCCAATGTGGTTGCCACGAGCCACATTTGAAATGCGGCTAGCGTGACTGAGGAACTGAGCTTTTCATTTTATTTAGTTGTATTTAATTTAAATATCCACATGTGGCTGTGGCTACCACATTGGACAGCCTTGATCAAGTCACTTATTCACCAAACATTTATTGAGCACTTTGTACAGGGAACTGTAAGAATATAAAGATGTGTAAGACTCAGGGTTTGCCCTCAGAAAGTTTACAATCTAATACAGGAGGTAAGACAAGCACACAAACAACCAGTAATACAACAGAAGGAGAAGTGCTAAGTCATAGCAGAGGTAAACAGATATTAGATCCCGGAGTAGGGAGATGGTGGCCTGACATGTTTTCCCCATACTGTCCACTCAGGTAGGGGGTGCCAGGAAGTCTATCAAATGAAGGAAGTGAGGAGGGAGGAACTACTGTAAAGAATACCAGAAAATGGAATCAATGGAATTGTAATAGATAAGCATGATATCGGGGGTGGGAGGGCAGCAGATGGGGGAGGGAGGTTGTTACTTTGTGAGGGTGAAAAGGATAACTATTGCATTGTTCTGTACACCTGAAACTAACAATAAAAAAAAAAAAGAATACCAGAAAGATGAAACATCACAGAAACACATTCAGCAAACACTACAACTTATTAGTTAACCCATGTGAAAAGGCTGGAGAAAAGAGACAGCTATCTTACACTGGACTGGCAAAGATGGCGGATGCCCTTTCGCTGGGAAGTATCATCTAGGAGTGCCTCTCAAGGCTCCTGTGGGTTAGGTGGGGTGGGGAAAATGATGGTAGAAGAAAGGCTCTCTGCCTTTTCCTCTTTTTTCCACACCCTGCCTCTACCCCCAACTCCCACCCCGCCAGGCTGTGGAGAGCGTCTTGCTTGTAAGGAACTTCTGACTTGGGATAACTAGAAAAAACTGAATAAGGTCCAAAGGAGACACAATGAGGACCTGATGACTCGGGAAGGAGGTATGTGAGCTCTAAACTCCATGGAGAAGAAATGGAGTTTTTCACCTAGTGTTCATTCAGTTCGGTAGGATAGGCGGAGCCACAAAGATCCATTCTCTAGCAATTAAATTTATGCACTTAGCCAGAGCTTCCTTTGAATTCTATCTTTTAGGCACATGAGTCCAGGGCATGAGGAATAAAAGGAAGAGAAATCCTAATGAAACCTGTTTGTGAGGTCTGGGCAGGTTGCAGAAAGGTGGAGTTGAGCTGAGCTCTCTAGGAGAAAAGGGTTTGGACAGGCAGAAATGCAGACGAGGAGCTGGTGTCCATCCATTTATTCACTCGTTCTTTTATTTAGTACTTAGTCTTTATTTTTAAGTGTCTGTTTAAAGGCACTGTGATACAATGGTGAATAAGACAACTTATACTTCCATGAAGGAGTGACAGTAAGTAAGCAGTAAACTAACAGGTAAGTGCTATAGGATGGTATATGCAAGGATGTAGTGATGGGAAGGTATACTTATTTTTGATCCATTGAGTTGGCTGGAATGGAATGTGTGAAGAAGAATAAAACTGGAAAGGTAGATTGGGGCCAGGTGTTCACCTTGAAAATCAGGCCAAGTTACTTTTTAGTTTTCTTTTTTCCTTTTTCTTGTTACATTAGAAGGTCTTTTTACTTTTTCCTTAAATATTTTGTTTAATTATCAAAGTTGACAAAACATCAATAAAGAAAATCTTTAGAATAAATTAGAATGACTTAGACTTGAGAGGTAGAAGTCCAATTGTGCCATATTTCCAAGCTGTACTCTCCAATATATCCTGACTTAGCAGTAATAAAGCCGATATTTTGCTACCTCTGATTTTTTCTATAATTTCTCATTTAGTTGTGAACTGGAGGAAAACAGGAGGTATGACTAATGATGCTTCCTAAGCCCCCAATACCAACTTCTAGACCTTTTAGTTACATGAACTGAAAAATCTCCTTTGCAGTTAGAGCCAGCTCGATTTCAGTTGCTTTCACTTGAAACTCAAAAGTGTTTTGACAAACACATTATTTTTAACAGAAACGCTCTGCGTCAGCCAGGCTGGTTCCCATTTACTGTCCCTTGAAAATGCCCTAAACAACCTGTACATTATCTTTCTTCTCCTTCATCTCCTTTCCTTCAGCTATCTATGTACAGCCTAAACATAATGTAGGTCTGGATCCAAACCCTACCTTAAACCCTTCCTCTGCAGTCTTCTCTTTCCACCTGTTTTTAGTATCCTTTCTGACTGGGAACTCCTCTGAACCCGGATACCCCTTTTTAATCACTCACTTTGGATTTCGCGAGCAAAAAAATTAATAAACACACGGCAGTATTCTCTAGACTCCCCCACTGAACTGTGAGCTCTCACTTAGCAGAATCCTCTCACGGATCCTCAAATACAAAGTAAACGTGCAATTATCTTGTAATTGGCAAGTATTCGTCTCTTCACCTATCCAAGCCCCATCTACCCTTTCTTTTCCATGAAGTTTCTGCCACCTTCTCCAGTCAGAGTGATAGATTTCTCTTCTGAAGTTGTACCACTTACAGCATAATCCTCTTGTGCAACAATTAAGCGCATACTTAAGTTTCACCGTCCTTGCAGTAAGAGCTTAAATGATGACTGACTTTCCTCCTTGAGGACAGAGGCCTTATCTCCCACCACCTTCAGAGTTCAGCCCAGTGCCTTGCTTTGAGGGTTTACTGAGTAAACACGTGAACTTTTTCGGGATAACACTGTTTTAGCAACTACCAGATGAAGCCATGTCCCCGCTGGAACGTTACGTCTTAGCAGCTTCACCTTTCCTCTTTTTCAAATATTTCACTATATTAAACATAAGGTGAAGAAGGTAACAAAACTCTTCTTTTAGGGGCTTGTATTTCAAATGTCCATGTTGGGTTTAAGCAGCTAGCAAGATATTTGAGAGCATTAATTATACAGGCAGATTCTTTCATCTACTCAATTTTGCTTGGTGCACCCCAGTTTCGGAACATAATTTGATTTCCTCTAGCTTTTAAGTGCATCCTACTTATTAACCCCTTTTATGGTTTCCTTACCTGCTGTGCCAGAAAACCTGCTTTCCTCATCTAAATCCTTTTAGATTGTACTCACATTACTGAGATGCACCCATATTTCATTTTCATCACAGAAAGATAGTAAAACCTATTTTTAAGAACCAGGCCAAACGTGGTATTGATTATTGGCTTTGAAGCCAAATTAATACAAGTCTTAGCCTGATAATTCATGAAAGCCAAAAAACATCCCTTTGCTGCCTCTGAAGCATAAAAATGGTCCAATTAGGACAAGACTTCTACTGTTACTTATTATGAACACCTGGGCCTACCATATGATGGAACGTTTTCAATTCCTAAGCTCTCCTATACTGTACTGCCCTCCTCCCACCTCCAGCCTTATTTGTCTCTCCCAAAGAACATTTGGCTCCATACTTAAGTGGCCTTTTAAGTTCAGCTTCTCCTAGTTATCTTTCTTTAGGAGCACTTTAATGGTTTGTAATCAAAATTTTAACAAAGGGAGACTTCACAATAAAAATCATGTAAACCTCAGCATTGTATTAGGTATAATCGCGTTCTCTACTATGATACTGTGCTGCGCTAAATGGGATACTACACTAAGCGGTGTAGCAATACCATATCCTAAGCAAGTCTAATTTTATGTCTCTCTTTTGTGGGAAGAGAACTAAGAGTTGTCGGGCAACTACACCAAAACCAGAACCTACACCAAAACTTTGCTCTTCAAAATGGTTTCAGCGACGAGAGGACCTTCACTCCTTTTTAAACGCTACAAGTCTATTGTTTTCTTTTATTAAGACATAGATATTGGGTTGTCGGAAAAGTCATGACGTATTTTGTCTGTTTTGTCTACATAAAGCACAAAGATCAATGACATATTGCCTGTTTTGTTCAATAACCTTTTGCCATCTTTCAGTGAGCTTCATATTCCTCGTTCATAGAAGGACCTGTCTTTTTATGCGAAAAACTGAACAATGTGCTAATTTACAGGCTCATCTGCATTGAACGTTATACCATGCAAGGAGTTTTGCAGAGAGCAAAACAAGTGGAAGTCTGATGGCGCAAGGTCAGGCGGGTATGGTGGGTGTGGCAACACATCTCATCCAAGCTCCAATCATTTTTGACAGGTGATCAAACTTGTGTGGCCTCGCGTTGTTGTGATGGAACACAACTCCTTTACAAGCTCTGGATGTTTCTGGATGATGGAGTCATTCAAACTGTCCAATTGCCGACAGTACACATTCGAATTGATTGTTTGGTTCCTTTGGTAGGAGCTCGAAAAACACACCTTTAAAATACCACCACACTGAGAACATAATCTTCCTCTGATGAATGTCTGCTTTCGATGTCGTTTGAGGAGAATCATCACATCGGGACCAAGACCATTTGCACACCACATTGTTGTCAACAATCCACTTCTCATCACCAGTTATCAGTAGCTTCAAAAAAGGATTGTTTTCCTCACGTTTAATGAGCATATTGCAGATGTTTATATGCGCCATCAAATGAACTTCTTTGAGTTCATGCAGAACCCAAATATCGAGCTTGCTTATGTATCCCAGCTTCTTCAGGTGGTCGTGAACGCTTGAATGATGGATGTTCAATGTTTCTGCAATCTCTCATGTCGTGTTACGTGGGTTTGACACGATCAACGCCTTTATTTTGTCCTCATCAACCTCGGTGGGCCTCCCTGACCAAGGAGCGTCATTAAGATCAAAATCACCAGCACGGAATTTCGTGAACCATCGTTGGCACTGACATTCCTGTACAGCATAGTCACCGTAAACTTTATGCAACTTTTCACAAGCTTGATGCACAGTCTTCTCTTTATGGAAGTAAAAAAGCAAACTATGGCAAAAATGCACAGTTTGGTCTTCCATCTTCAACTTGTAAAATCTCCAAAACTCAACAAAATCGCTCAAGTTTTTTTTTAATGAAGCTAGAACTGTCAGCTGTCAAATGACATAGCAATAACATAGATGCGAATGACTCTAGTACTTCCAAAAGCCATCTGTTGGAAACATGTGTCATGACTTTTCCAACAACCCAATATTTGGAAGTTTTATTTTTTTACCTTTTAGCTTCTTAAATCCTAGGGATTTTTTTTTTTAAACCCTGATTTCTTATTGGGTTGTTGGGAAAGTCATGATGCATTTTTCATTGAAAAACATAGAAAAATACGTCATGACTTTCCCGACGACCCAATAGTTGTACTTGGTCAGTAATATGCTGAGTCTGTTAGCAGAAAGATGGGCAGGAGGGTAGGATGGGCTCTTTAACCAAAGGTTCAGGGAAGCCGGCTGGTCTTCCTTCTAAATTTGTTGAGTCAACATTAAGTAAGCTTTCAGAATGAATCATCACTGTTTCTCTACTGGAGTCAGAAAAAAAGATATAGTGTTTCTTCACCACCGATTCTTTCCAAACTCTTTCAAGGCTGGTAAACAGAGTTAACTTGGAAAAGATAGAAGATGATAGAAAAGTCACGTGAAAATTAAACTGAATTATGAATTAATTCTGACATAATTTCCTAATTCTAGAAAAGGAGTCTCATTCAGCTTAGTACGTGGATTTTTGTCATTCAGGCCTCTTAAAACCAAAATAATCGTCACTTGTGGATACACATAGAGTTACAAAGTGAACAGTTAAATAAGGTATGACTCTGTGTGTGTGTGTGTGTGTGTGTGTGTGTGTGTGAGAGAGAGAGAGACAGACAGACAGACAGACAGAGAGACAGAGAGAAAAG
>NW_017731399.1:1669255-1727475 GCF_001890085.2 Hipposideros armiger
GAGAGAGAGAGAGAGAGAGAGAGAGAGAGAGAGAGAGAGAGAGAGACACAAAGAGAATCCTAAGGAAATGTAAGGTGGTTTATCTTTAATAGTTTGTGGGGGCAGCGGGGGAGACAAACTAAACTGGAAAATGCTACACTTGCAAACCACAAAGCGAGCTGCATTTTATTTTGGCCTGATCCTAGGCCCAGTCCCAAACTTACTTTGCCTAGGTCCTGGTATGATTTCCAGCCAGCTATCTTTGACACATTTCCTAAGTTTACCAACATTCCTTCAATAGGCAGAAGCCCAATCCTTCTGGCCTTGGCACAAACGCCCATGGCACTCAGCTCTCTTGGTGAACGAGGAACTGTACAATCTGTCACAGAGCTTGGACTGACACAGAACATGACCCCTGAGAGATTATGTATCTGGCCAAGTGAAAAAAGCAGCAGAGGAATTTCAGAGAGAAGTACAGGCCTTTATCACTCATGTGCCAGAGAAACGCTTTACTCAGGGGAAGGAATGGTGAGAGCTAGGACTCAGGAGGAGGGAGGTCAGGTAAACGTTATTCTATGGGAAAGAAGGAAGGAGAAGAAGGAGTGAAATATTATTTCTACAGAACTCTGAACATGAAAGAGTTCTTTTTTTTTTTTAGCCCCCCCTCCCCAAGTGGTTTCTTTTTGTGATTGTGCTCTTTGGCTAGAAAGCATTGTTTATATAACAGGATAAAGTACAAAATTATAAGCTCCAAACTCCTCCAGAGAAAAGCTCTCCCAAAGCTCGACCCCCAGGATAGACGGAAAATATGAGTATTTACTGGCTGGAACATCAAGCTGCAATGGAAATTTCAACAATCAGAAGAAGATAGCAGAGAGGAAAGGCCTGTTAAGTAGAGAGAAGTCACCCTTCAACAAAGGGGTCAAAGAAAAAGGAAGAGTCTCCTGTTGGCCCCACTCTGATGCCTTCCCTTCCACAGTTGGAAAGGCCACATCTCTGGAACCCAGCTCCAGGAGCACACTGCGCATGGGTGAAGGCCAGTCTCCTCTAAACTAGACACTAAAATAACCGGTGTAGCAGTACCATGTCCCAAGAAAGTCCAATTTTAAGTTTCTTCTTTTTTTTTCTGGAAAGAAAACTATTATCAAGAACTTACACCAAAACCAGGCACTATATTGGCTACTTTCACATACACAACTCAATTAACCTTATAACTACCTAATGAGGTAGGTATTACTATCTGTATTTTAAGCAGATTGGAGAATTGTGGCTCAGAGAAGCTAAGTAACTTGCCCAAGGTCACAGACTCAGTAAGGCAAAGCCTGATTTGTCTGTCTTAAAATCCCTTGTCTTTTTACTACCCCATGCCATCTCCCTAACAGGGGTGGATGGCCCCCTTCCTATAAAGTTAACAACCTTTTAAATAAATAGAAGCATTCAAAGGTCTAGGTTCAGGATAATTCCCCTAAACAGAGGCAGAGGGTGGAAACAAAACCTTACCATTTTGGTCACTGAATAACTTTTGCTGAACTTTGGGGCTCTCTTTTAAAACCTTACATACTCCTCTTCTTTTTTATTGTGATTTAAAAAACAAAAAAGCATAATTTTAAATTTACCATCTTAACCATTTTATTCTTATTACCCTTATTTATTCTTAACCTACTGTACATGTTTATATGCATAGTTGAGTAGTGTTAGGTATAGTCACACTGTTGTACACCAGGTCTCTAGAACTTTTTCAAGTTGCAAAATTCAAATTCTATAGTCATTAAACACTAATTCCTTCCCTCCTCCTCCCCCAGCCCTTGGCAACCACCTTTCTACTTTCTGTTTCTATGATTTTGACTACTTGAGCTACTTCATGAGTGGCATCATACAGTGGTTAGTCTTTTGTGACTGGTTTATTTCACTCAGCGTAATGTCCTTGAGGTGCAGCCATGTTGTAGCATGTGACAGGATTAAATCCTTATATACTCTTTTTTTTTTTTGAAGAATTTTTTTAAAATTGGGGAGTTGGGGGATGGGAACAGACAAGCTGCTGTCCTTTTTGTTCTTCAGTCTAGTAGTGGAGGACGTTGCTTCACTGGCCCAAGTTGGCACCATCATTGCGCTCTTCCCGGGCAAGGCAGATCAGTCGCCAGCTTCTGGACGGCTGCTCACAGCGGCTGCTGGCCGCTCACGCTGGCTGCTGGCTACACATGATAGCCCATGGCAACCCACTGCCACAGGGGCTGCAGCCTACACCGCCGCAGGCGACTTACAGCAGCCTAGCTCCAGACTGAGCTGTTGTTCAGCATCTTAGCTGTGGAGGGCAGTGTCACTGGCCCTCATATGTGGGATCTGAACCGGAGCCCTCTGGCGTCCCAAGCCAACTCTTAACCAACGTGCCACTCGGTCCCCTTATATACGCCTCTTGATAGTTTTTCTTCTGATTGCCTGTGCCATTTAAATCCTCAACATATGCTGCCTAACACTGCTAATTGTTCCATGTGTATGAGGTCGGACAATTACGTTCGTGAACTCGTCCTAGAAAAAGTGCTACATGCCTCATTGCTGAATACCACTACAGTCACCTTCAAAGTACTCCCCTTGGGAAGCTATGCGCCGATGCCAGCGCCTAGTTCATCCTTCAAAGCAATTTTGGAACTCTCTTTCTGGAATGGCTATCAGGGCTGTCATTGTATTACCCTTGATGTTCTGAATGTCATCAAAATGTCTTCCTTTCGATATTTCCTTTATCTTCGGGTAAAGAAAGAAGTCATTGGGGGCCAGATCAGGTGAGTAGGGAGGGTGTTCCAATACAGTTATTTGTTTACTGGCTAAAAACTCCCTCATAGACAGTGCCGTGTGAGCTAGTGCACTGTTGTGATGCAAGAGCCATGAATTGTTGGTGAAAAATTTAGGTCATCTAACTTTTTCACACAGCCTTTTCAGCACTTCAAATAGTAAACCTGGTTAACTGTTTGTCGAGTTGGTACAAATTCATAATGAATAATCGCTCTGATATCAAAAAAGGTTAGCAACATCGCTGCAACAAGTCCGTGAACTTAATTGTCACACCTCGCATATGGCTCCTTCTCTCCACTAGTGATCGAACACCATGTCTTCAGTGTTTTAGACCCTACCCAGCACCTAGCACCCTGCTGAGAACATGGAAGATACAGCCTGGACAGTAAACTCTGTGAGATCAGGGACTATTCTATTTTATTTATCACTATTTCCCAGCATCTAACACAATGACTGACTTGTAGAAAATGAATAGAACGTATTTTTTAAAGAAAAATAACTAACTCATTATTTCTGAAGACTGATTGAGAATGAAAAGATGGGAAGTCCACAACCCAAATCTCGGGCAACACTGGTAAGAAATAACCTAAAGGAAGGGAGGAAAGTGTTAGTGAAATTAGAATCAGAATCTCTGAAAAACATATTCTTAAAAATTATGTGAAGCAGAGTACCAGGCTCTCTATAATTTATTACTGAAAAGCAAGAGCACAGAGGGGCAGGGTGACACAAAATGTGGCCCAAATTTCCAAGATTTCGTGCTTCGACGTACCCCACTCCCAGTACAGAATTTAAAGCCGACGTACAGCTGTTCTGTAGAGCGGGGGCCGGCCAGGCCGCACAGTCCGTGCCCATGACGTCTTGCCCTGTCACGACAAAGAGGAGCAAACTCAGGGCTGTGCTTCCAACCTCCCCCACCTTTAACATCGAGGAACAGACAAATCCTCAGGTTGCGTGAAAAGCCAGAGATGGATAAAAATAATTCAATGACAAATGCTGGAAAAATATACAAAGGGGCAGAAGCCAGACATTCGTGGGATTCCCTGACAGCTCGATCTACAAGGAAGGGCTGGACTGGAAAAAAACAGGGCCTCAGGTTCCTGCCAAGCCGTCTGAGGCCCTGTCCTTCCCAAATCATTCCAAGCAGCAGCCAAGACTTTACAGTAACCCTTCTAGGTCTCACAAAGAAAAATGCATAGTGAGCCTTCAGAGTGTTCCTCACCTAGAAGTGCTCCTTATCGATGTGGTTCAAACCCATGGGAGGCTGGCAGCAATGAGGAGATGCGTCTGCATATCAATTCGCAGATCCTAACAACTGCCCATGTGCCCAGACAGTAGATACTTAAAACGCAGCTTGAAAAATCCTACCTATCTCATTGGCTAAAAAAAAGCTTCAATCCCCAGGTATCAGAATCTAGAAACTGAATACGATCCCTTTAAGAAAAAAAGAGGCCATGAACACTTGGTACCTGCATCCTGGAGGCCCTATTGTATAATTCTAAATTGGCCTTGCTTGGAGGCACACCTCAGGCTTCTCAACATGTGACTGTATTTGGCCCTGACAACTTTCTCTTCTGGAGAATGGCCTGCAATTAATCTCACTTATTACCTCTGAAAAGTAACAACAGAGGAATGGCTGGCCAAGTCCAACTCCAGAGCGTCTAGGGAACTGCAAGCTACATGGCCAGGCCTCAGACTGTCTGGGCAAGTCGTGGGCTCTTTGCCTTTCTCTCCCACAACAAAGCTTGAACAGGGACTCCAGACAGACCAAAGGAACCAAGGGATTTGAGGAGCTGGGCTGAGCTCACACTGACCCAATGGGAGACGACAGCCCTGAGGCTACACTTGGGATGGTTTCAAAAGCGGGGGAAGAACAAGGTTGTCTGGTGAAAACTTGTGTGATCCATAAAATTGAGAACAATAGCAACACCACAGGGAAATGAAAAATAACACTATTTGCAGAGTTCTCGTGAGTCACCAGTTTTCATTCCTGTGGCTACCAAGTCACTGAATCCTGATGAAAAGTACAACCAGCAATGGACTCCCTTTACATCTTGTTACTGTTCACAGGACAGCCCTTCGTTTCGTGAATTATCAGCGTGTATCGGCACTGGAATCCACTGTTGCTATTGTAGAAGAACAAGTGAGAGTACCCTTTATTTACTTAGCACCCACTTCTAGGGAGATCAAAGTGCCGTAAGGGCAATCTAAAAGCTCTCAAAACAAGCCAGTTTATATGTAAGTATGCTTACCTAATAAAAAGATTAAATGAATAGTTTAGGGTCACTTAGTGTCAAAACCAGTAATAAAAACTCACATCTCTAAGCTACTAATCCCCTATTCATTAAACTTAGTCACCCTCACTACTAAGGAACAAGAAGAGACTAAATAAATATCCACAAAACATTGACTTACCAAGTAAAAATAGAAATTGGGGCATGGTACTGTGCAGGATGCCTGCTGGAGTGCTGGCTGGGGCCCACATCACAGCCAGGCCTGGAAGGACCTCTGAGAATTCTCTCAGGGCCGCTTTAGCCTAGGTACCTCTGGGAATTCCACACAGAACTGGAACTCAGAAACCGAGCTTCTAGGCTTTCCTGGAAACCAGAGGTTACCTGGGGGCAGGGGAAGATTTCCCAGGACTTCCCTGGACTGGGATGGGACCTAAAAATTGGCCCTTAAGCTTGAAGAGCAGGAGAAGAGAGGGTTGCTGTGGGGGAGGTAGGGAGCTTGTGGGGACTGCTTTCTGGTGCCCATGGCTCTAAAGCAGATCATACAATGTGCCATTCTACCACAGCTCACAAGCACAGTCTGGCTGGGGGAAGAAGTCCACTTCCAGTGCTGGACTCTAGATCCTGGCTCTGACCTTGACAGATCCCTTCATCTTTCTGTGTCTCGGCACTAACAGGTGCTACCCCAAGACCAGGCTCTATTTTTTCTTTTTTTTAAATGTTTCTCATTCCATCTACAAGTATAACGAATGCTAAAACTCTACTTCACCAAAATGTGTAGTTATTATACTTTGTTTGTAGTATGGAAAATGGCTGTAGCCTTGTCATATAGATAATATATCCAAGATTGCAGTGAAAATGTTTTCCATAGAAACAAGGCTCTGATTGTGAAATGAAAATGGAATATTTGGATATATTTTATATGGAAAATAAAGCTCTATGGTATAAACAGAATTTCTTTTTTACGACTTATAGTTTAGGAATGCAGTTACTATAGATTGTAAACCACCAAACGACAGACTTCTCCTGTGAAAAGAAAAGAACTGTGTGCGAAGATGTCCTGCCTTGAAAAGCCCTGCCTCTTCATCTTCAACTCTTTGTAATTCTCAGTCCAGACGATTCTTTTCACCCTTGACCACCGTGACTGGTGGTACGAAAGACACTGGACCAGAGCATGATATAATGTGTTTATGTTTATGCTGTTCCCTGGGCAGAGTCTCTGCTTCCCAAATGGCTTCCTTAAGAAATAATTCTAACACCAACAGATACTTTGACAACAATTACGTATTTCCTCCATGCCCAAGTCTTCAGTCACCCCTCCCAACCTCAGGGCAAGTCAGCACATTAAGAGAAGGCTGTTTAGCAGAGGCTGGAAGTGCTAGGCAAGGATGTGGGGACTTGGTGAGACACCGATGGTAGAGCTTTATTTGGAGGGAACAAGATCTCAGCTGGTCAGGATCTTCACTTTAATAATCACATTCCTCTCTAGCTCATTGGGCTCAGGAACAGATGCAATTAAATACATATTCAACGGCCACTAAAGCAAGATGTACTGGGAATCCCTTTCTTACATGTTTTATACAGGGGGATTTAAAATATGAATAAAGGCTAGAATTCAATACAGTGGTTTCTCTTTTAATTCAGAGGTTGCTTACTTTATGGTCAGAATCTATTTGGATTTTATCCTCTGCTACTTTTCTCAACTACATAAAGGAAACTTCCTTCCTACTTCCCCAATGAACATTGTCCAGGGAGGCCATTTGAGTTTAATGCTATAATCTAGATAAAAACATAAAAAACAAATATGTCCTTCAAAAGAGAAGAGTCCAAAGTTACTGAAACACAATGTAGCAGAAGATATAAAAAAGAATTAGGAGATGAAGAGAAAATCAATACATGAAAATGTTAAGTGTAGTCAGGAATTAAACATAGTATAACTTCTTGTTCTTTCACCTGGGAGTGAACTTACTGAACTGTATCAGATATTTCCTTTTCATTTGACTCGCCCACAGACTGTCTTACAAGTAAAATGAGCCCTATAGTTTGTGCTGTGGGACTGGGACAGGTGAGAAAGGTGCCTCGTCTGACCAGCGTCAGTGCAGGGAGCTCAAGGTGGGAATGACTTGCTTAGGACCCAGGCCATCCCTGTGTGACCCCAACGTTAGCTCCATAGCCCTTCACATACCTGCTTCCAGGAGGGGTGGAGAGGCTCTCAGGAGCTTGGGGATCTGACTGTATTGACCATGTCGGGCCACTAGGACTGATGACAGGCCGAAGGGTAGGGGGAGTTGAAGCACTGCTTCTGTTTATGATGCCACTTGCCAAATTCAGGTTTGTTACCTAGAAATGAAGTGAGGGAAATAACCTGATTTTAAAGAGCTTTAGAAAAGTATCATTAAAAACATATGGGAAAAATCAAGTCAAGTCCAGGAGATGCTGACTTATCTGAGCTCAGTGGCTGTGACAAAGGCACCCATTAGGGGCTGGCTTCTGTGCCCATCGAAGAGCAGGAGTGAGGGTGGCTGGTGTCAATATGAGTTAAGTATTTATTTTACTCCTATGAGCAAAGCACTATACTGCCCTAGGTGCTGTAAAATACAAAGGTGAGTAACAAAATCAGTAAGAATTTACTAAGTATTAACTCTGTGCCAGGCAAGGTTCTAAGAAACTAGGCAAACTGCTCAGTAGTTCTGGCCCTTATTTCTTCACCTGAAAGTTCTAAATGCTCAATAAGTTTTAGTTATAAATAGTAATAATTACAATATAAAAAGAATTCATTGATTTAGAAAGAAAAAAGATGCACGTCACTAGAAAAATGGGCACTGACTTCAGTAAACAATTTATAAAGAAGGAATACAATTAGCCAATTAAACATTTAAAGTTAATCAATTCCACGGGCAATCAAAACAACGTAAATGACAACATACCCTTTTTGTGTGTTACATCAGTATACACAATAAAAATACAGTGCCTAATAATGGCAAGAGGTGACAGGTGCTTACACTATTTATGTGGCTATAAATTAGTAGAATCTTTCTTAGAAATAAATGTAGCAATGTATTATTAAAGGTACTATTAAAATATTTGTACACTTTGGTGCTATTATCTAACTTCTAGGAACTATACTTTAAAACAATTACATATGATTAACGATGGTGACTATTCTACTAGCAGTTACTATTTAGAAGAATTTGTGATGTGCCAAACTGTGTAAATGAGTACATTATATGCACCTCATTTAAAATGTCATGATTCTGATAGCAAGTACTATTATAACCTCCATGTTACAAAGAAGGAAACCGAGGCCTAGGAATCCACTAGGAATGGCAGAACTAGGATCTGAACCAGGATGTTTGGTTCTCCAATGCCCATGTTGTCACCCATTACACCATACTGTGAACAGATTTTGAAAACGAGCATTGATTTTAATCAATCAATGGAGATCTAAATGGAGAAAAAGGAGATCTAAAAAGCTAATAGTGGGCCGGCCGAGTGGCGCGTTGGTTAAGAGCTGGCTTGGGACGTCAGAGGGCCCCGGTTCAGATCCCACATATGAGGGCCAGTGACACTGCCCTCTACAGCTAAGATGCTGAACAACAGCTCAACCTGGAGCTGGGCTGCCGTGAATCACCGGCATCGGCATAGGCTGCAGCCCCTGCTGCAGTGGGCTGCCATGGGCTACCGTGTGTAGCCAGGAGTCAGCGTGAGCGGCCAGCAGCCACCATGAGCAGCCGTCCAGAAGCCGGCAACTGATCTACCTCACCCGGGAAGAGTGCAATGATGGTGCCAACTTGGGCCAGTGAAGCAACATCCTCCACAACTAGACTGAAGAACAAAACAACAGCAACTTGTCTGTTCCCCTTCCCCCAATTCCCCAGCACTGTTCCCATCCCCCAATTCCTCAATAAAAATCTTAAAAAAATAATAATAAATTAAATAAATAGCTAATAGTATTGTTAAATACAATTTTCTCTTCCAATGTTATTGAGTTGTCGGAAAAGTCATGACATATTTTTCCTGTTTTTCGTTGCAAAAATGCGTCATGACTTTTCCGACAACCCAATGTGTACCCATTAGAATTTAAAAAAAATATATTTAGTGATATATAAACATGCTGATATCTCGAGTTAAAAAAAATCACAATATGAAACTATATAGAAAGCAGATCCAAATTTCCTTAAATGCATGCACACACAGATACACACTCATAATGGACTAGAAATAAAAATCCAAAACATAAAATGCATCTATTTCTGAATGGTGACTTATTTTCTTCCTTACACTTACCTATATATTTTCCAAATTTCCTATACTGGGCATGTTACTACTTTTAAAATCCAAAAGAAAAATTTTAAGTTATAAGAAATACAGATGAGAGGTGATAAGTTTAAAACCTAGGTAGCAAGAGTGAGATCAGAAAACAGAAGATAGTCTGAGAAGCATTTAAAAATGAGATGCACAGGGGATGCTGACAAGAGGGGACACACAAAGTTGAATAGAGGGTGTTGAATATGAGACACGGAAGAACAGTGACGAAAAAGATGTAAATTCCAAGAAAAGTGTTCTGTAAGATGTCCTAAGAACCTAGTAATTTTGACATTTACAAACAGAAAAATTCTGGATTTTTAAAAAATCTGAAAATTCTGAAAGAAAAACAGTCATTTTTAGCAACAGTATAGTGCTTCATTCGTAGTTACAGAATTCAATAAGTAAAAATATCCTAGGACTTCACACCAAAGGACCAAAATATTTTTGTTGGGAAGAAAACCATTTCTCATAGGTCAAGAGTGATTTCTGGTGTCTGTAGAGATGGAGGTACGGGACACTCGGGCTGCACCCTCCAGTGTGGACCCATCTTCAGAAGATGGCTTATCATTTCTGACCACCTTCTGCTGTTATTATACCAGGAGGAGAAGAAAGATGCACTGCCTGAAGGATAGGGAAAATATCATGGCAGATTACGGCAGCATTCGTTCTCTGCCCGTCCCCCTTGCCTTTGAAGAGCCTGGCCTCCTTCCTGCATCCCAGAGACAACATAGATCCGGTTCTCAGACAAACATGCTCCCCACAGGATTGAACTCCCTCCCTCCGCACAATGAGCCCTCCTCCTTCCTGCCCTGATCCCTGGCCTTAAACATCAGGCCTTTCAAGTTAGACACGGGCTTGCAGCTTGTAAAACTCCTACAAAGTGACAAAGGTCTTTATGCTAGCGAACAGCTTCTCCAACAACTACCTCCATCAGTTGTTCCAAAAACCTAATGACAGAGGTTTATTAATAATTTACAGTGAAACAGCAATAAAATAAACAAACTGTATGCACTTTACCATGTTTAGTATAAACTGTATAGTTTGCAGATTAGTGACTACGAAGGAGAAGACATATCAGATTGGTGTATCTCCTCTCTATTGGCAAGGCAGCCCCTAATTTAAACATCATCATTTTCATCATAACAGCGAACAGTTACTGAACGCTCACTCCGTGCCATGGCCTAGCATCATCCTGATGTGCATTATTTCATTTAACCCTGAACAAGCCCTCTGAAGTAGGCTCTATTGTTATGTCATTTGACAAAAGCGGAAACTAAAATGGAGAGCGGCAAACAATCAGAGGACAGTGACATACCTACTCAGGGGAGGGCTAAGATCAGCAGAAAATGTCCTCTTCTAAGTGCGTGTGGTACACTTTTTCCAAATAATACGGTTTAGCATTCGAGTCCTTACAGCAGTAGCATCAGGCACGTCTAAGGAAGTGAGGTTTTCTATCTCACTCCTTACCCCTTATGCACAGTGGTAGATACTGTTATGCTCCCTTTCAAAGATGGAGAAACTAAGGCTCAGAGACGTTATGGCAGGTAATTTGCTCAAGGTCACCTAAGAGTTGCAGAGCTGGTACTCTTGGTTTAAAATCCATTTTCTAGCTTTGAAACTAGTTACCCTTAGTTATTAGAGATTTTTGAAAATATCATCAGATACAGGCCTCAAATTCTGAAAACAGTGAGATAAAGGGATCAGTTATACCAAACTAGACCAGCTTTTCCTTCTTTCCTGTAAATTTTACTTCTCCCTTGTTACCCTTGACCAGAGGATATTAAAGAAGCAAAGGAAAAACCATTCTCAGTAAGTTTTGTTTCCTATCAGCATAGTAGAAGTGGCATGAACACAAAGCTAATTTGGGACTGTTGGCGGGGTTTTTCATGTAACATCCATTCCATATTTCATGGATAAATCAAGAATTGGTAGCCATTGTGATTTCCTTCTACACAAAAGCAAAAAGCATCATTAATTTATTTTGAGAAATAGCAAAAGTGACCACTACTTAAATGAGAGATTAGATAAGGAATAAGAAAACTTTCAAAGCTTCTCATCTTTATTTCCAAAGGATTCCTGCTTTCAAAAAGAAAAAAATAACCTGTCTCTATTAAATAATAAACTTCCCCTCTAAATATTCTATTCTTTTTTTTTTTTTAAAGATTTTCACTGTGTAATTGGGGGATGGGAACAGCGCCGGAGAATTGGGGGGATGGGAACAGACAAGCCGCTGCCGCCCTGCTCCTCAGTCCAGCCGCGGAGGACGCCGCCCCACCGGCCCAAGTTGGCACCACCACCGCGCTCCCCTCGGGCGAGACAGACCAGTCGCCGGCCTCTGGACGGCCGCCCACCGCGGCCACTGGCCACCCACGCCGGCCACACACGGCAGCCCACGGCAACCCACCGCCACAGGGGCTGCAGCCCACGCCGTCGCAGGCGACCCACAGCAGCCCAGCTCCGGGCAGAGCCGCTGCTCAGCATCCTAGCCGTGGGGGGCAGCGCCACCGGACCCCACACGTGGGATCCGAACCGGGGCCCTCCGGCGCCCCAAGCCAGGCCCCAACCATCGCGCCACTGAGCCGGCCCTAAATATTCTATTCTTACTTCTGTGGTTTTGTCTAGGACACTCAGCACCTATGTCACAATTATCCCCACCCCATCCAGCTCTGTCTTCCTAGGACATACATTACTAATAATCAAACAATTTGGGGATCACTTAGATATGGCCTCAGAATCTTCTTTACAAAGTCCTTCAGACAAGCTATCATCAGTCAATCAAAAGTGACAAGGGAGATGACCCTATTTTCAACCCATTCTACAACAGCGCTATCCAATGTATTGCGATGATTGAAATGTTCTATAATCTGCACTGTCCAATACAGAAGACATTAGCCACATGTGGCTATTATGTATTTGAAATGTGGCTGGTGTCACCGATGAACTGGATTTTAAACTTTATATAACTTAAATTTAAAAAGCCACATGCAACTAGTGGCTACCTTATCTGACAATATAGCGCTACAGCCTCAACCAGACCTGGCTGAATCTTACATGTAGAGATTTATGCCCTGCTAAAGTTTAGTCCCAGCAAATTATCTCTAGATTAAAATAATTAAGAAAGCCTTTGGTCCCTCCTTTCAGCTTCCCAGGATGTGCAGAATGAGTCACTGAACTAAAATGGACCCACGCACAAATTCTGGCCCTAGAAGCACCTTGTCTTGACTAGGGAAGGCCGAAGGGCGGGGCAAATCTCCCAGCATTGACCAGACCTTAATAATCTCTCTAAGCCAATCAGGGTTCACACCTGGAGGTCTCTTCCTTAACAGGACAAAGGGTGATGGCTATGGCTATGACTAGGTGACATCGGTTTCTCTGTCCATCTATATTTCTCCAGGTAACATAATAAAACCAGCTATGATCAGATGAAAAGAAAGTGGAAAACGGCACGTATCTATCTATACCTGATTTGCAGTGACGATTACTATTTCACTGCTAAAGAATTTTAAACAAAAACAGGCGTACAGCACATAAAGACATAGCACCAGTCACAAAATAGGTGGATCATCATTTTTGTTAGGAGTATGGGCTATTAAGGTAGATATTGTAGCCACTGGGCCAGTTGGCTTCTCTGGGCTAATAACCACAGTCTACGCTACAAATCTAGGCTGGCCAACTGATGAATTCATGCCTTTGGTCACAAAGGGGTCTGGAAGACAGATGGAATAGTTTAAAACCCATTTTACTTACTGAAACTATGACTCAAAGAACATGCCTTACTGATAATGGGTATCAACAGCTTTATGTGGAAAAGACAGTACACACATATAAGGACCCTGTAAGTCTGTGTTTGGATCTCTGCCATAATCAATTATTATACAAATATGAAGCCTTTCAGGGTCACTACAACAGTAATAACCACCAAGTCATATTAGCACTGACAATGGCTAAATTTAATACCCACTTAGTTTTTGCCAGGCACTGTTCTGAGCTATATATGCTCATTTAATCTTCCAAGACAACTGTGTTAGATAGGTACAATTATTGCCCTCATTTATAGATGGGGAAATTGAGGTTGAAAGGTAAAATAATGTGTTCCAGAACCAGTAAACGTTACATGTTGGTCCCTAGTTTCAATTCCTGGTCTGCCTGATGCAAAATCTCCCATAACTTATAGTTTTAACCACTGTGTTACTCCCACTGGAACTTATGATTCCATCTGTGGACCAGCAGCATCTGTACTACCTGGGAGCTTGCTAAAAATGCAGGCTCTCGGCCCAGCCTCAGCCCCAGTGAACCAAAATCTGCACTTGACAAGATCCAGGGTAATTCACGTGCATTTTAAAGTTGGAGAAGAAGCACTTGTTCTAAGGGATGGCAGAAAGGAAAGAACAGGAAAGAGGACCCATTCAGTGATTCTCCTTCACGGAGCTCAAGGGGCTTTCCAAAAACCAGCAGAAATGCCCTCATGGGGTGAGAAGCAAGACAGAAAATCACCAAGGGGAAGGAATAGAGAAAATAATTCTACGAGGAACTTTAAGGCTTGACTATTTCTCAATGTTGTCTGGATGCTCAAACATTAACATGAGTAATCATTTAATACGCCAAAGATGCAAAAGTGGATAAAACAGTTTAGAACAGGCTTCAAAATATTCCACGTCTACTTCCAAGTCTCATGCTGCCATGAGAAACAGTGGTCATTAAAAATAAACCAAGACATTTAAGGCTAAAAAACAATCGGCTTGTTAAATATTCTTTCACCCTTGCCTCCCTGTAGCCAGTTAGGTAAGTGAATGATTGCTGGTGGGAAAATCCAGCCTTAGGCGAACGTTTCACCCCCTTTGGTCCCCTTCCTCCTCCTCCTCTTCCTCGGCTCCCACTCTCCTGGAGCGGCTCAACCAGAGGTGCCACTCCCCTTCCCTTCCTCATGGCCACCGCCACAGTGACCTCAGTGCATTTTTTCTTTTAGTACCAAAACACTGTTTATTTTAGAGCCAGCCTTCCGAATAAGGCAGGTGAGCAAATATCTGAATGTGTGGGGTAGGGACACATTGCACGCATTCCATCTAAACAGGTGTTTAAATTACAGCGGGAATAAATACAGGTGATGGATTGAAAAGGGGGTAGGAGGAACCCAGAGGGAGCCCATATCCGGCGGCCGGCCCGCCCAAGTGTTAATGCTTGTTCCTGCTGTTGGCTGAAGCAGCGCTGCTGCCAGTGCTGTAATTAAAATATGATGGTGCTGCCCTGGTGGCTTCCCAGAATATGCCCACCACCCAGTCCGGTGCATAACCTTTTGGTATCCAAAGGAGACCCGGGGCCAGGCCTCATTAGATCACTGTTGCTCTAGTTGGCATGGACTAGAAATGCTGCAGTCCCGAATGCTCGAAAAAGCCCAAATCTCAAAGCTAATTCAGTAAATATTTACTGTATTGCCTATCACAGGTAAGGCCTTGGGTAAAGTCCTAAGGGTACAGACAGATTAAATTGTAGCCCCTGCCCTCCATTCATGGAGGAGTTTATGCTCTTCCTTCCAAGTGAGACAAGACACCTAGACAAACAGCAATATTGAAGGCCTCCAGAAGGTGTTATTAAGCGCCATAATGAAAGTGCTAAGGAAGTTCAAAGGCATCTGAGCTGGGCCTGAAAGGATAGGTAGGGGGCGGGGTGTGTAGGGTGATGGTAGTTCTTAGCTGGAAAGAAAAAGTATAAGTAATGCAAAGACAGACAAGGAAGACCGTCTGAGAAACAGAAGGCAGTCTAATTTGGCTGAAGCTTATAGCAACAGAAGATAGAAACAGAC
Source organism: Hipposideros armiger (assembly GCF_001890085.2). Classification (NCBI taxonomy): domain Eukaryota; kingdom Metazoa; phylum Chordata; class Mammalia; order Chiroptera; family Hipposideridae; genus Hipposideros; species Hipposideros armiger. The sequence goes on from NW_017731399.1 coordinate 1,684,358, forward strand.
AACCGGCTTGGGGAGGTCTCTAAATACCAGAGTAAAGATTCTGTTCTTGCTCTACTAGACAGTAGGCAAGCTTGCTCAAGGGTTCTGACCAAGTAGTGCGATATGAGCATTGTGGTGCAGGTTGGGTAAATCTAGTGCTGTTTTGTGGGGTGGGTTAAAAGGCGCTAATAAGGGAAGTTCAGATCAGCTGAGAATCACAACAGTCTCACGAGCGTAGTAAGACTGGGATGCAGGACATTCTACTGCTGGCCTGCCCTCATTTTCCTCCTAGGCTAAAGAAGCATGCCGGGCCTTGGGACAGGACTGCATCTGTAATCTGATGATAAAAGCTCTGGAGCTCATGTGTTCATTGTTCATGTTTTCTCTTGGGGTCGGCCCTCTTTTGGATAACATTTTCCCAAGCAGCTGCTAAGGCAAGATGGCGCTGCCTGCCATTTAGGAAGGGAAGGTCAAAGAGCGGGCATCCGAGACCAGCTTTGTTCTAGGGCTCTGAGAAAAATGCACCTTTTCTTCCATTTACCTTTGCATGCCTCTCTTGAACAGTAAAATGGTTTGAGGATCATGATTAGGGGGTGGGTCTGCAGGGAAGGTGCCCGGGAGGACAACTATTGGGTCGTCGGGAAAGTCATGACACATTTTTGCATTGAAAAACATAGAAAAATATGTCATGACTTTCCCGATGACCCAATACATGACTTCAGTCTACGCCTTAGTCCTGGTGGGCAAAGAAGACACTGGAATATACACTGTCTGGCCCCAGTCACCAAAGCTCAGGACTCCACTCAGGGGTTTGCAGCCAAAAATCTTATAGTTCTTAACAGGAGGCTTTCACCTGGAGGCTCCCCTTTGGGCATTTTCTCCTGACTTCGAGGTAATGACTATGGAATCCTGGATTCCAGACACAAGTCTCTCAGTGTTTAATGGCCCTGTGTTCAGTAACTTCCGGCTCCACCATGGAACGACAAACCAAACATACTGGCATTTAAAGAGGGTGAGGTTTCAGTAGAGATTTGAAAAAACAACACAGGTTAATGAAGAAAATAAGATGCTGGTCTCCGACATGAGCCCTCGAGTTCTCCACCAGCTCCGTGATCAATAAGCATCTGCCTCTGGGTACACACATGCTATCAGTCCCTTAGGGACAAGATACTCTCCAATCACGGCAGACCACAGGCTCTACATTTTTATAAATATGGTTTATTTACAAATGTAGTGAACAACACTCCTCTGACTGGGGCTTGCAGATTTTCATATGGCTTTACCTTTCTTAACACAGTACCAATCACTGCTGCTTCGGAAAAACACAACCACCAACCTATCTACAGCTATGCCAGGAGAGGCAGGGATTACCTCCAATCTGGAAACTGAAAATCCAGAGCTTATCTGGTGGTTTTTTTGGTTTGTTTTTTAGCTGAGCCATCCTGCCACCTGTTGGCAGCTCAGCAGCAGCTCAGCTTGGGCCGGGAATCGAACCCCTGTTGCTCACAGATCACACTCTTGAGAGAGCTCTTAACCAACTGAGCCATTCGGCCGGCCCTTATTTGGTGTTTTAATCATTGGTTCAAGGAAGGTCCTTCACACTACTTCAACACAGCAGGATCCGGAAATCTTGCTGTTACCGTCTTGCCCTTTACCTTCCAATGTCAAATATATTTTTCATAAAGGTCTCCCTCGGCCGTAAAGGATCCTTGCCATTAAACTGCTTCAAGAGCACAGTGGTAGACTTGAAAGAGCTTCATGCCATATTTTGTACTATATCATAATTGAACGTTTAATTGTATATCTCACCCCACAAATTACATGCTCCTTTAGGACAGGCACTGACTGTATCTTATACACTGTTGTATCCCCAGAGCTTAGCCCAGTAGGCACAAAAGCATTTCTATAGAAAAGGAAGTGGGTCTCATCTACTCCCAAACACATACACACACATGCGCACACACACTCACCCTGCCTCCAGCGAGCAGGTAGTTGTACCAGTGAGTAGGAAAGTGATTAATGTCACTAGAAAGGCTAGCAGGGGGATGAAAGGTTCTCAATTACCTCTTTTTGCCCATACCATAGGGGAGGGAGGGACTACTTTGGAATTGAGGGAAATAAGATAATCAGTGACTAGAGAGAAAATTAAGTGTTGTTCTTTCTTGCTAGTACTCTGCATAATTTTAGAGATGATTTCTGCCTGATCTTGAAGCCTTGGGCAAGGTTCTCAAATGAGTGAAATAATAGATCTGACATACAGGTTTTGTTCCTTGCCTACACAATGTGTATACTATACTTGTTTCTTCTTGCCACTGAAACTGCAAAGGACTAACACCCATTTGAGATTCACTTAGTGAAACTCAGGTTCACTACAGCTGTGTGCAAATCCCATGTATCTTATTTATCAAAATGGACATCGAAATTCAACATTAAAACTTTAATTAATAGGGCCGGCGGAATGGCGCATTGGTAAAGAGTTGGCTTGGGATGCCAGCTCTGAGCAGCAGGGCCCTGGTTTGGATCCCATAGGGGGGCCAGTGATGCTGCGCCCTCTACAGCTGAAATGGTGAACAACAGCTCGAACTGGAGCTGGGCTGCCGTGAGTCGCTGGCAACAGCAAAGGCTACAGTGGGGCTGCAGTGGGCTGCTGTAAGCTACCTTGAGTGGTTGGCAGCTGGCATGAGCTTTCATGAGCTGCCGTGAGCTACCGTAAGCAGCTGTCCAATGGCCGGCGAGCGACTGCCTCACCCAGGAAGAACGTAATGATAATACCAACATGGGCCAGTGAAGCGACGTTCTCCACAACTAGACCGAAGAACAAAACAACAACTTGTCTGTTCCCTTCCCCAATTCCCCAACGCTGTTGCCCTCCCCCAATTAAAAAAAAAATCTTTAAAAAAAAATTAATTAATAATATCTTAATATATGAGCAAATCTGTGGCATAGCATTCCCAATGCAGCTTACCATCTTTTTTAAAAATTAGTTTCAGGTGTACAAAACAAGATAATGATTAGACATTTACACACCATACAAAGTGATATCCCCACCAAGTCTACTACCCCTGACATTGTGCATACACAGTACATTGACTATATTCCCTATGCTGTGCTTTACATCTCGTGACTATCTGTATATGTATATGTATATGTATTTTTTTAGTTATAGTTGACGTTCATTGTTATTTTATATTAGTTTCAGGTGTACAGCACAGTGGTTAAGCATTTATATAATCTATGAAGTGATCCCTCCCAATAAGTCCAGTACCTACCTGACACCATACATAGTTTTTACATTATTGACTATATTCTTCGTACTGTTTTTCACATCCCCGTGACTATTTTGTAACTACCCATTTATATTGCCTATTCCCTTCATCTTTCTCACCCATCCTCCCAACCCCCCTCCCATATGGCAACCATCACATTGTTCTCTGTATCTGTGAGTCTATTTCTGTTTTGTTTGTTTGTTTATTCTGTTCTTTAGATTCCACATATAAGTCAGATCAGATGCAACTTACCATCTTGACATAGATCAATTTCCTCATTCTAGCATGGTCAATAAAAATCTTAGATAATTCTTTCTGGTGAAGTCTAGAGATGGGGTTTCAAAAGATTATTTCATTAATTCAACAAATATTTATCAGACACCTACTCTGTGCTTGGCATTCTTTTGAGTATTGAGGACAGAACAATGAAGGGAAAAAAAAAAAACTCCTTCATAGAGATTACAGCCTTGTGGGGGGATATCACTAAAGACACATAATGTGTGAAGCAAGGATGACCACAATCATTTGTGACTAAATTATTGATAGTAATGGCCATGATAACTAGAAGTTCTTAGAGGTTGTTAACTTGGAGACCACTGGTCCACTGGGCATCAAGAGAGAGCCTGGATGGGGGAGTGTCTACAGACCATTTGAAATTAATGCAAATTTCTAAGTTTGAGTGCACACTTTTTTCAGTAGGAAGAATACAGCTTTCATTCAAGTCTCAAAGGGATCTCTGACTCCAGAAAGGTTAAGAATCATTTGGATTATAATGAAGATAAATTTGTCTAAATCTGCACTCACACTATCCTCAGAACTACATCAATATCTTGAGAATAATGTTCTGGGTGTCATTCATATACAAAGGCTCATCACAATATGACTGAATCAATTGAGCCTGCTATGGAAACTTTCATTCCTTCGGCCATGGGACTCTGAATGATTTTGGATGGGAAAATGTTGTGGCTAGTTCTACCTGACTTGTTTTAGTAATAGTATATGTTGCTACAATAAAAGGCAATCCTTGAATAGGAAACACAGGTGGACGAAGATCTGTTTCATTCAAGATAAAAAAGAAAAAGAAAACTAAAAATGCCAGATCTGCACTTACTGCAAGATTTCCACCACTAGAAAAATATTAGAGAATATATCCAATCAGGAATATGAAAAGAATCATCCTTAAACAGCTACATTTTAAACACTTCATAAACATTTATTAAATCATTAGCTACAACAACCAATGTTTTAAGTCACAACAAACCAACATGCTCTAAGATAGATTCAACTCCTGTATGTATCAATTCCTGAATGCTAATAAAATGAACCTCAAGAAATTTACACTCCACTCACCAGGAGATAAGGGTTCTAATGTTAATCAAATTTTTAAAAGGGTTAAGGAAAGCAGGAAATCTTGCAGTTCCTGATAGTTAGCACTAAGTTCTCTTGTCATTCCTTCCCTCTGTTGAACTTTGTCATTTACATAATATACATATACATATAGACATTTAGTGTTCCAAAATCCAGAAAGAGTTGCAGATCGAGATTTGCCTGGGAAACCTTATAAAATAGCCAAACCCCTCTGTGGTGTTTCCAACGGACACATTTAGTTTCTGTAAGTTGATGGGGGCACCACCACCAGAATAAATAGAGCCATTCTTATTGCATCTCTGGGAATTAACAAGGCTGAACTCTGCCTGCTCAAAGGATCAACTGACTTCACCTTGATATCATCTGATAAGGAGTTCACTCAACAAATAACTGATAATCTAGACAGATAGAGCCACATGTTTCTCAACTTGCTTCAGGGAGTGGGGAAGCATTTCTAATAGTGAAAACACAGAGGAAGGTCAATTCCTCCTTTCTCTCTGCAGGCTCAAGCACTTGCTTGGCTACAACTGCAGCGATGTCACAGGAACCACAGGCTCACAGTGTTAAACTCATTTTTATCTGATGAGAGGTTAGAGCCCCAATTCAAACAGAAAGAAACAGAAAAACACCAAGGGAAAGAGCACAGAGTCAGACAGAGCTGGATTTGAGTCCTGGTTCAGTCACTTGCCATTTGTGTGATCTTAGCAGTCACTATCCTCTACGCTTCTATTTTCTTCATCTGTAAAGATTAAGTATCTATCTCATAGGGTTAAAGAGACAATGCAGATGAAGTGCTTAGCACAGTGCCTAGTAACAAAAGTAGATATTAAGTCAATGTCAGCAGCACTTTTATGAAGGGCAGGTATAGTATTATCAATGAAAACAAGGAATGAAAGAGCAATAGTTTCAAAAAATATATATAAAAACTGACAAAATGCACAAAAGTTCTTTTCAATTTAGCAAGCATGTGATAAGTGCCTACCATGTGCAAGGTTCTGTGCTAGGTGATGAATTTGAAAGAACTGCCATCACGTAATTTATAACTCAACAGGAAAGAAGAGATGCAAAATAAGTATGATAGATTTGTTATAGAGAATGACTAACAAAGGGCTACAGGAGCAGCATGGGGCATGGAAAGAGATAACTTCTAGCTGGGGCAGCTGGGGCTTCTGGCTTCTTCATTCATTTATTTATTCAAAAGATATGTGTTGAATACATACTATATCCAGGCCGGAAAAAACTGGTGAGAAAATGGACATGGTCCCCCTCGTCAATCAGATATCTTATGGAATCAGGACATTTACTGAGTACTACTACCCTTGAGTCAGGTTCCAAGTCAGCAAAGGACGCCACCCTCAAAGAGCTTACTGTCTATTAAGGGAAACAGCTACCTGGACATACACAGTGTGGTGAGAGAAATGCATACATATGAGTTAAGGGGCATCTATGCTGAGCCAGGACAGATGCATAAGATTAGATGCGGTGACTGGGGTACATCTTCCAGGAGAAGATAGCTGAAAGTGATGCAAGGAGACTAACAGAAATTTTGGTTGAACTGCATCAAAGCATGTGGGATGAGAGGAGACAGGCTGGAAAGTAGCCTAGAGCCAGATTCTAAATAAAGGCTTTGAATAACATTTAATAGCTTGGGCTTCACTTCATAGATAACAGGAAGCCCCCTAGAGATTCTTGAACAGAGGAGTATTATTATCAGACTTGTGATTTAGAAAGATTCCTTCAGTGCAAAGAGCGTGAATAAGAGACTGGCCAGGAGGCCGTTTAGGTAATTGCAGCTGTCCAGTTGAGAGATAATTAAGGCCTTAAGAGGGACCGTAGATAGGAAAGTGAAACAGAGAAGATATATATCAGAAACATTAGAGTCAGAATCAACAAAACATGGCAACTGCTTGGACGTAGAGAGAATAAGGAAGCAAAGAGAGACCATTGTAAATCAAAGGCTCCACACCTAAATGCCTAAGAGAATTTCAGTGTCCCTGATATACAGAGGAGAAAAGGGACAAGAAGGCTTTAGATATGTTAAATATTTTTTGAATATTTTCAAAATGTGTTTAAAATACATTGCATATCTTAGATGCTGGTAGGAGAGTTAAGTGGAAACGTCTAGTAGGCAGTTGGAAATTTGGACCTGGCACTCAGCAAAGAATTTCAGCTAAAGAAAGATGTGTATTTGGGAGAAAGCCACAGAACAGTAACCGATAAAGCTACGAGAAGAGAAACTACAGAGAGAGGAAAAAGTCCTGTTGCGCCCTGGAATTCAGAGATATGCTGGAGGGCACAGGGAAGAGCAGAGAGGAGCAGATGCCCAGGCATCCCCTCACCTTTTTTAATTAAAGGGACTGCTGGTGACACAGAGGTCTCCAGTACCAAGTTTTAAATTTGAGATCTGTATACCAGTGACTTTAAAAAAAAGGACTGAGAGGCGGCCAGGTGAGAGCACGTGCTCTGAACAAGGCTGCCGGTTCAATTCCCACATGGACCACCGAGCTGCACCCTCTGCAACTAGATTGAAGGACAACGACTTGACATGTTGCTGAGCTGCGCCCTCCACAGCTAGACTGAAGGACAAAGACTTGATTTTGAGCTGATGGGTCCTGGAAAAAACACACTGTTCTCCAATAAAACAACAACAACAACAACAAAAACCTTAAAAAAAAAAAGTGATGACAATAGAATCTAGTTTTCAGGGGGAACAGGAGGAAGAAATGAGCTCTCAGGAATTGCTGAGGGTTGGAGAAGCCACGGGTAGTTTTCAGGTAGAAGGCCGTCAATAGTGGTGCCACATGCTAAAGGAGAATGAGGATGAGAAATAGGTGACCGAGGTGGCAATTCCAAGGTCACCAGCAGCCTTTGAGAGAGCTGGACAAAATGTTAAGGGATGAAGTCAGACTGCAAGAGTAAGTGTGGGGGTTGGGGGAGGACTAAGGGCAGCAAGGGTGTGTTACTTCAAAAGGAGTTTGGCAGTACAGGGAAGACAAGAGCTTGAAGGGGTAGCAGGGCAAAAGGAAGGTTATTTTAGAACAAGAGGCCATGCAGTCGGCCTAGAAACTAAAGAAAACTGAGGGCTTAAAGCCTCAGGAGACATAGAAGAGCTAGGGAATTAGGTTAAGATCAAATGGAGCTAGGTCCTAGTGCAGAGAGGCGCAAGGATCTAGGAGGAGACGTCGTCTTGATGCTAAAATGACTCCGTATTACAGGTAAGGAAATCAAGGCCCAAGGAGGTTAAGGAACTTGTCCAAGGTCTCACTGGCTCAGGAACTTCTGCTTTTTCCATTTACCTTTCCTGTTCCTAGAAACAGAGAATAATGTATACGATACAAAGAAGTACAACTTTTCCCACCCAGAAAGCATACAGAACCACAGGAGCTAGACTTAAAAAACAACCACGAGATGACAGCACCATGTACAAGTAGTTCCAATGTGTCCAGATAAGCTGAGGAGCCAGGAAGGAAGTCTCCAGGGCGAAACGCCCAAGCCTGTGATAAACTGAGTGCCACCTGCCGCCATACTAGAGAACACTTGTAGCCATGTCAAAAATGTAGCTCCCTTTCTGCCAATTTCACCTTCAAATTGGAATTTTTGAAATTGAAGAATCTCAAGGACTACTGTAGACCCTGAAGAAATTAGCATGACTACAATGGTAGGTGCTTCAGCAGAAAAAAGAAAAAAAAAGAATTCCTGTGTGAATTCTTAGAATTCATATGAATGAGTGAGAGTAAAGGAGTAACTGGTGTGAACTACGCATTCTGCACCTAAGCCTCCACCCTTCTCTAGGACTAGGCAGGAAGTATCAGGGTAAGGAGCAAAAAAGGAAAGAAATGGAATGGTTTTCTTTTCCACTCTCCATCGAAATGAAAAATGTGAGAAGCAAAAAGTGTCTCCTCCCTCCTATGTATCTGTCAGCACATTTCCAGGAGGCCTGGCCACATCCCGGGCACTGGCTGGCTGGGGAACAGAGACTGACAGAGCACATTTGCTGGCGTTGGAGCCCTCGCCTGGGTGGTCTGCTGTTATCCCTTTGATTAAACTCCCAGGCTGGAAGAGCTGGAGCTGCTCCTAATGATAGCTGGGTCCTGAAATCTCACACTGGGCCGCACAGAGAGGGCTGGTGCGCCCTCCGATCGCCCGCCTCCCATCCTCACCACAGAGCTGGGCTACTTGGCCACCTTCTTTTGCTCCCTAACGGCGATGACCACAAAGGGCTAGGTCTGTGCAGAGTGCTGCAGCTGTACAGAGCACCTCTCTCCCAGCACTGAGTGGGGCAGACACAGTGAGCTCTCACACTAAAGCTACTTCAGCATCCTGCCACAGTGCTCCCCCGCCACAGGCGAAAGATGTTTCTGGAAAACCCAGCTTTCAAGGATGTACATGCTGATTTCCAGAGGGTCCCATCCCCTGCTCTCTGCTCAGATTTGTAAGGTATTTGTTGAACAACCACATGTTAAGAACACGTATCTCTTCCTATTTCAAGCACACTCGTGCTGGCACAAATATTTCTGAAGGGGACACTGTGGCTACTTGGTGTGGCAAGGAAAGTTTCAAATTCTTAGGTGTTCTAGACTATAAACAAAGTTAAATCACAGCAGAAGTAGTAAAAGCAATGACAAGGTAACTGAGGTTATGTTTTTAGCCATATGAATTCATAAGAATCTAGCCTCTAATGTAAATTCTGGGTAATTCAAAGTTTTATTGTCAAATTTTGGGGTTGTTAGAGTCCTTTGCTTCTTTACTTTTGGCTAGTTCATTGTTCCTCAGCATCTTCACCAGTGAGCTGGGAGGGAAAAGGGGGTGACAGGGCTTCATCCTCCAGCCATCCTCCTCCCAGCTACTTGAGTGATCCAGCTAAAAGGCAAAGCCGGCGGTGTCTCAGGGCGCCCCCTCATCTCCGACATGATGGGGCATTCGAAGCTCTGCGTGATCAGCCCTTGTCTTTTCGTCCCGCCTCCCTCCTAACTGCTCCCTGCTGGCGCCCTGTCCTCAGCACCAGGCACCAGCTTGCTGTTTCCCACATATACACTAACTAGCTCTCATCCTGGAGCCTGGCCTGCCCTTCCGCTGCACCCACCTGCCTACCGTGAAGATTCAGTTTGGGTGTCATCTCCTCCACGAAGGCTGCGTGGGCCTTCTTCCCACTCCCACCCACAGGCTGGATGAGGTACTCCTTTTGGTGGTTTCGTTACTGCCCAGAAATGTCTGTCATGCATATTCCAGGCTGGAATTACCATGTATTTATGCAACTGTCGCCCTTGCCAGGTCGTGAGTTATTTCATGTTGAGGACTAAGTCTTCTATCATCTCCATGGCTTCCTACTCAAGCCTGAAACACTCTTGAGGAATGTTTTAAATGAAGAAATTTCAAAAAGACATCTGAAGAAAAAGTTTTTATGAGAATGCTACTAAAACCTTTAATGGGCTAAGTAGCTGAAATTGTGGACAATTTGATTTTCTAGAAATACCCAAGGATTTCAATTTTTAATACTTATCTTCAAAAATAGTATAATTTAAAATCAGCTTTCCTTATTTAGTAGAAGGTCTCTTAACACCATGCTCGGAAAAGCAATGTAAAGATATATCAGGGTTGGCCGAGTGGTGCGTTGGTTAGGAGTTGGCTTGGGACACCAGCTCTGAGCAGCAGGGCCCCGGTTCAAATCCCACATGAGGGCCAGTGACGCTGCGCCCCCTACGGCTAAGGTGGTGAACAACAGCTCTACCTGGAGCTGGGCTGCCCTGAGTCACCGGCGACAGCATAGGCTGCAGTGGGGCTGGCCAGCAGTGGGCATGAGCTTTCGTGAGCTGCCGTGAGCCACCGTGAGCTGCTGTGAGCGGCCATCCAGGGGCCAGTGGGTGACTGCCTCACCCGGGAAGAGCGCAATGATAATACCAACACGGGCCAGTGAAGCGATGTCCTCCACAACTAGACTGAAAAACAAAAGAACAGCAACTTATCTGTTCCCCTTCCCCAATTCCTCAATGCTGTTCCCCTCCCCCAATTCCCCAATAAAACCTTAAAAAAAAAAGATATATCAGAGTTTGTGTGATATAATTAAAGCAATGTTCAGAGGAAAATTCATAGCTTTAAATATAGTAACAAACAAGAATGAATGAAAATAAATTAAGTACCCAACTCAAGAAACTGGAAGGAAATAACAAAATAAAGCTAGAAAAAGCAGAAGAAATAAATTAAAGATAAAACAAGAAAAAAAACACACTAGGAAACAACAGAATGAATACATACATCCAGAATTATCTTATCAAAAAAAGGGAAGGGGGGAAAAATATTCACTAAGGCTATTACGTATATGAAAAAAGAAAACATAAACACAAAATAAAAACTGAAAATAATTTCAGGTAAGAGGAAACCAAAAGAATTTAAAGTGATTACTGGTCACGAAGTAGTTTCTGGTGAAGCTAAGTTTAAGTTTTCAGGCCCCAAGTCCAGAGAGAAAAGTAGAGCCCCAACTCCTTTCTGTTTGGAAGCCTGCCTCTCACTAGAAAGCCATAGACACTGTATCACTTGCCTCAGTAAGTAAGAAACTAAGGCAGCGAGTAAGAAACTTTATTCCACCATAACTAGGAAAAAAAGGAAGCAGCTGGTAAACCATGTACCAAAGCCTATTTAAGTCATTATAACATGTTATTAGTTATTTCCCAGAAAAAGTACAATAAACAGCAGAATTTTCCAAATTCCAAATTAAGGAATTATTTCCTTAATTCCTTAGGGGAAGGGACCAAATAACATATAACTGAGCTTTTCAATAACCAAATTCATTTTGGTAACATGACATTTTATCCCCAAACTTACTTTTTCAAATCAAATTAGAAATCATTTACTGTAAAAACCTTTTATGGCTGAAGTAACAATATTTTCCAAGTATACTGCATTTAGACTTCAAAAAGGTTTTTGCATACTATCATCCTGATGCTGTTGTATTTACCCTGACGACAAATAAAAGACCCTGAGGTTGAGAGAAGTGGAGTGAATTTTCCAGAATCACCCCGCTAGCGTGTCAGTGACAGAAGAAGGCGGGTCTTCAGATGGCTAATTCTGCTCTTTTCCCACCCCTCCCACCCTGCTTGTTACATACTAAAGCACCTCCCTCAGCAATGTACCAAGTACTACCCACCCTACTGCCAAGACTCTAAAATTTAAGACTGACATCTAATGGCAAGTTCAGATCCCTACGAAGAGGAGCGTGACAGACTTCTATCTCACTGTCACTGAAATTCTTCTTAGATGAGAAAGATGTACTAATGGGGGTGATGGGGGAGGGGGGGGGAGGTGGCTTCCCAATTAGGATACAATCATCTTGGATTCCCACGAGACCAGTATCCTGTCATTCTGCAAGGTTTGCAATCTACCAAATGATAGGAGTCGAAAATATGTGAACACCAAAATTGGCTATGTTTTTTTTTTTACTACAATTGCAAAGAAAAAAAATGTTCGTCATGGTGCTTCTAGCCGCTCTTTTGTAAACTGGAAACATGTACTCTAGTCAATGACCGAATGAATCAATGCACAGCGGATCAGCAGCCCTCTCCCTTCCTCATAACCACTTCCCATTTCAACACTCCTCCCCATTCTGCCACGATCGGTCACGATAGCCTACTGCCTCTTCCCGTCATTCTACTATTTACATTCTAGTAAAATCTACCTCTCCAACTCCCTTCAATTCTCAACACTGTCCTTGTAAGGTTCACATCAGGCCGCCTCATCTACTCGCTTCAAACCATCAGGGACTTGAAAAAGAAAATTAATTGCAGCCTCACACACCGGGATGAAAGCTCACCTTTCATTTGGGTCCCAAGTTTTACACAGAGACAAGCAGGGCACCACCAGGGAGCAGTGTGTTGCCTACTTTTAGCATGTACTTGAAGTAATTTTCAGCTTAAGGAATTTGACACAACAGAGATACAGCAAAATAGAGCTGTGGAGTTAAGTTACAATCATTTCTTTAGAGGACTTTAATGCCATTTTGCTTTAAGGAAAAGGGGAAGAAGTGGCTTCTATCTCCAGTTAAATATCGTGGGAATAATCAGCAAGGAGGCAAAAAGAATCCCAAGGCTCATTTTCACTTAGCCTCGTTGTGCTGTAAGCTTCTTCTCTAACTTAAAGCAAATATCCTGGTATCTATTTCCATCGACCCAGCTTTCCGGATGACCTTGATTCTATTTCTTTCAGCCTCAGCTTCCCCCATCTGTAAAATGGGGAGAATGATGTTTTTGACAAGGGTACCTGAAATACGTCATTAAACAGTACCCATAAAACATCCTGAGGTCATGAGATGAAAGGGTATAGAAAACAAAAAGGAAAAAGGGAAAGGCAATGGTATGCATTGTGGTAAGAAGATTTATAAGACTAGAACTCACTGGAAAATTTTACCAAAGAAAGAAGCTATTTTTAAAGATCCTTTAAAAGCACATTTACAGCTGAACGTTCAAGGCTGTTTATCCACGAAATAAGTACATCAGAGCCAGCAGCGGACTTACCTTCACAAGACCTGTAACAGAAACTCATTTTCTTTCAAGTTGAAGAGAAACACTTTCATTCTTTAGCTCAAAACCAGCTCGAACTCATTCAACAGGCATCAGCATAAGGGAATTAGTAAAGACAGGGAGGGACAGAGTACCCTGTCCTTAATTCCGCCTCAGGGCCAAAGAGCCCTCTGGCACCCCAAGCTGTCCATACCTGCTGCGTGAGGAGGCTGATGTGAGTGGATGGAGAATACTGCCTTGCTGCCTGCTTCTCAGCTAGCCGCTGAAGTTCAGCCGAAACCATATGTTGGCTGTACCGTCTGCTGTACGAAGGGCCATCTTCTCCCTCCTTCTGTGTTTTGGCTACTCCTGAATGCTGCTTGTTTGGATGGCATGAACCTGCTATAAAAGAGAAAAGTTTTCTCTCACTTAGGAAAATAGCCCTGAAAAACTTACCGTATTTGCCGGCGTATAAGACGATTTTTTGCCGCTGAAAAATATGCCTCCAAGTGGGGGGTCGTCTTATACGCCAGGTACACTTCAGATAGACTGCCCATAGTGCTTGCCCCGTGCCATAGTGGCCTCCCGATGCCCGCCCACTTCATTCCACATACCGTTCAGGCATCAGCAGCGCTGCTGGGTGTATGCTCGGCTGTTATGCGATTTTGCTGTTATGCGATTTTACCACACTCGCAAAATCGCACACAGCCGACCATATAACAAACTCTGTATTTTGAGTGGAAATGTTAGGGGGTCGTCTTATACGCCGAGTCGTCTTATACGCCGGCAAATACGGTAGGATGGTGACAGAGAAATATCAGCTGACAGGTGCTTTACCGAATCCTAAGGATCTCTGACAACCTAAGGAGTAATAAACTATCTTCTGATGCTAAAAACTAAAATCCTTACTATACCCTAAAAAGTCTTCCTATTGCCAAACTGCTACATGCATTTGTTAATGTGTTTTTGCTTATTATGAGAGTTTCACAAAGAAGAATTTTCACCCTGAGTAGTGAAAAATAACCAATCCTAGAATTTACTAATCTTGAACAAAAAAATGTAGCCTTGAAACTCATTATAATTCTTATTTTTTCTGGTTATGTGACTGTACTTGTCAGTAGTCTAAGATCCACTGTCAAATCACCCACAATCCTTCTAATATCACAGAGTTCTATTATTTTTGAGCACTGAAATTCTGTCAAAAAGAAATTATTTAATATAAAATCAAGGTTCAGGGGTGATCAAATAGCTCAGTTGGTTAAAGCAACGTGTTGATTGAACCAAAGTTGCCAGTTCAATCCCCACATGGGCCACTGAGCTGCACCCTCCTTAAAAGAGTCAACTATGCCATTGTAGCATGAATGCAATGTGTAATCAATGACCATGGTTGTTCCCAATAAAGTTTAAAAAATTAAAGTTCATATTTTTTCTATGATAATCACACATCCTATTGAAAAAAGTTAAAATACCCAGAAGAATAGAAACAGTATAATGTGTTTCCTTTCTGTCTTATGAATGCTTCTATAACTGTGATCATTCTGTATATACAATTTGGTGACCATGCTTTAAAAATTATAACTTTTCCATGTTTACTTTTATGTAACACATACAAAATATTACTTACAACAAATATATGTTATAAAGCATTTTATAATAACACCTGTGAGCTTATTACCCAACTCAAGAATCACATTACCAATTAATGTGCATCAACCCACGTGTTCCCCCATCTCTTATCTCCCGTTATCACTCACTCCCTTTCTTTTTAAAAATATAGTTTTATGTGTTTATGTGTGTATTTGTGTGTATGCATAAACAAAATACTAGTTAATTTTGCTTGTTTCTGAGCTCTGTAAAAGTGATATCTTACTGTATGTAGCAGCTTCCTGGGACTTGATTTTGTGATTCAATACCATACTACCAAGATTCATCCTTTCTAAGCAGAACTGAAATTTACTAACTTTATCTGCTGCTTGGCATTCCATTTTGCAAATACACTACAACTTATTTTTTCCCATGAATGGACATTTTGGTCACTTCAAGTTTATTGCTATTCTAAACAGTACAGCCACAAATGCTCTCGCATACATCTCCTGGTGTCCATGTGGGAGGACTTCTCGTGTGTAAATCCCTAGGAGTGGGATTGTTAGGTCATAGGGTAAGTTGAGTCTTCAATTTATGTGCTAATACCAAAGTGGTATTTTTTATGCTCCCACAAACCAAATATGGAGTTCCTACTGATCCACATCCCTTTCCAACACTTAGTTTTGTCAAGCATCTTAATTCTCCCCTAAGAGGGTATCAAATCTCACTGTAGTCTTCACTTACACTCATCTGATTAATAATGACATTGAGTGAGCATCTGTAACTCTTTTCTAGTATCACTGGTCATGTTTCTATTGGGTTCTTTTTTTCTCGATTTATAGGCATTTTGCTTATGTTTTTACTTTTGCCTCTTATTAGAAGATCTTAAAGATAGTCTCCTTTATATTATTCTAGAAGTTTGAAGTTTTGCATCTGAAACCGATTTTATATGTAGTGTGAGGCAGGGATCTACGTTCATGTTTCCTGGATGTTGCACCATTTATTGAGAAACCCATTCTTTTCCACTGTCTACAATGCCAGCTCTGTCATATATCCAAGTTCCACCTGTGTGATTGTTTCTAACTTTCTATTCTGTTCCACTGGTCAACTGGTCTGTACCTTGGCCAATATTACACTGTCATAATTATCCTATCTTTGTATTAAGGCTTAATAAGGTGCTCCTCTACCTTATTTTTCTTCTTTAGTAGGTTTTCACAATTTTTGGCCTTTTGCCTTTTCATTATCATTTTAGGATAGGCTTGTCAAGTACAACATGAAAACTGTTGAGATTTTGATTGGAATTGTATTGACAGTAGATGCCACAGACTACTGACAAGTACAGTCACAGAGATCAATTCGATGACAACTGAAACATTTATGATACTGAGTCTTCCTATCCACGCACATAGTCCATTTATTTGTTTATATAGGTTTTTTCTAATGTCTCTCACCAAAGTCTTATAAAATTTTCTTATAAAAGTCTTTCCTAAATTGATCCACAGATAGCTTATCCATGGGTAAAATAATAAATCACAACAAACATTTTTTAACTGACTAGCTTCTTCTGCTCCCTATGCTTCTGTGGGAAAGTATGAAAAAGGTTAAAAAAAAGTTTTGATGATAACACAGGGTACTGAAGACAGTGACATTACAGAAAATTTTTCTCACACGGGAGAAAAAAGTTCAAATCACAACATTATCATTATCATTACTACTGACTTTAGAAGATTAAATCATAAGAATCACCCAGAATTAGCATAGACACACATGCACATATTCATATTTACAACTTATTGAAGTGAACCTTTTAATATATCTGATTCAAGCTGCGTGTTATAATATCCATTTCACTTGAAATCAGATACTGATTAAGAAACAGATTGGCTATTTACAAAACGTAGCTTAGGTGTAACTCACCATAATATGGATATTACTAAAGTCTTTAAAAACTTGACCAATTTTAAGACACTCCCCAATCTACAGATTAAACATAATCCCAATTAAAATCCCATCTGCCTATTTTTGCAAAAATTGACATGCTGATCCTAAAGTACATATGAAAATTCAAGAAACCCAAAATAGCCTAAACAATATAAAAAAAGAACAAAATTAGAAGAATCACCTTTGGTGTTTTCAAAATTTACTACAATGCTATATAGTAATTAAGATAATGTGGTGCGGACATAAGGGCAGACATAGAGATCAGTGGAATAGAATTGAGAATCCAGAAATAAACCCTCACATTTATGATAAAATGACTTTTGACAAGAGTGCCAAGATAATTCAACAGGGAAATAACACTCTTTCAAATAATGGTGCTGGGACAACAGAATATCCACAGGCAAATAAATAAATGAATAAATGAATGAATAAATAAAGTTAGACCATCATACAACACCATACACAAAAATTAACTCGAAATGGATAAAAGATCTACATGTATACTATAAAACTCTTGGAGAAAACATATATAAATCTTTGTGACCTTGGGTACACAGTATTTTTTTCATATATACCAAAACACAAGAAAAGAAAAAACAGATAAATTAGACTTCATCAAAATTTAAAACTTTTGTGCTTCAAGAAAATGAAAAGACAACCAACAGAATAGAATGGGAGAAAATACTGGGTTGTCAGAAAAGTCATGACGTATTTTTGTCTCTGTTTTTCAAAGGTCATTTATTTATATAAAGAAAAAAGATCAATCAATGATATACTGCCTGTTTTGTTCGATAACCTTATGCCATCTTTCAGTGAGCTTCATAATTCCTCGTTCATAGAAGGATCTGTCTTTATTTGCAAAAAACTGAACAAGGTGCTGATTTACAGCCTCATCTGAATTGAACGTTATACCACCCAAGGAGTTTTGAAGACAGCGAAACAAGTGGAAGTCTGACGGCACAAGGTCAGGTGAGTATGGTGGGTGTGGCAACACATCCCATCCAAGCTCCAATCATTTTTGACAGGTGATCAAACTTGTGTGTGGTCTCGTGTTGTCGCGATGGAACACAACTCCTTTACAATTAACAAGCTCTAGATGTTTCTGAATGATGGATTCGTTCAAACTGTCCAATTGCCGACAATACACATTTAAAATGATTGTTTGGTTCCTTGGTAAGAGCTCAAAAAACACGACACCTTTAACATCCCACCAAACTGAGAGCATAACCTTCCTCTGATGAATGTCTGCTTTCGATGTCATTTGAGGTAAATCATCACGTTGGGACCAAGACCGTTTGCACACCACATTGTTGTGAACAATCCACTTCTCATCACCAGTTATCAGTCGCTTTGAAAAGGATCATTTTCCTCACGTTTAATGAGCATATTGCAGATGTTTATACGTGCCGTCAAATGAACTTCTTTGAATTCATGCGGAACCCAAATATCGAGCTTGTTTATGTATCCCAGCTTCTTCAGGTGGTTGTGAACGCTTGAATGATGGATGTTCAATGTTTCTACTATCTCTTGTGTTGTGTTATGTGGGTTTGACGCGATCAATGCCTTTATTTTGTGGTCATCAACCTTGGTGGGCCTCCCTGACCGAGGAGCATCACTGAGATCAAAATCACCAGCACGGAATTTCATGAAGCATCGATGGCACTGACATTCTTGTAGAGCATTGTCACCATAAACTTTATGCAACTTTTCACAAGCTTGATGTACATTCTTCCCTTTATGGAAGTAAAACAGTAAAATATGGCAAAATGCAGTTTGGTCTTCCATCTTCAACTTGTTGTAAAATCTCCAAAACTCAACCAAATCGCTCAAGTTTTTTTTTTAGAATGAAGCTAGAACTGTCAGCTGTCTAATGACATAGCAATAACAATGATGCGAATGACTCTAGTACCTCCAAAAACTAGTGCCATCTGTCACAAACATGCATCATGACTTTTCCGACAACACAATATTTCTAAATCATGTATCTGACAAGGGACTTGTATCCAGAATATATAAAGAACACTTATAACTCAACAATAAAAAGATAAATATCCCAATTTAAAAATGGACAAAGTGTTTATAAACATTTACTCCAAGAAGACATACAGATGACCAACAAGCACATGCAAAATGCTCAACATCGTTAGTCATTAGGGAAATGCGAATGATAACCACAAAAATGAGACACTACTTCAGACCCACCAGGATGAATAAAATAAAAAAGTCAGACAATAATAAGTGTTGACAAGGATATGGAAAACTTTGAACCTTCATACACTGCTAGTGGTAAAATAGTATAGTCACTTTGGAAAACAGTTTGGAAGTTTCTTAAAAAGAGGAAATATAAATTTAGCATATGACCTAGCAATTCTACTCCTAGGTATACACCCAAGAGAAATGAAAACATAGGTACACACAAAAATTGTACATGAGTGTTCACAGCAGCATTATTCATAGTAGCCAAAAAGTGAAAATAACCCAAGTATCTATCAACTGATAAATGGATAATCAAAATGTGCTACATCCATCCAATGGAGTATTATACATCCATAAAAAGGAATAAGTACTGATACATGCTACAACATGGATGAACCATGAAAACATTATGGTAAGTGAAAGAAGCCATTTACAAAAGACTACCAATTATATGATTTTACTTACATGAAATGTCCAGAATAGACAAATTATTATAGAGACAGAAAGAGATTAGTGGTTGCCAAAGGCTAGTGGGAGGAGAAAACGGACAGTGACTTTTAAAAGGTATGGGGTTCCTTTTGGGAAAATGAAAATGCTCTAAAATAAAATAGTAGTGTGTCATAACTCTGGGAATATACTAAAAACCACTGAATTATATATCTTAAAGGGGTGAATTTTATGGTAGGTGAATTATATGTCAATAAAGCTGTTATTAAAAAATTGGGGGGAAAATCTTGACTGATAATATGGGTCTACTTCATTTAAAATTAGATACCCTATTTTAAGAATTCTTTGGTTATGTATTCAGGTCACACCTGACTTTCAATACACTGAAAAATAAAACAGTACTAATTTGATGTCAGAAATAACTTTTTCAATCAGAAAGAATGCATATAGCACACTCATCGGTCTATGATTATCTACGATGGGAAATCTCTTGACTAGACTGTAAAATGCTAGTAAATAGAAGGCTTGTCTTATCCGTTTCTTTATCCCCAGCACCTAAAAGAAGTCCTGCTTTATTTTGTATCGATGAATGGATGCTAGTGGACCAAACGCAAGACTTTTCCTTAGTCACATCAGAACAATGCAGAGTGTGTCCCTTTACTTTTCAAAAGAAAATGCGAATGGGAGAGATGACATTCCGTTTTCACTGGGGATGGGAAAGGGCTGGCATTTCAGGCTGCTTTTCATTTTCTCACTCACCTGCCTTTGCTGAAGAGGGACGAGACAGTTTCTGGCTATAGATGTGCGCAGCACTTTGGAAAGAGGAAAAGGGGCCAGTGGTGTAACTGCCTGATCGACAGCGTGGCGGGCCAGCGGGGCTTGGTATATTCTGGGTCCCAGGATGTAAAGAGGGAGCAGCACTGTCATGGACTGTGCTCAGTAAAACCGCTGGCTGGTGAGGCATGCTGGGGATGGCTGGAGGAAACTGAGGTAAAGAATGGTGGCCAGGCCCTGGTGAGAGCTCAGAGGGGGTGATTATAGATGACAAATGGGTGTTGGGAATTTTCTGCAGAAGAGTAGCAGCAGGACCAGAAAGAGAAGTAGAGGAAGAATTGGTATAGACTAATTTAGCCTCTTTTTCTGCTGAAGTGGTAAATCCTAGTAAAACAAAAACAAACAAAACAAAACAAAAACAGATCATTGTAAGAAAAACTGACATATACTCTAGAACACACGAAGTAAACATTTTTAAACATCAAAATAATCTTATCATGAAACAGAAATCATGAAAAATACAGACTTTAACGAGGATCCATCATGAACATAATGAATTTGCCTACAGAGACACCTGGCAACAGAAATCGTTTCTTTTTAGTCCTTTCTAAAAGCTGGAGTTGGGACTACCTCCATCTGCCAGAGCAGGAGTTTTACAAAGGTTAGGGCATCAGGACCAAGTTTCCGGCAGTGACAGCTAACTCCTTTCTCTCTGCTTTTCACCCTTCTAAAAAAGTGCTCAGAATTTCTAAACATTAAAGTGAGAAATTCCTTGAAAGGAAAACAGGTGATCAGTAGAACAGAGGAAATTCTAAGGGAAAAGGAAGAACAAAGAAAAGGAGCATCTTTGTGGCAATGTCTCATGCTCTAGAATCATTTAATATCTGATGACTTTCTTGTTTGTTTTAGAGATTTATCAGAGAGCAGCAAATCTATGTAGTTCGAAGTCACTCACGAGATAATTTATCAGAGTGGATTTCTGTTGCCTGTTGCTGTTTGGGCTGCTTTATCTTCACTTCTTCCATCGTCTCAGGGTGATCTACAATAAAAAATAAATACTGACCTTAGGCTCTCCTACAAGTCAAATGCTAGGGCATCACTCTGCACATAATTTTGTTTCCAAAATATAACATAACCAGTAACCAATTCTAGGAACCATTGCTTATCTCACTACACTTTTCTAAGGGTGGCCACACCCACTGCCCCATTGAGTGGACAACCAACCAAATAATTCTCAACTATCCTCAACCCCAACTCCAGCTAACTGAACTAGGGAAAGATACTTAAAGCCAGGGTAGCCATCCATGCACTGCCAACAAGCCTGGAAAAGAAAGTAAGTAAGGGCAGTCAGATGCCTCTGCCAAGAATTCAGACTAGGGAAACAAGAGACCAAGCTGACTGGTGGTACCCACTGAAGCAAAGAAGTCATAATACAAATGGAGCAGGGCAACTACCAAAAGATAGAGCAGCCCCAATATTTTTTGGCACGACACCTAGATACTACACCAGCTCTTCAATGCCTTGGTTTTAGTTAAGTTGAGTGAGTTTACTTGAAATAGGTTGACCAATATATTCAATAACAAAATCACTCTAAAAAAAATCTATATTCTAACAAATTAGTTTTCTTCTACAATAGAATTCTGAAACAGGGCAGCCAGAACTAATCATATACTTAGGAAATATTCCGAAATCTTTCTCAAAGGCTAGGCTCCTAGAAGAACTGAAGAAAGGCCATTTTACAGGTCATCTTTCAGAATGAAAGAATTAGGGCATATGAGTTATCTTCTCTCCATCACCACCAGCCATGGTCATACTGTCACACATCTGCGTGCTCATATTTGAAATAAATCCAGATACTATTTAATGTCATGATATTGGCCTTCCTATTGCCCCTCTACTTATTCTTGATAGGTATAGACAGATATAGATCTTGAGTAAAGGCAGTCTTTAACACATGAACCCCAGAATTTCCAAGGTACATGTTGTTAAGGCTTCCCCATTACCACTGGGGAAAAGTTATACCCTGAATGCCAATCTAGGTCCTCACCTACCTAGGTTCACACACTTTTCTCTACCCCAACCTCATTATAAGAACTCCTCAGTCTCGTGTCCCCAACACTTCCCCCAACCTTCTTCCTGTATTTACTCACCCAACTTTATCCACTAGACAATAAATGTTATAAGGCCAAGGACTATGACAGTCCTAGCAACTATCATATACCTAGTGACTATTGCAATACCTGATATGTAATGGGTGCTCAGTAAAAATGTGTAGAAGGGATGAATGAAAAGATGAATAAACAAGTTTCAGAACTTAGATAAGAAAGCTCTAGAAGAGAGCTGGACTCAGAAGTTCTAGTAATACAGTAATTCAATCATACAGTGACCTAAACAGGCTTTTGTGGACTTGCCTTTGAACCTAAACAGTTTTTAAAACATTAACATTGTTTTTTGGGAAAACTCACATTTTAAATGACCAATTCCCCTGGCCATTTCCACATTTGACTGTGGCAACCTTAAGAGCAGGGAAAAAGTCTCCGTCCTTGAATCTACTGATAAAATTAGTCTATTGGTTGCCTATGTCTTACATTTCCATATAAATTTTAAATGAATCTTACATTTAAAGCACAGAGCTTTGCTTATAACAGAATATCACTGCCATTTTTTGATCATATGATGTGAGCTAGATACTTGGGTCCACATCTATTCTCAAATCCACAATCACCGAGTTTCCCAGCACTGAGAACTTCCAGAAATATGTGGGGACATTCCAAGTAGTCACAATGACTGAAGGAAGCACATGGCATTGAGGGACATGCCACCAGGTATGGGACAGTTCCACACAACAAAGAACTCTCCCACCCCAAATGCCAATGGTGATGAGCTAGAGGAAGCAAAACGTTTAACAGAAGTGAGGTACCATGAGGAGAGGAGAAGAACAAAGGTTAACAGCGTAAGTTTTGAGTCAGGCAGACTAAGGTTCAAACTCCCCTGAGCAAGTTCCGCAGTCTCCTTCAGCTTCTGCTTTCTCATCTGTAAAGAAGTTCTATAATAGCACTTACTCCATACGGTTTTTGAAAGCAAAAAAATAAGATCATGTCCAGCAGATAGTAATATTGGCGCTCACTAAATGTCAGTTATTATTATTATTATTGTTATTTTATTTTTTTAATTGGGGAATTGGGGGAGGGGAACAGTGTTGGGGAATTGGGGAAGGGGAATAGCCAAGTTGTTGTCCTTCAATCTTAGTTGTAGAGTACGCAGCTAGCTCAGCTCCAAATCCAGTCGCCATCAGGCCACTCAGCTCAAGGTGCTGTGTTCAATCTTAGTTGCGGGTGGGCGTAGCTCACCATCTCATGCAGGAGTTGAACCGGAAACCTTGTTGCTAAGAGAGCAAGCTCTAACCACTGAGCCATTCAGCCACCTGTTGGCAGCTCAGCTCGGGTGCAGCTCACCGGCCCATGTGGGAATCGAACCAGCAACCTTATTGCTCAGAGCTTGCACTCTTAACCAACTGGGCCACTCGGCCAGCCAATGTCAGTTATTATTTACTTGTCCTGAAAAGCTCTCTGTTGTTAATTCTTAATTAAAACATTAGATCATGTCCCTCTTCTGCTTTTAGGGTGACAATGTAATGCGTCTTCACTCCCCACACCAACACTTGCAAAATTTCCCCACGTGGCGTCAACTAGTGCTTAGGCAACAAGCACATTATGCTTGGCTCTCTTCTGCATGTCGGATTCTTTCACTTGTTTCGTCTTATTTTTCATTAATAAACCAACATACTTACCACCCTTTGCCCTGCTATCAGAATAACTGTTGCTGTTTTTAGAACTTTTTGAGTGAGTCCCCAGGAAGACACTTGCAGACTTGTTTTTTTGGGTATAAAAAGTCAATACCTCCTCCAGTTCAGCCTCACTGAAATGAGAGAAAGTAAGGTCAGAACAGGAAGTTGTTCTGGAAAATCTTTCCACCGGGTTTTATTATGGAAATGGAGTTAGCTGGAGAAGAGGAAAATGAAAAGCACCAGCTGAAAACTCCCTAGTAATAGATGGTTAAACACAATGTAAGTAAAGCAATCTAAAAACTTAAAGAACGATAGGGTTTCATTCATTCCACAGTGAAGTTTCTAGTGCTGCACTGTCTATTATGGTATGTGACTATTTAAATGAATTAAAATGAAATACGCTTAAAGATTCCTCAGTAACACTAGCCACATTTCAAGTATTCAGTGGCTACAACACAGAAAATTCTATCGGACAGCCAAGTTCTAGGTCAGGGATTCACCAACTACGGGCTGTGGGCCAAGCCTGACCAGCAGCCTGTTTCTGTAGGGCTCCAAGCTAAGAACAGTTTTTCTATTTTTAAATAATATACTCTAAAGACTACACGTAGTCCACAGAGTCTGAAGCATTTATTATCGGGCCCTTTTCCGTGTGCCCACCCCACTCCTCAATAATTGAAGTATTACTACATTCACTAAAGGAGCCACCCGCCATTTTAATTGTCTTTGTCAATGATAAGGAGATGCACCAGTGTAACAGTGGACGAGTTCCCTAACCATCTGTACAATGAAGGAGACTGAACTAGACGGCCTGAGGTCCCTTCAAACACTGAAATTATATGCACTTTATGAAGAACATCCACAAAATGCAAAGTATAAGGAAATAGATGAGGGATACGTATTATGCATGGGTTTTGTAACATCTACAGCAACCTCTCAATGGCTTTTTACATTTGGTTCCTGGGGCCTAGCTATGTTCCAGATAAGCGGCCTTCGAATAAGCAAAATATTCCTGCATGATTACAAAGAACCTAGATCTGAAGTACACGCCGTAATGATGGCCTAGGAAATGGTGTCTACAAATCTCAGAGTGAACCCCAAGGTCTCCCAAGTAGCAAAGTGTCACAAGATAAGGACCTCAAGTTAACAGCTGAAGACCTAAAGCTGAGGCTGCACATAGGCGGCCACCTCTGCCTGCCTGTGCGTGTTTTCCTTGTCCCTTCACAGAATGCAGAAAGGGGAGGTTAAGGCTGGTCACATACGAGCCGCTTTACACTGCCTGCCTCATCCTCTGCCCACCTCATAGTTTGTTTCCCTTTCCAGTCCTGAAGGTGTTGGAAGTTACCAGCCCTGACAAACGCATCCACGTACCACCTAAATGTAATAAAAGAACTGACACTACCACTCATTTCCGATAATCAACATTTAATCCTCAATCAGGAGTAAATATGTTCCCATATACTTCATCTCCAAGTCTGTATCCAAGTTAATGGAATACATAATTCACTTTTAGTGTCCAGTTAGGGCTGGTAGGGAAATAAATGCACATCACTTTTTAAAAGGTGTTTTTTTATTTTCTTTTTTCATATTTTAGAGATTTCGAAGACCCCTAAGGGGAACTAGAAATTAATATTTTTACTTAAAAGTACAGCCATTTTCTGAACATAATCTAGTTTGCCTTTTTTCTTTTGTTTTTATAATGTTGACGTGAGGAACTGTTTCTTGCTTTGTTTCTATACCTGCTTTATCAATCATATTACTCAAGACCCAAGAATGTCAACAAAGTAACATCACACAATTACGAACTCCTAAAAAATGATATTATTTGTTTGCTGTGAGTTTAAGTACATGATACTGAAGCTATGGTTAGGTCTATACAAGGTATTAAACACGGATCAAACTATGTTGGTGACTGATATTCCACCACCCGATTTAACTTCACAAATTAACAAGAGTTGATTTTTCTACCTGGTTTTCTCTTCATTCTGATTTTGATGTTGAAGACTAATTAATGGGGTTATACAGATGGTTTATCCTTTATATTGGTGGTTTTGTACAAGTCTGTTTTAGAAAAAGGCCTTCCAGTATAAATCATACGAAATTTAAAACTGAATATCTTTGTCACCTCTTCCTTTGGAAACACATTGCAAATGGACAAAATGGCTTGCTGATTTGTATCAAGACAGAGAGTTGAATGCTGACATTTTTCAATCCCTAAAGGCTAACCCCAGGCATGAAGGACTTGTTCTATTTTATATAAATTAGGCATAACCCTCGCAGTGCTAAGAAACTGCCAATTCCTCAACCCACTCAATGTAGGCAAAATTTGGTCATCTCCCTGCATCAGTAGGTCAGGGTTAAATTCAGATCCAGTAAACACTAAAAGCTTCTAACTTCAACTTTCCAAAGGACTTTCTCAGCACCTCGAGTGCTGTGTACTTTGAAGGCCATCTAGAAACACAGCCCAGATACCCAGCAGCAGTGTTTGGATAACTGAAACCATGACAACAGCAACATAATTGGCTGAGATATGGAGAGGCCAAGCCTATGAAACTCCTTTTTTTTTTTTTTCCCTTCTAACAGTGATTTTACTCACATCCATATGTTAGAAACAAGGGAATATTGGGAATTCAATGGGGACATTACAGAAGATGGAATAAGACAGCTTTTATGAATTAAGAATATTTTCTACCTTGCATGTCTGATGAACTTCTGAAAGTTTTCTGCGTTCACCCCATCTTCCTCTTCTTCCTCAAGTTTCTTCTTCGATTTCTTTTCAGCCATTTGTTCTGTTTCCTACCCAGCCCCAACCCCCACAGAAAAACAACAAGATAAAACTGACTCCTGATAAATGCACACTTCATCATCTGGTTTCATGCCTTGGGTTCCTCTGCCCTTACAGTAAAGACATTTAATTCCTCATGTACTTTTGTCATTTGTAAATTTGATATATTGCTTTCGGCCATTATTTCATTAAATACTGTGGAATTTCCAAATAAAAGTTAGAATAAATGTAATTTTTTAATCATGTGTTTTACTCTCTACTTACACAGCCCACAGAGAAAAGAGCTTTTTATAGTAGCTGAGTAATGTCTGTGGTCATACCTGCAGCTTTAACAGTATGACAACAGAGATGCTGCATTTTGTTACAATTAGGCAGAGGAAGACACTCCTGCACCAGCATCCAAAATGAGTAATTCTTCACTTACATGAGACATCCAAAATTCTCAACAGATCTAGAATAAATTGTGGCTATATATTTGGTTGTATTAATATTCTACTAACCATTCCATGGCTTTTTAAAAAGTCATTTAAATTTCTAGGCCTCAGTTTTCCCTTCCTCAAATGACCATTTATTTTATAACCAAAAATTGATACTTCTAAAGCATTCTGAGACCCTTGGATAAAAGACGCTTTGCAAAACATTCTAGTCAAATACTATATTTCCTGGGTTTGGTTGTAAAATGATGTCACTGGTTAAAATGTCCTAGAGAACAAAGTGTAACTCTCTCAGGAAAGAAGATTGTCATTCCATTAAATCCACGGTTCAGATTTGTTCTCAAATAGTCCATTCACCACTGTGTACATGCACAATAACAACAATGCAAATTCACACAGCCTCAGGAGTCATCTCAAGTGCAATAGCGCTCCAAAGGAATATGCCTTTTGGTAAGAACTAACTATGGCCACTGGGTCTTCAGAACTGGTAAGCAGCTTTTCAGCCAAGCTGGGTTAAGGAGTGAGGTCCTGCTCCCCCTCACACACAGGGGATAATGAGGCTAGAAGAGGGAAGAAGGACCTCTCCACCCAGTAGGACACAGGCTTCTAGCCTGTTTCTGACAGCGTGTGGCAATCTAAAGCACAAAACCAATAGGTAATCACGTACCTTGTTGTACACAATGATAAAGTCACCCAGTTGATGGGCCAGGATTCGTCTGCGTTCCAGAAGTGCCAATCGTCGACTGGGTAACACCATCCTCAGCGAGTGCTGAAGGTTGCTGGATGCTCGCTTGAGGAAGCGAACCACTAGTTCCTATAAATTAAGTCATTGGGGGAAAAAAGACAGGGATTGTGCTAAACGACAGAAGACAAGCTATCAAGGGATTACACAACAGCGATGTGAGAAGAAGCATATTACACATTTCAGCAAGTAAGACCCAGAGCAAACATGTCAGGTATAAGAAGGCTATAGAAAGACAAAACAAAAGAAACTTATTCTCTGTCCTCAATAAACTATAAATCAGAACATCAAAATCAAATGTGTATGTAAATAACTGTAATAAAATAGTGGCTGTAAACATTAATTCGTATACGAATAGCACCATTCAAAGTGCAGATATCACGTCTAATAGGGTGATCAGGGAATGCAGCATTCAAGGATAAGTAATGGAAACTAAAACCATGGCAGCAGATGAAATCATCAAAGGTGAGAAGGCAGAGAAAGAATACAGAAATAGTAATGCTTAGACATAGGAAAGAGGAGGAAAAAATTCAGAAAAACAAAACAAAAACCAACAACTCCCCCATCCCTACACACACACACACACACACACACACACACGAACCCATGGTAGAAAACATCAGAAATGTAGAAAGAAACCCAGGAGAAAATAGTGTCATGGAGTAGAGGGAGAAAAGGGCACCACATCAAAGCTTCCAAGAGGCCAGAGCTGGAAAGGCCCTCAATCTGGCCAGTACGAGATAATCTCAACAGAATCCTTTCAGTAGAGAAAAAGAAATAGAAGGAAGCAGTTAAGAAATGCAAGGATAATGAAGAATATAGTGAGGAGCAGAAACTACTGATTTTAAAAGTTTAGTGATAAAGGGAAAGAAAGGCATTACTATGCTTGAAAGGTGATAAGAGTTTCTCTTTTCTCCCCCAAGGATAAGGGAGCTTTTAGAGCTCGTGTTGGTAAGGAGGGCACAGTGGAAGGTCATTAAGGGGAGAAAGGATGCATCTCACTTGAGATGTGGCAAAGGATCTTGAAATCTGAACAGACACCAATCAGATTCTTCATAATGTCACAAATGCTTCAAAGAGAGACTTTGCAAGGACCAAGGTCTTAGAGATAGTTGTTTCGCCCCCACTCCCTACCCAAACACAAAGAATTGCCCTAAGATGATAGATGTTGAGACCTTCTATTGATGTGCCTTCTGTGAATTATGTGATCAAGAATCTCTAAACTGAACCTGGACCAGAGAGGCAATCCAACACCTACCTCCTTCATAAACAAGACCACTGCCACAGTCCTCAGAGAATAGGTTAGGGTTTGCTCTCTAGACATATTTTCAGAAAGAAATGCACAGAGCTGGTTTTTGCAGTGATGATCCTAAATACTTTTGTAAAAAGCCCCAGAGAAATCCTGTGTGAATTCCAAGCCAGCAGTTCCAGTGGTTCTTCTCTTCTGAGCTATTGTTTTTCTTCTTGAATCTGATTTTGGTTCATTGTCCTTTGGTGCCAATTTACTCCAGTATAAAGAAACAGCCTCATAACCAGAGGGTTGGGTTTCATAGTTTTACTCTGCTGTCGTTGCTATAGGGTGGTTTAAGCTGTTACATTAAAACATTATTTTTTCACAGTGGAGTAGACAAACTGACTCTCAAAGAGGCAGTTTCAATTTTCCACTTGGAAAGAGCAGAGCTAACATTTTCCACTGATGGTTGAAAGATTATTCACAACACACAAGGTTTTATCTCTGGGTTGTATTGGCTACTTGAAATTCACAAGTTGTTTTCTGGGATATTCATCATGATTTTATAATAGGTCTGGCATACTGTATACCTCTTGTATGTGGAGAACTGAAAACTACAGTAGGGTCACCACTCAGTCGGACAAAGGGTGCAGCTTTCACAGAGTTAAAGGTCACTCTCTTCTCGGTGACACTTTCCTGTAGTTTAAAAGGCTAAGGAAGGGCTATGGTTTCTTCTATAAGCATTGACCTTACCAAAGAAATGGAAGCTCCCTGTCATTGTGATCCACAAAGAAAAACCTTGCTAGAATGTTAAATTGTAGGCATGTTCAAAAGACTGATATACAGTGAAAATTATTATGAGTTTGTTTCCAGTAATCTCAGAATTTTATAAAGTTACAACTAGTAAAGAAAATGTTAAATTCTCAGAAGGCCTATGATAAAGTGTTGACTTTCAAAGAGCTAACTCGACGCCCCAGGACAGAAAAGTAAGTGCCTTATGACTCATGGATACAATGAAGGAGCAAATAATGTACAATTATAACATCTGGTTCAAGTTCCAGTTTCAACGCACATAAGCTGTGGGACAACAGGCAAGTTACTTTGCTTCTTTAGGTCTTTGTTTCCTCATCTAAAAATGGGAATGATTGTGCCTCCCTCAACGAGAGAATACATGATGTTACTTGAAAAAGGACTCTGTAAATTGTTATTCTTTTTGAGGGCTTTGCACAGGGCCTGATATCGAATGAGCAATCAATTTCCGTTTTTAGAATGAAATAAATTGATGCCATCAACACACAGTGTGACGAACATGGCTCCAGATCAAAGATTTACTTCACATTAAAGTGAGAGAAATCTACAGACTATGAAATAATTATTTTTTCAGAAGAATATATTGCTCTTTACCTTAATAGAAAAAGGAAAGTAAAAAGGTTCCAACAGGAAGAGCCTCACCATCTGCTCATCTTCTTTGGCAGCCCAACTGGCACTGAACGTTTGACCTCCACTGTCTTTCATCAGGCGAATTTGAACATGCTGGAGATAGGCAGAGAATGCTATTCGAGCCTGCACTTTGCTATAGAAATCCAAAACAACACACCGTTATGAGACAGAATGGAAAGCCTACCCAACGTGTACTTGCCTCTCTCGGGGTGGACTTTGAGGAGCCTTCCATTAGGATGGCAGAGAAAAATGAAGCCCACCGTATAGTCAGCGAACCAAGATTCCTTCTAAACAGCATAGGAGGGGTTTTTATTTTTCTATTAAAATAATCAGAGGTGGAGAATCCTATTTATTTTCTCAATATTACCATGGGGTGTAAAATTAAGCAAGAACAGAAAATCAAGTTTCCTACTCTCTTAAACCTTATCTCTTGAACTTTTTAACAGCTTTCTTGGGGGTAACGGATGGGGGACAGTACTGAATCTCCACAAGAGCTTGTACTAATGTAGAAACATTTTTCTGCCTTGGAGGCCCTTAAGAACATACTTATCAATGAGTGCAAAAGTACGGCTTTTGCTATGGCAACTAATATTTCTAGTGTGCAAGAGCCTCCAAAGCAGGAAATAGATAAATCCTACAAAAGGACTTTTGAGACCAAATTTTAAGGTCATGCTTTTCTCAAGTACAGGACGGGAGTGGCTGGAGCCCAGAGCAAATGAGCGAGGTCCAACAACGTTTGGCATAGACAGGCTAGGACCAGCCCAGATGTTCAGTGGGAGAAAGAAATCTCCACATACAGGGAAAAGCACCTCAGCGCCATCGCTGAAGAAGCCAGCCGATTTCTGCCTGGTGGTCTCTGCTGGAAACAAGGAAATCTGATAAGCTCTGGTGTGAGAGACAGATGTACCGGAGAGACCATGATGGCTTTCACTTCAGGGGCTAATTGGAGCAGATCTGTTTTCTGTCGGGAGAGATTTTGGTTACTTCAGCTGATCGGCCTTCTGACGCTCCAGCCAAAATGACATCAGCGAAGATTAGGGCCCAACACAAACTTTGTTTACAATCCTCATACATGTGATCACTGAATGCTTTCTACTCACTGTGCCTCCAAGGTTAGGATGAAGGACTCATCCAAGTAAACTGGAAATCCCAAG
The DNA here is from genome assembly GCF_001890085.2 of Hipposideros armiger. NCBI lineage: Eukaryota > Metazoa > Chordata > Mammalia > Chiroptera > Hipposideridae > Hipposideros > Hipposideros armiger. Next base: position 1,715,972 of record NW_017731399.1, read on the forward strand.
AGGGTCTAGCTTCTATGTGTGTGTGTGGGAGGGACTGGAGGGCAGGGGACTCAGGTTGGGGAGATTTGCTTTTGAGAGTGGAACACGTAAGATCTTCAGAGCATGAACTATAAGTAAGGCTACATCTTTGCTAGTAATAGACAGTTTATGGGACTACAGTATGGTTTTGAAAGAATAAATCTGTAGTTTCAAATGGTTCTCAACAAAGACAGCAATTATATTCTTGTTCACTTGGAAACCATACACCACTTTCCCCTCAACCGTTCCCATAAGCTTTACCTCCACAACAAATTAATTTCAAGTCAAAATAAATGAAAAAGACTCTCAATTTTGGTCAACGAATTTTCTTGCAATGTAATACGCTAGAAACGGCACCTCCAAATGCAGCAGCCGCAGCAGGCCCAATTTTACTGATTAACCCTTTAACAGTAACACATAAAAGTCTTTGGATAAGGGAACCATTGCTTGCAAGTTGAGATTTCAATCATTTTTGTTGCGAATCACTGTTGCAAATCAAACGAACAAGTACTGAGCTTTCCACCCTTGTTAAAGAGATCCCTGGGATGTTAATCCTGAGTTTGTCCCTAAGGTCCTGGACACATCAGTCAGCTGGTCATGTGAAACCAACCAACCAAAAAAAAAAACAAAACACACAAAAAAAACCAAAAAGAAAAACCAGATGAAAGACCGAAAACTGCAATGATTTACACCAAAGAAACCTACTTTTTAAAAAATAAAAGCCTATGTGAATCCTCAGGATACAAAATATACAACGTGGGGGTTGCGGCCTGGCGTCTTTACACTTTGCCATGGACCTCCCCCAGACCTCCCATCCATACGGAGATGTCCCCCAGAATGATGGGCAACTCCAGGAAATAGTCTGAAAACCACTGATTTATATTAACACACCCTGCAATTACAACAGTTTACTCACTGAAAGTGAGATCCATAAGATTTATGAAGAAATAATTTCTTTCCATAACAGCAAAGTAGAATGTTATTGCTGGAAAAGACCTTAGAATAGTCCAGTGGTTTTCAAATGTTCTATTTCAGTTCAGTGGAATCTTTTTTCCCCTCCAGAAAGCACAGTTTGAAAAACACTTGTCTAACCCCATTCCGTGGCCTAAGAGAAAAGGAAACTGAGGCGTAGAAAAGCTCTCTGACTGGCCCATGATCACACAGCCAGTTGTTAAGCCCCACGAAGCCAGAGCCTGGGTCTTCTGTCCAAGTCCAGGGTCCTCTCCACTAATGCAATTACTCTCATTCTCACGACACTGTTCCAAACCTTAACTCTATCAAACCCCTACCTCCCCCAAACCCCAGTCTCACCCTCCACCCTGCAGTATAAGAATTGACTTCTAACTTAGAAAATAAAGGCCGTCGTGCATAAATACATAAACTTCCTTCCCTTTTAACATGTAACCACTGCATTCACCCCACAGTGCTTGCTTTCTGACTTACAGGGAGAGCTACCCCTCCACTGGCCTCTTTCCACCTTCCTTCAGGACCCTTCTCTATCAATATATCCACGTCTGCATCTATCCTCTTCCTGTCAAATCCTTCCCCTAGTCTATAAACACCAGAATCCCTATCTTTAAAACAAAACAAAAAACCCTTTCTCTTGGCTTGCTCTCTCTGATGCATTCTCACCTTCCTTTTATAGCCAAATCTTCTGAAAATATTGGTGCCTTCCTATTTCCTGAACTCACAAGTTCTCTTCCACCCAGTGTGCCTGCTCTAGGTAAAAAACTGCAGGAGTCTCTCTTTACTCCTCATCCTAACTTGGGCTGTCTGAGGCACTCTACAGCTTGAAACTCCTGCAGCTTTCACCAAACTACTCCCTCCCAGTTTTATGCCTATCTTTCTAACTGCTATTTGTTGTCTCCAATGTTGTGAAACGCTGGTTTCCCCCAGAGCTCAATTCTCTTCCTTCTCTCCTTGTCTATGCCTGCTGAACTAAACTGAATTGGACAAGCTCATCCATTCTGAAGTTTTAAACTATCACCTATACAATCCCGTCCAGCTCTCATCTTCAAAGCTGTTTTCACCTGTCTCCTGGACGTCTTCATCAGAGAATTTCCACCTCGCTGTCCCAAACGAAACACATTATTTCTATCATGAAGCCAACACCTATGCTCCTTATCTTGTTGACTGACAGCATCCACAAGTTGCCAAATTTGGAAAAGCCATTCTCTTTGGAGTTCTTGCATCTATAGAGACCTAGCGCTGTCAATTTTAACTTGCAAATTTCATTAAGTGCGCCCCATTCTCTCCATTCCTATAGCCATTGCTCTGGTCAAGGCCTTCGTCTTCCTGGCTCGGGACTACTGTAACAGCCCCTAACTCACCAGTTCTCCTCTTCGCGGTCACTGTCCCACAATGAAACCAGAATTTACTTTCTAAATGACCTGTTCATTCATCTGCTTAAAAACTATCCATCTAAAAAATCAAGTCCACGCTCCTCTTAAAGCCCTATATGATTGAATGACATCCAGTTTTTAGTCTCATTTCTTACCACACCCTTCTCTCCATATAACTCCGCTGCACTAACCTGCATTTCTCACTCACCAAGCTCATTCCGATTTCAGGGCCTGTATAGTTGCTCTTCTCCCTGGAATATTCTGCCCCCTGATATTCATATGACTTATCTCCTTCTCATCAGTCGGGACTCACCTCAAGGGTTACCTCCTTGTGCCCAAATACCACAGTCTAAAGGAACCTCTGCCCAATTACACTCTAACACTGCACCCTGTTTCACTGTCTTCATAGCAACCTCAACCATAGCAAATCAACCATAGCAAATGCCTGAAATTACCTTGCTTCTTCATTAACTGTCAGTCTTCCCCCAGCCTGTCTTGTTCTCCATTGTAATACTATACAGCCCAGTAAAGCTGCCGGCTCAGAGCAGGTACTCAGTGAATATCGGTTGAGGGACTGAATGGATAACTGTGCTATCACACCTCTGTACCTTTGTCTCCTCTGCTAGCACTCCCACACGTAGTTGTCACCTCCTAAACCTCCTGAAATCCTAGTCATCAGTCAAAGCCTGGTTCAAATACTGCCTCCTTGCTAATGTCTCTCTAGTATTCCCAAGCGAGACCAATCACTCCTTTTACTGTGTCCTACGAGGACTCTGCCCATATTGGGGTCATCGCCCTTGCTCTTTAAGTGTCCCTATATTAAGCCATGAGCTTCTGAGCTCCTTGTCTCAGTCACCTTGTGCTCTTAGTGACTGACTGACTGACACTAAAACCCAACAAGAATGTGTTCGGCCAGTGAGACCTGGGTTTGTATCATAGCTCTATACTTTGGATAAGTAACTACTCTCAGGCTCAGTTTTCTTAGTCATAATAATAGTATCAAGTCACAGTAATTACTTCACAGGACTACTGTGAATAAGAAACAAGAAATGGCTATAAAGCCACCAGCACAGTGCCTGGTCCACAGTATATGTCAGCTGTTATCAATTGCACTAATATAATTACCAAAGGTACGTACCTGAGGTTTCCATGATCCTGCAGAACCTGCATCAGGCTAAATTTAGGCTCTGGTTCCTGAGTCTCAATTTTGCAGTGCTGTTCACCTTTATTAGTCCATTCAGAAACTTTCATGGCATTTTCTTTGGGTGGATTTTCTACCATAGCAGTCAATGAGGGTGTGTATTTGGCTTGATTTTCTCCAAGGGGCCCTGCAAACTCCTCCTGGGAAGCTTCCTGTTCTTCATCTTCATTGTCTAATGCAACTTCCTCCTCCTCTTCACTCTCTGTCTCAGCTTTAACACTCATTTCGGCTGGTTGGGTAATCACTAAATGCGAAGAATCACTAATGTTGCTGAAAAAAGGATTAAATTTTCCTCTCTCCCAATACCTTAGTAAAAGCCCGTATCTAAATCAGACCACAAATAACATACAAAATTAACAGAGAAACATGTCACTCTCCAATCTTCTACAGTCTAAAAACCTAGTTAGTAATGATCTTCATTACAACTGACGTTTCTCATCGTAACACCAATGGCTCTGTCACAACTTAAGGCAAAAAAAGCATCTTAGTAATCTCTACAGTGTGTTAGAGGCTTTTGGAAGGAAGGGCACCTTTCATGGAGGTACGAGGAGCAGGGGAATATCTTTCTAGCTTACGTTTATTCATTCTCCTTCTCCTCCACTGCCTTGGAAGGTCTATGAGAACAAGGATCATATCTTTTTTATTCACTAATGAACCCCAGTGACTGACGTGACTGATACAGGTGCTCAACAAATGAGGGAAGGACGAAGAGAAAAGTCAGTCAGTGACAAACAGGTCTGGGGGATCCTGGGAGAGAAAGAAACTCCCTTTCTCTGTGTATGTTTAAAATATTTACACCATTAGGCAATGTCAAAGGATCAACTGGACTTAATACCTAATCATGAAAAACCTGAACCATAATGCTCAGGATTCTACTAAACTTAAGCTAATATGATTTCTAAAGTATCAGGTGTTATATGAGGCTGAAATAAGAGCAAAAGCCAAAATGTATGTGCTTTGGATATTCTTCACTACAAAATATTATAGGATGGAAGGTTTAAAAACTTATAATCCTTTTGAAATTCAGTTTCAGAGAAAAAAGGCTATACAAACAAATTAAGTGTATGTGATCAGGAAGGTTGTGATTCATTGAGTGTTAATTAAGCAGCTGATCAAATCAGCCTGGCAGGAACCACATAATGGACTTTGGTGAAGGCTCACCAGCACGTACCTGGGTATTTTGGCCTCACTGCCCTCAATCTGCCATTCCGTCGTCTACGCTTTCGCACCTCCAAAGACAGGAGCTTCCTCTCATAAAGAGCAGCATGCAGCTTGGCTTTTGAATTCACACTCTCTACCTTCAATTCTGGTGCTCCATCAGTAGTTATTCTATGGGGAAAAAACAACCTTCAGAAAGTTCTCTTCTTTACTCCAAGACTAAGCTTGACAGACATCGGTAATGATGACAGACTGTGCATGGTAACTCTAGTGAATTCTACAAGGTTTGACAGATCAATGGGAATACTGGCATCTACAGTAAAACTTCACCAATGTCCTGTCTGAATCTGTTAAATGTTCTGAACAAAAATATATCTGCAGACAATGTTTAAGTATTTTTAAGTGTTCAAGTAATACTGGCTAACTATTTATTGCAGAGATCATAAAGTGCTACCCTATGTACCTTATACCTTAAGAATGACTGGGAGATACTGGTGACATTTTAATTATGAGGCTGGGTGGTGGCTAGAGGTGTTTATTTTTTGTTCTTCATTATAACTTAGAATTATACAAATATTTTTTGAATGTATACAGTATTTAATAAATACACTTAGCAGAGGTTGAGATGAGGGAAGGAATGTATGATAATCTGAATACGGCAGCACAGAGCTGACTGAGACTCACAGGGGAAGTGTCTCAGGGAAAAGTTACTAAGACTTTGGGACGCACCAAGTCTCAGGCATTCCAACATGAGGAACTCCGCCCTTAGAGCCTACTTAGTTAGAAGAGAGGGAGGGGAGAGGAGGCAGGGAGCCTTAGGGGTTGAGTACAGGTCAGGAGTCAGGGTCAGAGGCACAGACAAGAGGGAGCAGCAGATGTAGGACAAGGCCACATTCAACTGGGTCATGAATGGGAAATGCGATGGGGAAAGGGGGTGGCAGCAGCTAAGTTAGGCATTAAAGTAAGGTAAATCACAAATTAGGGAAGTGACAGGTATCAGGCCCAATCCAGACAAGGACCCAGCAAAGTACAGCGCAGCAGAGAAAACCAGGTCCCCCAAGAGAGAGAGAGGGTCCTTGGTTATTGAGTCAGAAAAGGAGTACACATGTTAGTGACTAAAAGCAGGTGGCCAAGTCTGGATGCGCAGAACTCAAGTTCTAAGTGGTTGGCTTTGAACTCTAGAACTCAAAGCATATTCCACTTGAGGTCAAGGAATCCTCATTCCTCTGGGAGTTTTCAGTCTGAGTTTAATGGAGAGGCTGTGTCTTTTGGTCTATTTAGGACTTTTAGGGATTTCTGGGTGGATGAGCTAGATAGTGAATCTTTTGGAGGCCTTCTGTCTAGAACAGGAAAATGAGCCAAGAACAGGGAAGGTTTTGACACGAGGGGCAGAAACAGGAAGCAAATTAATAAACTTAAAAATAGTTCAAACTCTGCTTATGAAGTCCGAGCAACTCAATATTGCCCCCCCCCGCGTCTCTCTCTCCATCTCTCTCTGTCTCTTTCTCTCTCTCTCACACACACACGCACAGTTGTGCAAATCAATTTTTAGACAAATAATAAAGAGAATAAAACAAATCTTTTATTTTTAAAATAACAGCTATGAACTATTTATTTTTTAAATAAATAGCTATGAGCTTCTAAGAAACCCTGAACAGACAGATAAATCCTAACTAGTACAAGGAATAGAGGTAGGAATGCTGGGAAAAGTGTGATAATATGATAAACAGATTTATATGAGGGTAAGGAACACGCTTGCCTTGTTGATCACTGGATCAGTGACGCGTACAAGACTGCCCAGCATACAGCTGACACGCCATAAGTAATTTCAAATTAATAAACAACTGAATTTCCTATAAATAATTTCTAATACCTTCTAGCTACATAAATTTCATTTTATTTTGCCAATATTTTATTATGAAAATATTTAAACAAACAGAAGTTTTTAAATTGTATAGTGAACATCCGTTTACCTACTGCCTAGTTTCTACAATGAATATTTTACTATATTTGATTCATCATATATATCCAATCTTCCCTTCTTCTACCCATCCATCAACTCGTCTAATTTTTTTTTTTTTTAGCTGAGCCATCCTGCCACCTGTTGGCAGCTCAGTGGCTGCTCAGCTCGGGCCGGTACTCGAACCACTGTTGCTCAGAGCTCAAACTCTTGAGCGAGCTCTTAACCAACTGAGCCACTCGGCCGGCCCCTTGTCTAATTTTTAAAGCATTCCAAAGTCACACAGACATCAGTGCACTTTGCTCCTACATACATCACCACGCATGTCATTAGTATCTAGAGTTCAATATTTGTTTTGGGTTTTGAGGGGGTTGTTGGGTGAGCTGAAAATTACACACAATAAAATACCCAAATATTAAATTTCCGTTTGATGAGTTTTGACAAACGCCCGGAAGTATATAACCCAATGTCTAACATTACTGTCCCCTCAGAAAGTTCTCATGCCCCTTGCCAGCCAACCCCTCTCTCACACTCACTCCCAAAGGAAAGCACTGTTCTGAATTTTTTCATCACACATTAGGTTTGCCTGTTCCAGGACTTCATTAAAATGGAATTGTACAGTGTGAACTCTTTTGTGTAAGTACCCTTTCATTCTGCATGTTTCTGAGATTCATCCATCTTGTGTGTATTAGTATTGATCCCTTTTTATTGCTAAGGATTAGTCCATTGGATGAGTAATCCACAGCTCACCTACTCACCTGTTGTTAGACACCTAGGTTGTTTCTGGTTTGGGAATACTATGAATCAAGCTGCTATAACATTTCTGTACAAGTCGTTTTGTGGTTATATTTTTTACTTCTACTGGGTAAAGATCTTGAAGTAAAATTTTCGAGGCTTTCTAAAAAACTGCCAGGCTTTTTCTAAAGTGCTTGTACCAGTTTATGATGCCAATGACAATTTATCAGAGTTCCATTAGCTCCACATCCTCACCCTCTGATGCTGTCAATCATTCCCGCCTCCTCCCCCCAGGTTTATTGCGGTATAACAAATAAAATTGTAAGATATTTGAAGTGTACAATGTGACAATTTGATATAATTTTAACCATCCTGCTGGATGTTTAGTGGTATCTCATGATTTTAATTTGCAATTCTCTGCTAACTAATACAAAGCACATTTTCATGACCATATTGGCTATTCGACTATAATGGCTTGCCTAGTTACTTTCTTAACAGTATCTTATGATAAAAATTTTTAATTTTGAGGAAACCTAGCTTATCATTTTTTCCTTTTTATTTATTGCTTCCTGTCAAAAAACTTTGGCCAAGCCCAAAGTCACAGACATATTTTCCTCAAGAAGTTTTATAGTAATAGCTTTTATGTTTCTATCTATAAATCATCTCTAATTTTTCTGGGAGATAGAGGTTAGGGTTCATTTTTAAAAACATGATAGCAAGTTCTAGCCCCATTTGTCAAAAAGTTTCCTTTCCCCTCTTGGATTACTTTAAGCCTTTTGTTTAAAGTCAAATGGCCTTATAATAAGTATGGGTCTATTTCTGGGCTCTTTTTTCTGTTCCATTGATCAATTTGCCACAGTTTTGATTACTACAGCCTTATGGTATTTATTTCTTGAAGGCAGGTTCTCTAAGTCTTTTCCAAGATTACTTTGGATATCCTAAGTCCTTCGCATTTCCATAAACAAACACACAAAAAAACCAGTTGGTCAATTTCCACAAAAAATTGGGATTGTACTAGATTTTTAGATGAACTTGGAGAGAATGGATATATACAATATTAAGTCTCCTAATCCATGAACATGGCATATCTCTCCACTTATTTAGATCTTCTTTAATCTCCTTCAGTAATATTTAGTAGCTTTTACTGTATAGGTAGTGAATATATTTTATTAAATTTATCCCTAAAAATTTCATATTTTCAAATGGTATTTTATAAACAGAATTTTAGATTTCACATTCCAATTATTTACTCCTAGCATTTTTTTTAAAAGTATATTGACCTTGTATCCCAAGACCTTGCTAAGTGCACTTACATGTTCTTATATTCTGTAGATATCTTGGGGTTTTCTACTAACCTGATCATGTCATCCAAGAATAAAGATATGTAACTTCTTCCTTTCCAATCTGTATGCCTTTTATTTTTTTCCCCCCTCACTTTGTCATACTGCTTAAGACCCCTAATACAAAAGGAATACAAGTGGTGACAGCAGACATCTTGCCTTATTATTTACTAATTATAAGAGTGAAGCCTTCAGTATTTCACTATTCAGTACAATATCAGAAATGGGTTTTTCATAGAAGGCTTTTCTCAGATTGAAGAAGTTCCCTTCTATTCCTGACTTGCTAAGATTGTTTTCTCATAAACATGTTAAATTTCATCAGATGCTTTTTATTGCATCTAATAAAATGATCATCTGGCTTTTTTCCTTTAATATGGTGAACTGTATTGACTATTTTCAAATGTCAAACCAACCTTGCATTACTGGGGGAAAAAAATCTCCGTTTAGTCATGTGTTATCCTTTTTATATACTGGTAGATTCTATTAGTTAATATTGTTTTAAGAAATTTTGAGTCTATATTTACAAAGATAGCCTGCAATTTTCTTTGTTTTTAATGTCTTTCTCAGGTTTTAGTGTCATAGTGATGCTGGCATCATAACATCAATTGGGAAGTTTCTCTTCCTAGAATTTTTTAGAGAGTTTCTGTAAGAATGGTATTTTTCTTCCTCAAATGCTTGATAAAGTTTACTAGTGAAACTACTGGACCTGGGATTTTCTTTGTAGGAAGGTTTTTTATTACAAATTCAATATTCTGAATAGGCATATGACTATTCAAAATTTCTATTTCAGCTTGCGTCAGTTTTGCTAAGTGTTCCCTCCCCACAAGGCATTTCAGACATTTTATCTAAGTTGTCAAAGTAGCGGAATAAGGTTACCTTAACATCTTTTTTACAGCTGTAGGATCTACAGTGATATCCCCTCTTTCCTATCTCATATTGATAATTAGTGTTCTCTGTTTTTTCTATTGGGTCGTCGGGAAAGTCATGATGCATTTTTGCATTGGAAAACATAGAAAAATACATCATGACTTTCCTGATGATCCAATAGATCAGTCTACATAAGAGTGTATCAATTCTGCTATCTCATCAATGAACAATTGTGGATTTTATTAATTTTATTATTTGTCTTTTATTTAATTGACTTCTACCCTTTAATATTTTTTTTCTTCTACTTACTTTGGGTTACTCTTCTTTTTCTAGTTTCATAAAATGGATATTAGATAAGCAATTTAGTCTTCTTTTTTCTAATATAAGGATTTAAAACTATAAATTTCCCCCGAAAAACTCCCTTACCACACATTTTAATGTATATTTTTAGTATCACTCAGTTCAAAATATTTTATAGGGTTGTCTGAGTGGCTCAGTTGGTTAAGACCTCACTCAAGAGTGAGAGCTCTGAGCAACAGAGTAGCCGGTTCAATTCCTGGCCTAAGCTGAGCTGCCACTGAACTGCCAACAGGTGGCAGGATGGCTCAGCTAAAAAACAAACAAAAAAAGAAATGTGTTGTTTAATTCCTAAATATTTAGAGATTTTCTATTGTTACTGATTTCTAATTCCACTGTGGTCAGGGAACATACTCTGTATGATTTTAATCCTTTTTAATGTATTAAGACTTGTTTCATGTTTCAGCATATAATCTGTCATATACCACCTTTCATTTGCTTATACCTCTATACCATTAAAAAAAAACTCCCTACTGATAGAAATATAAAATGAGTGACAAAAAAATGAAGAAAGGACAAAACTCACTGATCTTTAAATATTCTTATTGCTTAAGATTTTCTTTTTTTGTAATTTCCAAATTGATAGCATATTCTATGACTAAAAACTGGAATAAATTTATAAACTAAGTGTGATCTTATTTGGAAACAAGCTACAAACTTGATTTCTCAGTTTTCCCTTAAATAGTAATCAAAATGTTTTCCTTCTCTAAAGAAAAATTAGATTTACGCTTCAAAAGATTTGGATGAGAAACCAAGTTTATCTATATCCTTAAATGTAAAACAAAAAGCTAGATATACGCTTCTTTCTTATTGTTGTCATTTTTCTTTTTAAAGAGATACAGCACAAAGGGGGTGTACATAATGTCTAAAACCAGAGGGTGCGCGTTTAGGGTAAAGAGTTTTTGTTGTTCTTGGAGTCTTCAGTTGGGCAAGGCCATCGGAGCCCTTCCTCTAAGACCTTCCTCTCCTCTGTCAAAATGAAGAGCCACAGGTATTCTGCACACTTGTACTTCTATGACAAACTGGAAGCAGTTCTGCTCAGTCCTGTGAGGTGCAGAACTGTGTGCCCCAGGTATGTCATGGCCAAAACACAACTTCTTATTTGAATTGAATCAAACACGAGAGTAGCCTTGGAATCTTATTAATATTTTGGTCTCTCTCACATAGCCAAACAAGAATACTGTTATTATCAGTTGAAATGATACACCTTAGTTATAAAAAAGTAAATCCCAAACTTAGTTTGTAAAAAGTTTCCAACGAATAGTGTTTCAGTAGAAAACATTTTTATGTTACTATTCAAGCTGAACCAAACTGAAAACGTTTATATAAAGTACCATGCTTAGTCCATGCATGGTCACACATACACATTGAAAGAATTTCTCAACTTTTAAAAATCAGTTACCGTGTTCTTCCTGTCAACAAGCTTCTTCTTGGGTTTCCCCTACAGAAGTAGAAAGGGTAAATGGGTTAGAACACTATGCAGATATTCTCTCCTGAGTTCATGTGCATGCATGCGCACGTTCTCC
>NW_017731399.1:1728408-1737137 GCF_001890085.2 Hipposideros armiger
TTTTTATCATTGGATTCTCTAACTTTTCTAGGCCATATACGACTAACAAAGGGGGATGTCAGGGGGTATATGTATGGCTCCAGGAACTTTTTGTAGACCCAGAGCAGAACTGGAATGACATACAAGGAATGCACACCATTGTCCCAGGCTTGAGCTCTTGAACCGCGACCACCAAGCCCAAACCAAATCACACTTATTCTTCACAACAAGCATGTGAATGTTATTATTAGCCCGATTTATAAAAAGAAGCAGCATAAGACTATTTTATGACATTCCCAAGGTGGGAGCTTAATGGGTTTAAATTTGAACACAGGGCTTAGGTCTCATACTCCAGTGCACTGTATGCTTTCACTGAACTGTATTAGGAAAAGAAACCAATCTCAATTCTCATGCGGTTCATAAAGGCTGCTCATGAGAAACAGTTTCTACAAGTGATGCTCTCCATTGTCCATAAACTAGAGTTGGGCTCTAGCAAGAGGAAGTGAGTGCCATTCACATTTAAATTAGCTTTTGTTTTTGTTTTAAAACATTCTCTCCTCATTCAATTTCCTGTTACTTTACACTCTTTTATTTTTTAATTTCCCCAGTTTTACTTGTACTCATTTGTGAATGCGTGTATTTAGTGTGGTACAATTTTATCACTGTGTAAGTTCATGTAGCCACCACCACAGACGAGATACTGAACAATCCCATCACCATAAGGATCCCCCGTGTTGCCCTCGTAAAAACCACACGGCTCTTACCTAACGCCTCGCTCCCTTTGTTCTTCATTCTAAAATTTTATCATTTCAAAGCTGTTATATAAATGGAATGACACTACATGTAACCTTTGATACTGGGTGTTTTAAAAGAGACGTGCAATCAATATCAAGATTTTCTATGTGCAGAAAATCAAATGAAAAGTCTGTCATCACCAAAATGTTTTCTTTCCCTTCCCATGTCTTCTATTCATGCTAATGTCCTGATACTGTCATCAAAAAGCCTCAAGATGATTTTAACTTTTTCATCAGATAATGGTTTTCTTCACTAATTTCCAATTGTGGCTTCACATTCCCATCTCCTGGGCAGCTTTTTAGTTAGAGCCAACACTGCTGTGTGGGAGTGGGGCCAGGGGATAAACAGGGTTCACAAGATCCCCAGGTGCCACTAACATGGCAGGATTAAAAACACCGCCATACTGTAAAATAGGGTGTAAGATACTGTTTGTGGGGGGGGGGGGTCTGGAAAGGCAGACAAAATTAACATAAAACAAATGATTATAGAATTAGTTTGAAAGTAGTTTTGACAATACAACGGAATTTGCGAAAGGGAAAACACTGATTCAGTTCCAAGAAAGCAGGCTTATTGGAAGATGTTAGGGCTTGCAATAAACACAATTTCAATTTCTATTTTTTCAATGCGTGTTCTTACGTGTGTGCGCATTATGTGGTAGATTCTTGACACCAACAAAGATGAACATAACAAAGTACTCACTCTTAAAAGCTAATTTGTAAAGTACACAGGCTAGTTGGTAAACAGGCAGTTATAATATGGGAATCTAAATCAGACTGAGGGATGAAAAGGGCTGAGAGAACCTCCTCCTAGACTGGGTAAGAGGATGCAGGACACATCTAGAAGAAAAATTCGGGGATGGGTTGAAGGTCATTCCAAGTGACAGCGAGTACATAAGGATAGGGTGGCTTGAAAAAACAAGTAGATGTGGTCTGATTGGCCACGGGTTGTGTGAAAAAGTGGAGATTAGGCTAAAAAGATAGTCGAGAGTAGATCATGAGAGCCTTTCTTTGCTAAACAGGAAAATTCAGGGGTGTTTTTTAATACAGATTTTTAGAATGCTTTATAAGTAGAAGTGTTTACTGGGGCCTGAAAAAAGAATTCAGGAGTACACTAAAAAAAAAAAAAAAAAAAAAAAAATTTTGTTCTCTGAAATTTAGCACTTCCTTCATATACATGTAGGAAACCATCAGTAGTATTAGTGTAATTTTGTTTCCAAAAGAAATAACATATTTTTTCATATTACTTCAGAGTTGTTACAGGTGTCTCAAAATATTGGCAACACTTATTATATTTTTGCAACTGTGGTAGTTATTAGACCCACTGCTAGGTCTTGTTATTGAATGTGTTAATAAAGAAGCACATATATTATTACATCTCAAAAATTTTTTATTGCTATGCTACCCCTGGGAGAATGTTTCCTAATTTTGGCAATTGTGTTAGTCCCCAGATTGTCTGCTCCGCCTTCCTTCTCCCGCATGGGAAGCCCAAATACAGAATGACCTAGCCTCAAGCACAGAATCCATGTCAGTGCAGAAACAGACTGATGCAACCTGTGAGAAAACTCATGAAAACTACCTCTCCTAAGCAAACAGTCCATTACTTATAAATATGACTGGACAATCAAAAATCACCAAATACGTGATGAAATGTAACGCTATAAATTAGAAAAAATGACATGAACAACAGAACTAATGCAGAAGAATTAAATACAATGCAAAAAACAGAAAGGAGCTTTAAACAAACTAATTATGATAGTCAAAGAGATGTGAAAAGATATTATACCCATAAACTATGACTAGTCAAAAAGCAAAAATAGTTCTTGGATATTAAAATCATACTTGCCAAAATAAAAAAGTAAATTGAACAACCTTCTCCTGTGCTGGTCTTGAATAATAAGATAGATAAGGCTGAAGTTTTCAGAGTTTAAATTTATTTCGAGTTTTAGGAAACAAAATTCAAGAAATCTTCTGGAATGTAGCTAACAGACAATGAAATAGAGCAAAAGAAAAAAGTAAAGAAATATGGAGGATATAGCAAATGATCTAAAATTCATCTAGCAGAAGTTTCACAAAGAGAGGAAAGACAGGATAGGGAGGAATATTTCCCTGGAGTTGAAAGAGCTCATCCACTGCAAAACCAAAATAATGAAAAGTAACACACCAGAACACATCTTGGTAAAATATATGAACTCTAAAGGTAGAGGAGCCTTGTAAAAGTTTCCAGCACAAAGGGAGAGAAAAAGACAGGCTATACATAAAGGACTGAGCTTCTCTGTCTTCTTAGTAAACCTTTCATTAGAAGCTACACAATGTGATTAATCAATGATCACAACTGCAAATTTACAGAAAGAAATTGCAAATCTCATATATTTCCTGATAACACTTCATGAAATTGCAAGAAATGGCTGAAATCTGGGTATCTATTTTAAGAATCCTATAAATAAAGCACATATACCCTGAAACTAATAATATAGGTTTCTCTAGTTATAAATAACTAAGGCACCTTATTTTGACAGTCAATTACTGAACTGTATTGTAATGCAGTTATGTCTCAGGGGCAACAAAAGTGTGTGGGACTAAGCAGTCCCCGACTGCTGTGCTATTTGAATTCCAGTGTCTGTTTTCCATCATTTCCCCCTATCTTCCCTTGTATTGAGGTTATCAGTTGTCATTTCTTACAATTCTCAGTGTATTTATTTTGTGAATTACCTCCCCTCCACCTTTTCTAATCTGATCATTCTAATCTCTTCTAGTCTGGAAAAACAGATGATCATGTCTGCTAAAACTGTGTCTAAAGTAAAAACGCACTGAGTAAAAGCCTTCCTTTAAAAAGAATAAAGTTTAGGGCCTCTGTTAAGATTGCTTAAAGATCTTTATGGTAAAAGTTTTTAAAATTAAAAAATGTTTAAAATGTAAAAACCTTTATGGCTTAATGCCATTAATAATTGTTTTTATACTCCAAAACACCAAACAAAGTGCTAGACGCTTGGTTAATGCTCAATAAATATATATTAATAAGAAGGCAAGTATTTGTTAGTAAACACGTCTTCCCCACTCTCCATGAAGGCAGCCCAATTAGTTTACTATTCTTGGCCTCTGGAAAATTTACAAAGTGCTGAGAGTGAATGAATTCTAAAAAAAAGAGGTATTATATTATGTTTTCTACAAGGCCCTCCCTTTCTATCAAAGATTTTACATGAAGACTTTTATAAAGCTTTCTTCCTTCTTTTGCATGTACTTTCTCCTAATTTTGTGATTTAGTCCTACCAAATTTTTTTTTTTTTTAAGATTTTATTGAGGAATTGGGGAAGGGGAACAGACAAGTTGTTGTCCTTTGGTTCTTCAGTCTAGTTATGGAGGCTGTCGCTTCAACGGCCCATGTTGGTATTGTGATCATTGCGCTCTTCCCAGATGAGGCAGTCACTTGCTGGCCATTGGACGGCCCACTCACGCCAGCTGCCAGCCAGACCCACTGCAGCCTACGCCACCATCGCTGGCGACTCACGGCAGTCCAGCTCCAAGTCAAGCTGTTATTCACCATCTTAGCTGTACAGGGCGCAGCATCACTGGCCCTCATGTGGGATCCGAACCAGGGCCCTGCTGCTCAGAGCTGACATCCCAAGCCAACTCTTAACCAATGTGCCACTCAGCCAGCCCCCTACCAAATTTTTAAGAATAGCAAATGCCTACCTATCCTGGAAGAGACGTGTTGCCAACATATAATTCATGGAGGTCTTGTGTTCAAGGTAGGACCTGAAAGACAAAGAAAGAAACCGGTTATTTCCTAAGCTGAGCTGAAGAAGTAAAACCATGAATCAAGCACAGAAGTGACAGGTTATTTACATACGGTTTCTAAAGGCAAAGGAAGAGGCAGCTACTCAAATTAAAATTATAAACTACTAGAGCAGCAGCAAATACAATGAAATTAAAAAGAATAGAGAGCTTAACTGAGAAAATAAAAAGAAATAAAAGCAGAGTTTCTTGGATTACTAAAAGCTGATATACTAAATTCAGAAAATAAAACTGGAAAACAAAACAACTACCAAAAAAATCACATAAAGCTGGGGGAAAAGGTCAGAAGAAACTGGGAATGGGAGTTCCAAAAAGAGCATGAAAATGTGGACATAAGATCGTCTGAATCATGTTATTCCTCAAGAGCCTTCAAGGGCTCCTTGATGTCTATTGCTAGGGGTGTACGCTTTCTCTTCCAAGCTTTCAAAAGTGGGATATCTAGACCACCAACTCATTCCCACCTTCTCCACACAGTTCCCCAACATGAACCCTGAAGTCCAGCCACACACGTCTCCTTACAAGCCTCTCGCAGCACATCTCCCATGATCCTTTTGCCTCTGTCTAGACACCATCCAATATCTGTTCTTCAAGAAGCAGCTCAAGTCCACCCTGCTACACGAAGCCTTCCTGATATGAGTGCTACAAGTCGACAGCGGTGCCCCTGTCTGAACGACCCTGGTCTGCTCTGTGTGTCTGAGTGCCTGTCATATGCTGCCTCATACAGTAAAAAATTTTTTTCTCGGAAAGCAGCATGATGCAGCAGGAAAAAAGTAGGATTTGGAGTCAGAAATACTGAGTCAAGTCCCACTGTGAGATCATGGGCAAGTCCCATTACTTTACTCAGTCTTACTTTCCTTATCATTAAAATGGGAATAACAATGATGTGTATAAAGTATATTATAATTACAAAGAGCTACATAAATCTGAGCTATTTTTATTATATGTATAAACAATTTCTTCAAAATCAGACTGTTAACTCTCAAAGGGCAGGGATCCCATCTAATATTTGTTTTATACTCCAAAGCACCAAGCAAAGTGCTAGACACTTGGTTAATGCACAATAAATGTATACTAATAAAAATTTGGTCAATTGGACTTCACTGAAATTTAAAACTTCTGTTCTTTAAAAGCCACTGCTACAAAAGTGAAAAAGGCAGTCACAAACTTGAAGAAAATGTTCACAATATAAATATCTGAGAAAGGACTTATATCAAGAGTCTTTCACAACACAATAATAAAAAGATAAAAATCTTAAATTTAAAATAAAAAGAAAAAAGAGACACAAATAGCCAATAGCACATGAATATTCAGTATCATTATTCAGAGAAAAGCAAGTTGAAACCACAGAGACATACTACTACTAGAATGCCTGCAGTTAAAAACCTGACAATAACAAGTGTTGACATGGATGAGGAGCAACTGGAACGCTCATACATTTTATGTTGGTAAAATATAAAATGGTACTATCTTTTATCCCTTATCATATGACCCACCTATTCCACTCCTAGGTATTTATCCAAGAGAAATAAAATCTGTATCCATACAAGGACTTGTACATGAATGTTCATAGCAGCTTTCTTCATAATGGCCCCCAAATGGCCACAATCCAAGTGTTCCACAGCAGGTGAATGGATAAACAAACATGGTATATTCATACCATGGAACAGTACATAACAATAATAAGGGATGAACTATTACTTTACATAACAGTACGGATAAATCTCAAAAATATACACTAGGGCTGGCCGAGTGGCTCAGCTGGTTAAGAGTTCACTCAAGAGTGTGAGCTCTGAGCAACAGCGGTTCAAGTTCCAGCCCCAGCCAGAGCTGAGCATCCGCTGAGTTGCCAACAGGTGGCAAGATAGCTCAGCTAAAAACAAAACAAAAACAAAACAAAAACAAAAAAACATTATACCAAACAAAAGAATCCTGACACCAAACAGTACGTACTGTATGATTCCATTTACATGAAATTCTAGAAAAACTTCAATGACATAAAGCAGATCAGCAGATGTGTCAGACTTGAGGTAATGAGAGCGACTGATTGTAAAGGGGCAGGAGGGAACATCTGCAGGTGATGGAAATGTTCTACATCTTGATCGTGGTTGGGATTGACAGCAGTAGTTGTATTTGTTAAAACTCGTCATCAAACTGTACACTTAAAATGGATACGTTTTATTGCACGTAAACTACATCTCAATGATAAAAAATAAATAACATATCATTTAGGCACATATACAGATGACGAAACAATTTTTTTTTTCAAATCAAGGTAACAATAACCACAAAATTTAGACAGTGTCCAAGCCTGGGTTAGGGGGCTAGTTAGGAAAGAGGCAGGGGGTTAAAAAAAAAAAGAAGAGGAATAATGCACAGGTAGAGTAAATTACTGTTAATGCTCTAGTTCTTGGGTTGGGTAATATTCATGCTCTCGTAAATAAATAAACAAATAAGAAAGGCACTACATGGGGAGCAATGACACTGTGTTGCAATTAATCCAATTCTGTGGACCTGACGTACAGGTTAAAAAAGAAAAAAAAAGGTAGTCACCTCACCCATATATTTCCCATGTCTCTGAGGTAGGGAATATGCGAATAAATCCACCTCTCCGATCATTCTCTTCCTTCACTCTCCGTAAAACTTTTATCTACATAGAAGAAAGAAAATAAAGTGAGTTCCTATTTTGAAAACTGGGATTCATGTGGTTATAGGACAGCGGAAGTAAGAGAGTTAGAAAGAAGCATGAGGGAGGAATTAATTCCACTAAAGATGCTGTTTTGTGAGAAGAAATGTCCCCCATCTTGAATCTTTCTCTTTTCAATATACGTAAAGTATTAGTTGGTTATGAATGCTATGAATAACTCACTAATTTTCACTGAACCCTGTGTTAACCCACAAAAGCCTGAAATGGAGTTATCTTTACCTCCTCCATCGACAGACCAAGCACAGAGCCACCTAACTTCCCCGGCACCTTCTCCCGCACTGAGCCCACAAGGTTTTTCATCTCCGCGTCACTGGCAGAGAGTGGACGGGAACGCTAAGAAGAAGGAAAAACAAACAAAAAATATTTTCACCATCTTTCTTCATTTCCCTCTATTCAGTCCCTTGACGATATTATCTTTCCCGATATATATAAGCTCAAATACAAAGCCCATTTTCTATAATTAATCTCTTAGCCTGAAATAAATGAAAGCTAGTAAAATCAAAGGCAAGAAGAGAAAACAGAGGAGTAGGAAAACATGAGTGGAGAAAAATAAGTAGAAAAAAAAGAAACATGTCCATACGTCTTTCTTAGTGAGTACTTACTCCCACTCTTGGTTTAGAATACATCTAATATTTTCAACAATATGAGAAAAAAAATCTGAAGATAACTTCAATATAAAATTAAGTGTGTATTTATTTCAGTAAGTAACTACATTCTTTTCAGCACAGGGGAAGAATTAGAAGAAATAAGACAGAAAACCGAGGAGCAATGTATTACGTCACAGATGAAAAAGTTGGGCTGTGGGAAGTTTTGAACTTGAGGGGAAAATACTGAGATGACAGTCATCAGTGACACGTAAAAGAGCTGTGACCAAAAGACTACAGCTTGAGAAATACTGTGGCTGCTGGACTTCTAAGAGACCTGAGTCAAGGATGACTGCCCTGGGTATTCAACAGAGGCAAAACAAATGCGCCACGCTCATCACGGACCCCCAAAGATGATTGGGGCTAGTTCCCCTTCTGAAGGCTCATCAGGGAGGTCATCTGAGAACAAAAGTTTTAAGTGACTCTGATGTCCCATGAGCAGAGAAATAAGAAGGTAACAAGGAAAGTCTTATGGTATGAAGCATGAGAACACACTATTATTGAAATAGGTGAAGTGACTGAAAAAATGAGTAGGAAGAATCAGAAATAATTCAAGAAATGTGGGTGCAAGTTAACTTTCTAAATTCCTAGAAGTAACTTTGACCAGAGAAAAAAAGCCCCAATGTCAGGAGCTATTACTGTATTTATTTTTCTCTTTGTGTAGACTACCTATGAAAAGACATTTTGGTAAACTACCTTTTGACCTTTTCAGCAATACTCATTGTTATGGACTGAATGTTAGTGTCACCTCAGATTCCTATGTTGAAGCCCTAACCTCCAATGTGATGTATCTGGAGATGGTATTTGGGGGGGGGG
>NW_017731399.1:1737192-1834242 GCF_001890085.2 Hipposideros armiger
GGAGGGGGGAAGGCGGGGGGATTAGGGTTAGATGTGGTCAGGAGGGTGAGATCCTGGTCTGATGAAAATAGCGCCCTTAAAAGAAGAATCACCAGAGAGCTTGTACTCTCTCTCTGCCCAGGTGCACCAAGGGGTCATGCGAGCACACGGTGAGCTGGTGGCCACCTACAACCCTAGAGAAGAGGCCTCAGAATGAAATCTACCTTGTTGGCACCTTGACCTTGAAGTTCCCAGCCTCCAGAACTGTGAGAAATAAATTTCTGTGGTTTAAGCCACACAATCTATGGTACTTTGTTATGGCGGCCCGAGCTAATACATTCCTGTATACAAACCACCATTTACCTTTGGGCACAAGGGAGACCAATATATATTCATCTTCAAAAACTAGCATGGGAGTTCAGCAACTCCACGATGTGATACCTATTGGGTCTTCAGGAAAGTCATGACGCATTTTTGCATTGAAAAACAGAAAAATACATCATGACTTGCCCGACGACCCAATATATAAAGAAAAACCACGAAATCACCAGATATGAACAACATGTGAAGGCAGCGACTTGATCTGTTTAGCTTTGTCTCTGGTGTCGTCAGCATCCAGCAATACTTGGTATGGAGTAGGAGATCAATAGATATTTGTTGAATGAATGAATGTGCTAACACAAAGATTATCACAGCTAGAATAAAACTCTGCAGAAGATTTTAGGAAAAATTTTAATTCCCTTCCATCCTCTGGGAATACATTAAACAGTACATGTTGGGATGAAAGGAGAATCAAGCATACAGTTTAAAGAGTTAGGAGAGAATCAATATAATCATTAAAAAACATCTTTAAAGTATGAATGCTTATGTAGTGTATACTTTGGAAAAGCCAAAATATTAATGTATACTTTAAAGACTTTTATCATTGTTAATGAGACAGGGGGATGGGGATTATAATGGTGGCACTGTATCTTACATTTTGAGATTTGGATATCAAGTATAATTCGAACAAACAAGTGTAATTTAGCTTGGGACTGTCTGAAAGCTTTCTTTTCTTCGCCTCCTTTCTGCCAGGTCTTGATGGCTCTGCTTGCTGTACATTTACTATGTATCCTAGTTTCAATGATTCTGTTTGCTCCGGCTGTGCTGGCCCTAAGCCTTGGGAGAGGTTTTGCATCTGTCTGGCTCCAAATTAAATCTACATAACATATGCAAAGGTTGTGATAACTAGTTTAACTGCTTCCCCCACCCCAACAGACAAAGCCAAACTCAACAGAAAACTCCACTACTCAACAGAAAATTCCACTACAGGCTGAAGCAATTTACATCCCGGTTAGAAAATACAAAACTTCAGGTGAAACAAGGACTCAAAGGAGTAGTTTCCAGCAGACTGCCCATGCGACCCTTTAGTTTAATAAATCTTCCTGCTGTATTTCTACCTGCTTTGTGAATTCTTTCACAGCCCTCGAGCAAGCAGCCACAACTGTCACACACTACTTATTGTTTGCTGAAACTACTCATGTACTTTGCATGTAACAGCATGACTGATCAGAAAGCCACTGGCAGTAACTCCTCCAAACTCAAGTTGCTTCATCATCTCACAGTATTTAAGAGTCCTCTGAAATTATTTAAGGAGAGCATGAAGTAAGCATACATTTGAATAAATGGTGTATAAAGATTAAGCATTTTAGAAGAGAATGTTACTTAAAAGTTGGAAAAACGGATAGGTTAAGCAAATATGTTGAATTTGGGTGATGAATATATGGGGGTCCATTGTATTTTCTGTTTTTGAGTATTTTTGAAATTTTTCATAATTAAGAATTAAAAATTTGAATTTTGAGAAAAAAGTGTGATCAACTAAAATCTCTATTAAAAGGATAATAATAAAAATATTTTAAGAAATAGTTATTACCTATTAGGATAATTTTAAGGAACACATGTACATTTTTATAAGAACATGGATCAAACCATTACCGAATAACATCTAATAAGCATCTCCAATTTTTGTTTTTAAATTTATGTTTTTTTGTCTTGGTGTTTTTTTGTTCATTTTTTGTTGTCTTTTTAAAAAATTATTGGTCTATGTTTTCTTATTTGTTGTTCGTTTTTCTTTTTATATTTTTATTTTAACTTTTTCTTTTTTATTTTACTTTTCTAGGACCTAATTTTCATCTTTGTGGAACTGCTTCATGATGGAATGCTATTCCTGGCTTCTAGAGGTTGGGAATATAATGATGCTGCAACTTTCCTCTACTCATCTAAACCTGCTATTGTAAACAATGAATTAGCACCCAAAACCTCTTAACCTTCACTGTCTGTCACTTTCAAAGAGTTGCCTCCCAAACACATTCACACCACTCCTTTGTTACTCACAGCCCACAACTCTAACTCTAGCTAACGTGCATTTTTGTGGGCTGTTTGGGTGGGACAGGTAGGAATTCAGACAGGTGCCCCTGGCTAGGGCATTTGGGGGGGGCTGAAAAAGGGAGGGGCTGAGGGGTAATGGTGCCTGTTCAATGAATGCCCCAACTGTTAACGCCCATAAAGCTGATGGCTTTACTCTTTTATTGCCATAATATCACCAGGCTGCAAAGATAATGTCACTGCTACTCCCAAGAGAAAAAGTGTGGCTAGAAACTTCTTCAATCTCTTCACCTATCTATTTCCATCTAAACTGTTAAAAAGGCTGAGAGGGAGAAAGATGTGAACAGTTGTAACTACTGAAGTCTAGGTATCTTGAATGCCTCTAAAATGCACCAAGGTTTCCTGTGTCTTTGGGGAAGCTGCTAGAAAGTATCAGGCTAGGAAGTCAAAAGCATTTGGCCAATCTCAACTTTTCAATATATCTGAGATTAGAGAGAATTTTTAAAATCAACATAATATCTGCTGTACTGATTGATAGAGAAGTGTATTTATACAGAAACAACGCATTACTATCCTAGACCACTGGTTGAATCCTACCAATATTTGTTAATGAAATGAACTATTATGGAATGAGACCTAAATTACAGATGCATGTGAGAGAAAAGGCAGTGAGAAAAAGGGGAGAGCAGACAGGGAGGGGGAGGAGGAGGAGGGGGAGGAGAAGGAGGGGGAGAAGAAGAAATAATGCTTATGAGTGCCAAGGACACATAGCTGAAGATTAAAAGCAAAGCAAAGAAAAAAGGAATCAGACCAATTGGACTGTCAGGACTGTCCAAAACAAGAGCAAAACAGTCCAAATGCATGTCCTTCTATGGTTTTAACTTTGCGCATATCAACACAGCTACTTTCTCTGGGTGGTAGATCAATAAATCCACATATTCCAATGGATTGATGACTGAATGTACAACGGAAATAAAGACCTGTGAACTTAAAGAGAACCACTGCCTCTGGCTAGATGACACATGATTTAAGCTACTGGGTGCTCAGATAAATTTTCATACTGCCAAATGGCTGTCTAGGTAAGAATTCTGCCATGTAACACGCAATCAAAGATGTAAAATTATCATTGGTACAACTTACGATTCAGGAGTATATCCAGAGAAAGAACCTTTATACATCTAACCTTTATTGCTAGGGAAGCACTGACTAAGAATGAGAAATTATCGAGACAAGGAACCACCTGTACCCACTCAAAGCAGTAAGAAACAGATGTTGAATCAGAAAAATGATACTCAGCTTAAAAAAAATTAGCAAGTACCAGTAATGAGAAGAACTGGACAAAACATGTGAAAACCAGTGAAGTATTCTAAAAGATATCATAATTGAGGGGCAAAAATAAAATGTTTCACAGAGAACACATGCAAAGAATAAAAATGCCCCAGTGTAGTTTTATAAAGTTTGAAATTCTGTGTTAAAAACAAATGAACTAGAAACAGCTCAATTTATATGTGATGTGCCTTGCCATCTAGAAAATAAAAGGTAAAATCAAGTTTAAAAAGCAAAATGAACTAATGCTATTAAATTAAAGAAAATGAACACAAAGGACCTAATATGAATAAATCTAGGTGGAAATAGACCAAAAAAATGGCTAATAGAGAAAGAAGGTTTAAATGTAATGATAACCAGAAGTATACTTTGAAATTGGGGGGCGGGTGGGGTAATGGGGAGAGGAGCGAGGGGGGGGGAGTAAGTAGGCTTGGACTTAAAATGAAAAAAGGGAGATGCAACATCTGGAATTTTGGAATAAATGTAAGTCAGCAAGTCTGAGAGACATGCATCTTGTTATTAAGGGAACCGGCTTTAACTCCCTTCCCCCCCCCAAAAAAAAAACAAAACAAAACAAAAAAAGTTACCAAAATCACTTGCAATTATGGTTAAAAACTCATGAAGAACTAAGGAGGTACCAGAGGATTAGAAAAAAACAAATGAGGTACCAATCTTCAAAAATGTAAGAAGTACGCACTTGGTGATTACCGCCTGGTAAGTCTAACTTGAATCCCTAGTAAAATGGAACAAATAGTAAAAGAAAAAAATCCACAAACATTTAGAGTTTAATGGGCTTATAGTTGTATGGAGACTGCTTTATTTATGTTAAAACACACTTTAAAATTTTGATTTTTAGGACAAAATTTTTAAAAAGGGAATATAGCAAATACATTTCATGTCTCTGGATTTTACAAAAGCATTTGTGAAAATTTCATAAAATTTTAATTCGAAATCACATTTCCAATTAGGGGTTGATGTCATGATATAATGAATAAAATACACCAACAAAAACTGACAATAGTTAAAAGATATAACTGTAGGATAAGATAAAAAGCAGTGAATCAAGTTAGGTAGTGATTTCCAAAATAAGTACTAAGCATTATTTAGACTCTTCGCTAATGTCTGCGAGGATGGATAAATAAATAATAAAGTAATTTATTTGTAATTGTGGATGACAGCAAACATGAAAAACATGACTATTGAGAAACTTGTATCAAAATAACACCAGATACTGGCTATCAAGTGGGGAAAAAGAAAATCAATAGGATTCAAGCGTGAAGGGGACTAAATCTTCTGAGTAAACTATGTGTCCAGAGCCATCCTAAATATTTTACCTGTATTTTATCATTTCTTTTTCACCAAAACTCCATGTTCTGTATTATTATTCTCATTTGACAGATGTGGGAAGTGAGCCTCAGTGACTTATGGGAACTTGCCCAAGGTCTAACAGTTAGTTATTGGCACAGCAAACTTGAACCCAGGTCTATGTGACTCTCAAGTCCATGTTCTTTCCACAAAACCATGCCATCTGCCTTGGAACACTGGAAAATAATTTCTGGTGAATGGAAAATTGGAACCCTAGTATTCAAGGGAAGTAAGAAATGTACAAAGATAATGGATTAAAAAGGAATAGTCACCGACAAGAGGCAAAGAACTTTTGACTTCACAATCTGACAGCAACAGAGAAAGAAAACTTGACAGTCTAAATGGCCAGAGCAGAGACTTTCTTTTCTTTTCTTTTTTCACTTACAAAACAACCATGGAGTTAAGAGCACTTCATTAACAGAAAAGACAGTGACAAAGTAGCACGTTGCAAAGAGCAGCAAGAGTCAAAGAATTCAACGTGTAAAAAGTTGGCTGAACAAAACCAGAAAGGCTCTGTGTCACATTAGCAGTGTTTAAATACATAACTATTAGAGAGGGGACTTGTTCCTGCACAGGCTATTGCAATCAATGACAATTTCAGCAATGGACTTAGATGTACTAGAGTTAAAATGGGTAAAGGGAAATTAAGGTTGGAATTACATATCAAAGACCCTTCTTTGGAAGCAAATTCTGAAGGCTAGGAAAGAATACTTTTAACGTTCTCTTTAAGTAGATTAGTTCAAGGGATATTTAGAATGTAAGCTCTTTGAAGTCAACAGCCTTGGATATTTTGGGGGGAGGGAGGTAGTGTTTGTTTGCCATGGAGAGCAGCTAGCACACTTAGTTACTTGCTAAATATAAAACATTAAATATTCGAGTTTTGAATTCTCCCGAACACCAAAACTCATATTACCAAATACTACACAAGACAACCAGTTAAGTCTTTTTTTCATTTCCTGAATTCATGTAAGCCATGTAAATCACTTGATCAAACACAGTGGCTGAGAAAGTTACAATTCAAGCTTCTGAGCTTACCAGAAACTATATCAGAGAGTACAAATGCCAAAATAAATATATTGAAACTAATAGTTGCAAGTGACACATTATATATGAAATATCTACATCCCTCATATCAAAGCATCAAATAGCAGGAGCAGTACTCTCACTGCTTCCCTAACACTTCAAAAAGACGTTAAAAAAAATCTACATGGAAGAAAGCAATGGTTAATCTCAAATACTGCTAACAACAACAGTAAGAGGGCAAATGCTGATCATTAAGAGGTGGAAATAAGGGGCAGCCAGGTGGTTCAGTTGGTTAGTGCGCGTGCTCTGAGCAACAGGGTTGCCAGTTCGATTCCGACATGGGCCAGTGAGCTGCACCCTACGCAACCAGATTGAAGATAACGACTTGAGCTGAGCTGCAGCTGAGCCTCCAGTGGGCCGCCAGATGGTAGGCGGCCACATGGCTCAGTTGGTTAGAGTGCGTGCCCTTAATAACAAGGTTGCCGGTTTGATTCCTGCATGAGATGGTGGGCTGTGCCCTGCCGCACCCCCCCCCCACCCCTCATCCCCGCAAAACGGCAACTGGACTTGGAGCTGAGCTGTGCTCTCCACAACTAGACTGAAACAACTACTTGACTTGGAGCTGATGGGTCCTGGAAAAACACACTGTTCCCCAATAAAATTTCTCAAAAAAAAAAAAATGGTGGAGATAAAATATTTTGTCTTTATTTTAAAGACAGCATCTGCGATGTTAATTATAGCAGTTTCTAAGATTCATAAAACTCCAAATCACTACATATAACAAATGTCATCTGTTGAGAAACTAAAATACCGCCCAATACCCAATATGAAAACATTTCCAACATTAAGCTACTGACAATAGTATGTTTCATAAGATGTCTGAACAAAAGAAAGGTTATTTGTGAACTACTGATATTTCTTTCCTAGAATATTTTGGTCAAAGCGATAGATATGCCTCTCAACCCAGTTCATCATTTAAATTCTACTGCCTCTATCACAACATAATCACTATCAGGAAAAGAGCATTCATAAATTCCTGCAACCTCTACTCTTAGATTCTATATCCAAAAAGACCTCTGTGCCTTCATTTTCATGCTTTCTATTTTATGTTATTAAGCTGTTCAAAAAGCAGGTGCATAAAATATGTACTGTGAAAGAGTAAAGCTAAAAGACTTTCCATTTGAGGAATGGAAATAAAAATTTGAATGAAGTCTCCAAATAATCCAGAACTTACCTGTTTGGGATTTGATGACTGAAACTGTGCAGATACTGGACGCTATAAAAGACAGAAAAATGGAATAAAGCCTTATCTTCTCCTAACATGCCTGTATTTTCAAACTCCTACATCTATAATATAAAAAGGAAAAGATGGTCTCCATGCAGAAACCACAAGCAGGAGGCCTACACTTCGTGCTTGGAAGATCAGAGCATTTATTCCTCACACTGCTTTCTCCTATGGCATAGCTAACTCAGTTTCCTCTTCTCACCACTGAGGGCACTATCCTCCTTTCACGTACTGAAGATCCTGACGATAACTACTCCCTCTGATAAATGTGTTTCACATGGTGTGCAAAGCTAATCTATAGTTTCTTTAGCCTTTAAGAAATGTCCCATGGGACGCTTATGGATGAGATCTGCTATTACCTTCCAGGTAGCAAAACAAATGGTGATAGATTCTCTATGATTTGCAAAGAGTCACCAACACAAGCTGACAGACGAGTTCAGAAAAGGGATAAATTCACCCGAGACTGACATACAGCTACTCCTAAATTGAAACTTGGCAGAAGTTTCGTGAAAGCTGCACAGATACAGTCACAATCCTTTATACTCAATCCTGTGGCCCTTGCCACAGATACTGCAGGAAACAATTTGTAAAGGAATGTGATTGCCTAAGTTCAGTTTTCCTACGGCACCTAGGTTAATCCTCTACTTTTTCTTATTAAAAATTAAAGAAAACCCTTTGATCTGCGATGATGGACTGATCAAGCACACATCTGTTGCCTGGTTTTACTTCTAATCGAGTACCCCTTAAAATGCAGTACACCCCGTTCTACATCACAACACTCTCTAAGGCAGGAGGTCACAGGTAGGCAGCCCACAGGCTGAACTCAGCACAAAGACATGTTATGTTTGCTCTTAATGATCAACTACTGAACCGGTTGCCGATACTTTAAACTAAGAGTTCTGATTCCTCTTGACAGTAGGGAAATCTGACAACACTGGGCCCACATGCACACCCAGCAATGAGCAGCCAGAGCTTGTTGTTACACTAGTAACGCCGCTGCCCCTTTTCACAGGGGGCACACACTCTCCAGCCTCCTGCAGTCACAGCACTCAGCTGCACACACCTGGCCTTGCTTCTTCATTCACACTGTGCCTGCAGCCCCTACAGGCACTTGAGTTTAAAAACCTTGCTCTAATGAAGTTATCTGAATAAATAATATTACATGAGCATGGCAGGCAGAAATAGCACTAAGTCTATATGAGACCAGCAAGCAAAAGGAAGAGGAGGAGTAAGGGGAGTGGGAGGAGAAAAGGGATTAGTGGGGGACTAAAGTGGGGGTGGGGGAGGGAGGCAGGAAGCTGTTTCTGCCTTCAAAGAGCTTACAGTCCAGCAGAGGCGTACTGGACAATTTGAAAGCAACCAATCAATGAATGCAAAACAGTGTAATAGGGAACAAGTAAATAATAATGAAATTAATAGTAAAGGTCATGACAGAGTGGGATGGATTTAATAGGAAACAATCTCCAAACTTCTGAGCAGGCAAGGTAATCAATCCAGGTGCGCAGAGAGGAGGAAGGTGGACTTTTTTAGGGAAGGAGAAATGTTAAAGGCAAAGAAACAGGAGTGGAAACTAGCCAGGTCTAGGCAGGCAGGACTGATTAGATGGTGGAATGAGCAGAGAGAATGATTAGCTGATTGCTTTCACCGAACAAAAATGCAGAGCACACAAAGACCAGAGCAACACTTGATCAAATGATGTTTCAGACATGCACACATTTCCATAGGCATTTTATCTCATTTAACCTCTATCAACACCTCATCGCCATTGAGGGTTCTTTTGAAGAGAATCACTTGTAGAGAAGATATTATTTCAATTGAGCATCTTCTTTATGAGGCTAGTCTGAAGATCAAAAGGAATGTGACAGTGATGACTAGGAATTTGTAGGCTCCCTCTCTGTGCCTTGTGTATGATTAGAGCAATTTGAGGGGAGCGGGGGGCGGGGTGGAGGGGGGGAGAAGGGTGATTTTTAAAGAGAGAGAGAAAGGAAAAAGGAAAAATAATGGGAAAAGAAGTAAAAAAAAAAAAAAAAAGCAGAGAGTAAGTTTGTTTGAAAGCATTGAAAGCGTAAGCTATTAGCCACAGCTGAATATAACTGCCTCCTGTCTAGAATGATCCCCAAATTCTCCTGCTCTGAGTGACCTCACACCCATGGAACTTCAGCTCACTCATGTACATCAGCCATCACTTTCCAGTAAGCCTCCTTTGGGTTCCCTGCTGCTGCATTTGCTTACCTGAGGTTTCTGGAAAGGGTTTCGCTTGCAAGACTCAAAGGTGGGATAAATTGGCCGGGTTGATGCCCGCTGGGCAGGATCTTGGCACACAAATCCTGAATGGGAAATGTGAAAAGTTAAAACCTGCCATTTTCTAAGAAATTAGCAGGTTTCGCTGCACCTTTTCTTTAGATGCATTAACTAGGTTTCACTGTCATAAATATTACAAAGATCCATCCTCAAAAGGTTTAGACATGACTCTCCCATGCACATACTCCGTTTGAACTTCGAACCACCATAATTGGAGAGAACAAGAAAGGAAAATGTGCAGATAAATCAGCCTCCCTTGTTGGGGAGCTGAAATGTGATTCTGACGGCAGAAAGAGATGTGGAGTTTTGATGAACTTCAGAGCAAAGGTGCAAACCACCATTTAAAAACACAGTTGTCAACAAAAACAAATTATTATAAAGTGGCTTCCTGGATAATAACTGGGAAATAAGATTGTTTTTACCAGGAAAATCCAAAAGCAAGTGAGGAGTCTTGTCCTGTTATAGGATCTACTTCTAGAACTGCCGAAGGTGGTCTACTGGCAACCTTCAAAATGGGTTTTGTAGCTTATCTATTGCTTAAGAGATTAGGTTTGGGCTAATTTCACTTACATCCTAAAAAGGAGCCGATTCCCACCCAAGGAGAGTAGCTAAGTTTTACAGCATACGCTGGTACACCAAGTACTAGTTCATTTCAAATGTATTTTATCATGTCTTTGAGGGTACTTTTTGACAACAACAACAAACCCACAATATACCCTCCTGACTGTCCATCTCCATTTCAAAGTTTTGGCTTCTCTACTCAACAAGGATGTCTTCCTTGAGCTGCTGCAGTTATAACTCCTTCAGTTATAATGACTACGGAAGATGGTCCTGACGCCAGTAGAGGCTGTCTAGCAGAAACACAGCCCGTCTCCATTGTAACAGAGCTCCTTTAGTGGGTCTCGCTATCCCAGCTCAGAGAAAAACACACTTTCTCCAGCTCCGAAGTTAAGAGTGTGCTTAACACTCTTGCTCAGCTCCGAATTCCTGTGCCCAGGAATTAGGTCTCAGCCCGAGTTGTGGTTCAACCTCAGGACAGGATGGAGCCAGGGGGAGTAGAAACACATAAACACTTCCCTGAAAATATAATTTTTTCAGTACAAAACATCCAGCATGGCTTAGGAACTGCCAATTGGCAACACCTATAGAGCCTGACAAAATGGATGCTCTGGGTAACTTTTATGGGAGCTTTCAGAAAACACCAGTACTCACCTACAACAGTGAACATGTCGGAAATCATACTGGCTTTAATCTTGAGGTCCAGAGGTGCATCACTGACAGAACAGAGAAAGGAAAGAGCAATCGATAATTTCATAGGTTAACAGAATAGCTGCCCTGAATGGGCCCCAATACAGCAAAGCTTCCAAATGTCAATGAGCTGCAACACATAAAGCAGAGCAAATCTGTGGAAAAAGAAATCTGGGCAAAAATACTAGAAATACAAGCCCGGCATTAAACTCATCCTCTGTAAGGCAGGCCCGGCACCAAGGCATTAACTCCCTGACATGCAATCCTTTTAGTCCAGAGGTCTTGTGCAATTCACATTTTGCACAAGTCAAGAATACTGCTTCATTATCACTTTGGATTTCAGAGGTTCCTTTATGAGTGTGCCCACCGTTCAAATTCTTTTTTACTGCTGCAGTAGTCAAAATACATTCACATGGAAGAAAAGAAACTTTGGCCATCTTTGTATTTTTTCTAAGGCCTCATTTTCTGTTCTAAATCAATCTTTTTACGCTTACAGGCTTGTAAAGGAGGGCAAAAAAAATACAAGTTACACCAAAATATCACCAGATGATGCAGCAGAAACCCACATGAAAACAGCACAACATGGGCTGGAAGCTGGAGGCCGCCCTGCGGCGGTGGCTGCCATGTTGGCTGTGGTGTTTCTCCATGGACCAAATTACTCTGGCTGCTGGACCCAACACGCCATTCTGGGCATCTCTAACATTGTATGATAGACCTTGCTGGGAAATGTGCAAAAAGCTGACCGCACAAAAATGTAACACAACATCTGAAGCATCTGTAATATCTAGCTCCACACCTTACTACTGGGGTTAAGCCAAACTCCCACCCCAAAAAACAGTCAACTTGTCTTTATTCAGTTACTTGGCATTTTGTCAATATCTCTCATCTTAAAAATGCAGCAGCTGGGTGGTCTCTGGAATAAATCTCTGGCTGTTTAGAGAAGTATATAGCTAACAGAAACTCTGGCTGTAGCTGCAGATATAAGCAGAATATTCTCTGGTCCCGAAAAATACATTTCTTTCCTTATTCTGAATAGGTTAAAAAAAAATTTTTTAATTGTTTGAAGTTTTAGACTTTAATCTTGGATGGATACCAGAACATGAACAGGTCAAAAGGACCAGCTATTATATATAATATCCTCAGCCCAGTTCTATATCTTTATAGTATATGTGGACTTGAGTCTGTATAACCCTTTTATAATAAAGAAAATAATATATTTATATCATGTATTTCTTTAGCCTCAGCAGAACACCAACAAATGGAAACAGAACACAAACTGACTATAAGATAGGGATCCATGGTTGCCACATGGAATTGACAACATACCACAAATTCCCATATTCAGAAATTCTAGACATCTCTAATAACTAGGGGTGAAAAATCTCCTAGTGCCAAGAAAAATGATCCCCCCGCAAAAAGGGGGGGTCTGATGCTCCTCACTGGAGGTCTTCTCTAGCAGATGGACCAGACTACTTACCAGGCCAAAGAAGGAGAGAGATTCACTTCCAACAACCATGGCTTCAGAGTAGAATCTATGAGCACGTCAAAGCCATAGAGTTCTAGAAATACAATGTAACACAATACACAAAATCATTTTCCATGTTACAGCCAAAGATCTGGAAGATTCAATCTAGTCAACTCCCATCAGAGGCCTACAAACTTGCTGAGTATAAGTAATAAGTGGAAGTAGAAGCAGAGATTCTAAGTTCAAGAGAAATTAATCAAGCTCTAGAGATAATAAGAAAACAGTGCTATAAAGTTCTACTGTTTTTATCATCTATTCTATTGACATTCCTGAGTTCTACACAGAAAGTGCCCTGACTAGCGGTTACCAAGCATGATTCTGCTGTGCTTATGGGTAAAAAAATGTTGGGAAAAGGAATGCAATGAGAGCATCCAGTATCAATGCTACTTTGGGCTTGTTCTATAGAATCTATGTTGTCCCCCAACACTTCCCCTCCACACTCTGAAAACAGAAAAATCTACTGAAGGCATTTCTCTAGGATTCTTCCATCACATTTTATTAAACCAAGATCTTGCTTTTGCAACCTAGGTCAAGAAGACATCTAAGTGTAAAATATGAGAATATTTATTCTGTCCCCTCTCCTATGGTTTCAATTTCCCTTTGAAGACAGAAAATAAAACGCACTGGCCTAACATAGAAAGACAGAAGAGAGAGGAGAGTGGCAGCAGAGCAGGACCGTGACAAGCCATCTTGTACCACTAATATTATTTAAGCTATCTTGCACCTCTGGGAGGGAGCCAGAGATCGCATTTCCACTGTTTCTGGATTCTTTACTGATTCTCTCCCCTTAACTCCCCAAGTGTTGCAAAGAGCAAAGCAAGAACCAACAGCAAGCTTTTCTCCCAGAATGCAGGGGTGAGAGGCCAACTGTGGAACCTAAGCTGGCACCCTTTACTGTCATTATTATTACTGAGACCCTCTCCAGTCATCCT
The DNA here is from genome assembly GCF_001890085.2 of Hipposideros armiger. NCBI lineage: Eukaryota > Metazoa > Chordata > Mammalia > Chiroptera > Hipposideridae > Hipposideros > Hipposideros armiger. The sequence goes on from NW_017731399.1 coordinate 1,750,541, forward strand.
TGGTATACATATACCAAATGTGTCAGACTTTCAGAAGTCCCACCCATTCCCAAATATCCTACTGTGTCCCTCAAACTGTCTATACTTTCCTTCCGGGAAGAAAGACTAGCTTCCCTTACAATTCAACCCGAGGTCACAGGCATAGCTCCCATGAACAGAACACAACCAGGCATTTTCAAGAAATTAATTCTGAAATAAATTTCTTTACTATAAGGATGTTCCCATCTCTCAGTCCTCTCAGGAACATAGGAAAATAAATGTAGGCTTCTGAAAAGATGGTGTTAAAGACTCTCTTCTAGAACAGGAAGTCTGATGGAATACCAGGAATCCTAGCGTGGGAATCAGGAGACCTGGAACCTCCTGGTGACTCTACCATTGACTCACGGCGGGACTTGGGGAAGTCATTTCTCTGCTATCTCTTTCGCATCCTTTGGTTTCTCAGCTCTCTGTTAGTCACCATGTGTCAATACCTGTATGCAAAGCAAACCTATATCTACAACTCCTGTTTCTACAATGTGGATTCAAGTAGATGTTCATATTCAGATTCTCTCTCATGTTTCCATGAGTGAGTGGCTTCTATTAATACTTATTTAGGAGTCAATTCAATTTACAAAAATAATCACAAACTGTAAGAGTCTGAGTTGGGATTCACCTTCATGTAAATACACAAAAATTACCTATTATCTATACTTTAAAATGTAAAGAAAGCTCCTTCACCTGTCTTCTGTTGGTAACAAATCCATAGCTGTTACGGCCAGGACATTCTTCTGAATGGTAGTTTACCTAACCTTCAGTCATCCCACAGGATATTCTTTCAACTTGAGAAAACTCTTTTGTCTTAAGACACTAAATAAGGCATTCAAATGGAAAAACCTAACTGCAAAATCTACAAGTCCATGTTAATATCACACAAGCAAAGAGAATTCAATGTGAGTCTGAGTCAAGAAAAATAACATTCACTTCAGTTTTTAGAAGCTGAAGCACATGGATTCAACTGTTTCATAAAGTGGTTAATACTATTGATAATAATAGTATGAGGAACAGGGTGAGAATAATGATGGACACACATATAAATGGACACACATATAAATCAGATTTGCAGGTTCAGCCACAAATGAAGACAAACTGAAATCAGAATAACAATCAACGAGACCCATTATTTAAACACCTCACATTAAGCAGCCAACAAATTTGCTAAACTATTTCCCAAATTAAGAGGCACATTCCAAAAATCTCAACTGAAAGGCTGAGAAGTAACATTCTGGGAAGTAAAAAAAAAAAATGACCCAAAGAGAGAAAACACCCTTTATAGTGACAACTTAATTTTTACTTGGGGAATAAATCCTGTCAGTGTTAAACAACCTCTTAATCAGCTTTGAATCTATATGTGTACAGGCACCAAGCTTAGATCTACTATCATTTAAGAGTGGGGTAAACATGTGACAGCATTACAATATGGTGCAAAGCCCAGCTCACCTACGAGGCTGGGTTTGGGGGAGAGAAACAGAGTGAAAAGAGCATTTTTATCAGGTTTATCTCTTAAAATAATCAACTCAGCTGGAGAAAAATAATGTGGGTCCTTGGCAGGCTACCAGAGTCCTTATAACCCTTTTAACTTATGATTAGTCTTTTCTGTAGACATTAAAGGTTTTAACAGGTAAGAAGTATGTTGTACTGAGAATATCAAACTGCCTCACCTTCTAATGTTGTGTATTTTAGCAGCAGGATCTAGAATTTCAAAAATTCAGTATCCAGGATGAGATCTGCCAGTGTTTCTGTCATTCAAGGAGGTAGGCAAGCTAGGCTTTTCCAGTTCTGAGAGCTACTTTTTTTGTTCCCCTGTGTTGTCTTCATCATGGCAGTAAGAGCAAGCATTTTCAAAGAACGGTTGCTAACACCTTCATCAACCAAGTTTCCTCAGGAAAATTTTCCTCGATGAGAAATACTTCCATCAGCCCCCAGCCAAATCAAAACAAATTTGAAAATTACACTAGTGAACGGTAAGAAGCTTGACTCCATTTCCTCCTTTACATTAGGACCCTTACCTCCCTATTTCTTTAATGCAGCTTCTTGAAAAAGCAATCTACACTTAATTGCCTTCACTTTCTTAATGCCTATTAGCTCGCCAACTCATAAGAATTTGCTTCTGCTCCCACTATGATCACCAAAGACCACCGTACTGCTAAGCCCCAGCACCAGAAACTATTGGCCACCCCTTACTCATTGGAACTTTCTTCTCCCTTGGTTCCAGCACACTGCTCTCTGCTGATTCTCCTCCACCTTCCTCTCCTTCTTTCATTTCTTCCCTTCTGCCCAGCTATTCACTGGTAAGTTTGCTCAGGTCTCTTTCCTTCTCGATTCTACTTTTCTTCTTGGGTGATCACATGTATTCTCATGGCTGAAATTCATGTTATGATGAGGACATTCCAAATCTACATCTTTGATCAAGTGTCTCCTGGACACCAACTTCATAATTCCAACTGCCTTCTAGACAACTTCACTAGGATATCCCACAGAGACTCAACCCTCAATGAAACACAACTCGTTCTCTTTCCCCAAAACCTGTTTGGCTTCCCATAATTCTTCGTCTTGGAAAACAGTAACCCATCCACCAATCTGCAAAGCTGGAGACACTCTCTTCACCACCTCCCAAATCCAACACATCACTAGATCTCTTCTCTCTGTTTCTCTTTAATCCAACCTTCTATTGGGTTATCGGAAAAGTCATAATGCATTTTTGCAACGAAAAACAGAAAAACTACGTCATGACTTTTCTGACAACCCAATATTGTTATTACCTTCTGAGGTATAATTCACATAAAATGAAATGGACAGATCTTAAGTGTACAATTTGATGAGTCTTGATAATTGGATACATCCATGTAACCCACACTCATATCAATCCACACAGAACATTTCCATCACACCAGAAATATCCCTCACGTTTCTTCCTGGTAAACACCCTCCTTCCCACATCACCCCCACCAATCACTATTCTTATTTCTTCCATCATAGATTCATTTTGCCTATTCTAAAACTTCATATAAATGGAAGCACACAGTACATACCTTTTGAGTCTGGCTTCTTTCATTTAGCATATTATTTGCAGTTCATCCAACTATCACTGTTTCTTGTTTTAAGACAGGTTTATTGAAGTTTATTTACAAACAATAAAATTTAACCATTTAAATTGTTCAGTTTGATGAGTATTTACAAATGTATACTGTTGTTTAAACGCCACCACAATCAAGATACAGAACAATTCTATCACAAACATCCCCTTGTGTCCTTTTGTAATCACTCCTTACCCCCTTTCCACCAAGAATCACTGATTTCACTTCTGCGTGTTCCAGAAAGTCAAATAAATGGAATCATGTAGTATCTGGCCTTTTAAGAGTGGCTTCTTTCACTTGGTATTATACTTTTGAGATTTATCTATGTTATTACATGTACCAGTAGTACAGTTCATTCCTTTTATTACTGAGTAGTATTGCAATTTACAGACATACTACAATTTATTTATCCATTCAACAGTTGAGAAACATTTGTGTTGTATCCAATATTTTATAATTATGAATAAAGCTGCTATAAACATTCGTGTACAGGTATTTGGGTGAACATATGGTTTCATTTTTCTTGGGTAAATACCTAAGCTTGGGATTGCTGGGCCACATGAGAAGTGTAGTTTATAACTGCTTACTTCTTTCCTCCCAAATCATTTCCCTAGCGTTTGTCTCTCCCCACGGTAGTCCATTCTCCACACGGCCTTTCTAAGACTTAAATCTAACAGAGACAGGCAATGAGTTGGCCCAGCAACAGACACTGATGTCAGGATGGTTCCTGGAGGAGTTTAAATTAGCCACTTCTAGTAATGCTGAACAGTTTCTCATTTGTTGCAATTCTATCATACCAAGTTTTGGGTCAAATTATGATAAATGTTAAAGAAAATGGTAGTAATCTTACTGCTCCCGTGCTCTAAAAACTCCAATGGCTGTCTGCTGTCTACAGGATGAATTTAAACATGTCAGGCCTTTACTACTGAGCCCTAATCTACTTCCATAACATTTCCTGCCACCCCATCCTAGGCAGGCTATATCTAGTTACAATGAACTGTTCCTTTAAAAAAATACCATGTCCTATCTTGACACTGTTCTTCGCATGTCATCATATTCCCTCTGTTAGGAATGGCTTTCCCTGGCTCCCACAGGCATAGCTGGTAACCACTGTGTATTCCAAGAACACCTGAGTCACTCTACTACTTGTACAGTCATTAATCATAATTCATGTCTGCTCCTCCCCACTACTCCATGTCTCATTCATTATTATATACCAAACAGCCTGCACCATAAAACGCACATAAGGAGCAATCAAGAAATACTGAAAGGGGGCAGCTGGTTAGTTCATTTGGTTAGAGCGCAGCGCTGATAACACCAAGGTTGCCAGTTCGATTCCCATAAGTAGACTGAAACAACTACTTGACTTGGAGCTGATAGGTCCTGAAAAAACACACTGTTCCCCAATTAAAAAAAAAAATATATATATATATATATATATATATAAAGAAAAAGGAAAGAGAAAAAAAGATTAAGTGAAAAAACACTACATTTTTTGAGAAAGACAAAAAATTTGCAGGTCCTCCCCCAAAATAACTGATAACTCTGATCACAAGACTTGATGTATTCATAACAAAGCCACCAATCATAAAGAAAATAAAAGAATTTATTAAGATTTTGACATATTAAGAAAAACTTGGTAAAAGATGGTCTAGGAAGGGAGGGAGAAAAAAAGATTTGATAGAGAATAATGCATCCAAAGGCCTAAGAGATTACTAAGCATGTCACACCACTAATTTTGGAATCAATCCACTAACTCTCCTCAGAAATAAAGTCCCAGCTGAAGCTGCAATCCCTTAGGCAGTGGAAAGTGCTGACAGTAGCCAGTACTCGCTGTCAGTCAAATGCTCATGTATAAAGGAAATTCTTTTCACCTTGGCTTTGGATTTGAGTTGAAAACCTAAGGAGGAAGTCTTTATCTGGGATCCAGAAGGAGAACTGGGAAAAAAGCAGATCAAGGTCTGACAGGAAAATGAACTAAATAAAAGAAAAAGCCCAGAGCCAATTTGTTAACTAGTCCAATAAATCAATATGGTATCTGGCTACCATATGTAATGGCAGAATCGAAAGGAGTATCCAGGACTAGGTGCTGTTGATTAGAGTAGAAAGAGTGCCCTTTTCCAGGCCTGATCAGCTAGAAAGGTATCATTTTTCCTGGGATCTAGTTACAGGAGAGCGGGAAGAGAATCCAGGATATGGGGGCGTGCCAAAAGTGGCCGGACACATCAGACCTTGTGTGGGTGGAGAAACAGCCAGGGGGGCCTGCCTCTCACAAGTTATTTAACCTCTCTGAATCTTTTTTGTCTATTAAACATGATTAATAAATATGAACTGTTAGGAGGACTAAAGGAAATAATCAATGAAGAGTGCTTGACAAACAGCAGGTACTTTCTACTAAGTCCCTTCTACAGTAAACTTCCCTTCCCCTCTAAACGGGAGAATGGGATAAACCAGAAAAAGAGACTATCTCAACAAGTGAACTGTTTGATGACTTTCATTATTTTTGTTAGTGCTGATTGAGTAGTTCACATTATTGGAGAATGTATACTGCCTGCTTTCATTCCTTTCAACTAATATTTATAGACAGTCTCCCTTTAAGAATGTCAGTTTACCCTGTGAAATGGTCCTACTGTTTTTATCAACAATAGTGATAAAAGGCCAAAACAGTATTCATTCAACAGAGAGGTGTATTGAGTGTGGTTTGTCCTGAGTGAAGATGTCACTGGTCTCGGACCTAAAAGAATCCTGTCTCATGGAATGTCAGCTGGTTCCTATGAGCCTAGCCTGGAGAGGAACAGGGTCATAGCCTGTCACTTCAGCCATCTTCACACACATAGATAAAACCACTGTTAGCAACAGCATCTTTAAAGGACAGCTAACATCCTGTTGTTTTTGGCTGTTTTTTCCAACTGGCAAAAAAAGCTGTTCTCATAGCCAGTTATCTCACAGTGTCAATTTCCTAAGCATATTTAAAGGGTTGCTGTTTAAGCATATACTTCACGTGGTACCACGTTTTCACAATCTTGATGGCAGTAAAAATCGGACTGTCAAAAATCTGTTTTACTGGGAGAGGCATCAAAAATTCTATAAATCAGGGCTGGCCAAGTGGCTCAGCTGGTTAAGAGCTCGCTTGGGAGCACCAGCTCTGAGCAGCAGGGCCGCGGTTCGGATCCCACATTAAGGGCCAGTGACGCTTGCCCTCTACAGCTAAGATGCTGAACAACAGCTCAACCTAGATAGAGCTGGGCTGCTGTGAGTCGCCGGCGACAGCGTAGGCTGCAGTGGGGCGACAGCGTAGGCTGCCATGAGCTACTTGAGTGGCTGGCAGCCAGTGTGAGCGGCTGGCAGCCAGCGAGAGCTGCTGTGAGCCACCATGAGCGGCCGACCAGTGACCAGCGACTGATTGCCTCACCCGGGCAGAGAGCAATGATCATACCAACATGGGCCAGTGAAGCGACAACTAGACTGAAGAACAAAACAGCAATTTGTCTACCTGTCTGTTCTCCTTCCCCGATTCCCCAACGCTGTTCCCCTCCCCCCATTCCCCAATAAAATCTCTGGGGGAAAAAAAAAAAAAGAGTCCTGTGATCAAAATGACTTGATCGCCAAAACCCATCTTCTGATCCCTTTTCTCCAAGCTGAGTCTCTTTCATCTGAGTGCTCTCTCACTCACTAGCCCTGGAACCTGAAATAGGATCTCAATTTCTTTATACAGACTAATTATTCTCAGGTTCTTTCCAGATGTACAAATCTATGAAAAAACATTAAATGGCTAAGTTTCAAGTAGTTTGTGAAAGTTCCTAAGACTGCATTAAATGCTAATGATACAATGCAGGTATATGTATATACCACTCCATGTAAACTTAGCTTTGAGAGGAACAAACTCATAATCTATACCTTGTACACAGCACAAACTGAACAAAAAGTTCAATACATAAATAAACAGATGAATGGGAATGCTGAAGGTACCTGGAAACACAGCTGGACATTACAGGTGGTAAGGTGAGAAAGGAATCATAGGACAGAAACACTTAGATAGTAATGGAGTGCTTCTGCCAAGGACCCGTAATGTGGAAGGGCAGAAACAGCAACCAGAAGAATATAGTGATCCCCATCACTGGGCTACTGGCTTCCTCTGAAAGCACCAGTGCTCTGTTAGCCAAATTCTTCTGGGAAGCTCTCAATTCCTGTTTACTCTAAAACAGATGAAAAAGAAAAGAAAGAAACCAGCTTATTCCTTGTAACTTAAAACCCAAGGGAGGTTAGGAAGCACTGGGAGGCAAAGAGATTCACACAAATATACACACGTTTACAAAATCATATCTGCTGGGGAGAGGTTAATGAGGCACACAAAATCCCAGGGCTGACAGGAAGTGGAATTAGAACCACAAAAGCCAAGAAGACAGTCAACAACTTAAAAATCTCCAGACGCACTCAGTTTATTAAAACTGAACATAAGTTGGGAGGGGAAAAGGAGACCCGTGAACCTGGGGGGCATTTCACTGAGTCAGAGAAGGTCACTGCTTATTTCACATTAGAACTTCGATTGCTATTAAATAAATTCTTGAAGCATCCAAAAAGCAATCAAGCAATGAAACAAAATAGAAAAGGAAACAGTCAGAAAAGCTTGTGATGATTTCTAAAACAAAGGTTTTTATACCAAGAAATTCACCCTCACATAAGAGCCAAATAGACGTGGAAAAGACACTTTTATTTATTTTTTTAATCTAGTAGGATTTTTGAAATTGGAGTTGCATTCCCTGCACCTCAAACAGTTCACAAAAATTCTAAGAGCTCTAGGCCCTTACCAAACCAGTTCTAGTGAAGCCTACTGTGAGGCCACTGCAAGGCAATTAAAGCAAGTACCAATCATTCACTCAACAAACATTTCTGGAACATCCTCTAAGAGCAATAAACGCTGCTATGCATGGGAGGAGCAGAAATGAGGGAGGCAGTGCTGCTATGCTCAAGGAGCTTCCAGTCCAGTGGGGGGACAGACACATAATGGATACCAGACAACATGAAGGGGCCACTGTAGATTGACTTAGGGAAACTTCACCTTCAAAGATGTCAGTAATCCGTTAGGGAAAGTAACATAAGAAAGGTATTATTTCAGGATAAAGCAGGTGCAAAGGCAAAGGCATGGAAAGAACCTGGGAGGTCCATGGAGATGGGGAAAGGCATGGTTTGGCAGAAACAGGGTGAGAGGGGACGGGGAGACAGCAACTACTAAGAATTCATGAAGGTAAGCTCACAGACTACCAGGGCAGTACGTGTGCAAACAAAACATCACAATACAACAGGAAGTGAATATAATGGAACAAGTACAGAACAGCAGGCGAGGGGACACACAACAGGGCACTTTGTTAGACAAGGGTTCCTATAAAAGGCAATGCCAAACCTGAGCTTTAGATTATAAACAGGAATGTGCAAGGCAGACAGGAGGGGACGTTTCTAGCTGGAGAGCAGAACCTATACAGAGGCACAAAAGCATGGCGTGCTCAGTGACATAGTTGGATTGTAAGGCATTGTAAGGCATAAGACAGGAAATGGGATTCTAGAATTGTCAGCTGGGTCAGATCCTTACAAGCTTGAAGTTATATCAAGTTTCTATTTACTATTGAAGCCTAAGGAGCCATTTTAAGGTTTTAGAAGACACTAACATATTTGTATTTAAAAAAGATATCACAACCTCTTCAGGTTTCCTATATAATTTTATGTCATGGTTTATCTGCTATCTTCTCTTCCAAGTCTCAACACTCCCCTTTGTTTAGACTCACTATGCACAGACTATAATGATAATCCATTAAAGAGATCAAGAATTACAATGTCTAATTATAAAAATAAAAATTTTTTAAATAAAATTTTAAAAATAAATTTGTTGAGTACAAACTAAGGGCCAGACACTGTGCCAAGTGCTTTGCATTTATGTCTCACTTTGATCTTCGTGGTACCCTTAGGAGGCAGGTGCCATCATCACTGCCATTTGACAGTTGAGGAAACAGAATTAGAGCAACTTACTGAAAATCAGAACACTAGTCAGGGAATGCAAATGGATCTCAGTCTGTCAGGCTCTAAACTCCATGTTCTTTGCCTTCCTGTCACCCTGCGTCCTAAGCAAGCCATGATCTTCTATCCTTACAACTGTATTGCTTTAATTATCCACCCATCAATGACCCTCGTGTGTTTTTACTAGTAAAGCATAACACCTGCTGAAAGTCTGCAGGACCTTATAATCATACTGGCAATCACTAAGGAGTTCACATCCACGCAGAAGGCAAAGGTAGGCCGGCGCCCTCGGTGCTATAGTTACAGCTAGTGGGTCAGGAGGCAACCGTGTCGCACTCCTTCCCTGTGCAACCCTGTGCAACCAAGGAGTTACTGGTGGCAGAGAAGGGGAGGACAGGAGGAAGAGGAGGAGAAGAACGAAGAAGAGGGGGAGAGGAGAGAAGACTAACACAAAAAGGAGTCATTGGAAAACGGGAGAAAGCACATCGTGGTACCAGCCAGAGCTTCCTGGACCAGTTCCCAGTCTGGCTGCCAAAGAGCTCTGGAATATATTTGTTAGAGCTGGATTCCTGTACAGTCCATTGCAGACGTTTTCTGATTGCACTCTGACAAAGAGACCCACACTTTAGTTCCAATCCCTGTTTCCCACCCAGAAAGCTAGTTAGTTCTCAGGGGACCGCCAACGAAGCTCACCACTGGCCTCTCAGTAGGGTCTTCACATGCGACACAAGCTCAGAAAGAAAGAAAACTCCATCGCATACCTCTTACCCGTGTAGAATCGCTGAGCCTCTCTACCCAGGCTCCTGCCCCGCCTTCCCAGGCCCCTTTTCCCAGCACACAGTAAGTTCTGGAGTCTCCTTACCAAAGCAACTGCTGCGATGAGGGACAAAGGTCTTACAGGCTGTAGCAATAGCTAGTTCAGCAGAGATGATAGTTTTAATGATCAGGTCTTCTACATGGTACATCAGCGCTACAAAAAAAAAAAAAAAAGAAGGAAAGGAGGAGGAAGAGAAACACTACGATACATGGATTAGAAGGTCTGGATTCCAGAACACACTATAATATAAAAGCATGTGTGCTCATTCAAAAAAGTCCCTCTATGGCAGCCTTGTGAATGGGTGCTCCCGGGGAAGGCAAGCTGTGAATAGGGCAACAGTCAAGAATGGAGGCATTGGGGGACATACTCAAGTACCCTCCTATGACCAAAGACAGACATAAAAGGGAAAAGAACCTTACTCCCATTCTCACTCTTTTCCTATCATCCTGCCCTTTGTGGACTGAGGTAGGCCTTGTGGCGCACACTTTCCCATTCTGCTCAAGGCTCAGCAGTGGTGTCCATCTGGATTCCAAGCCCTGTGCTCCAACTCAGTACTGCCCATTCTACAACTTAGCAACATGAATGAGAGAGATTAACTTAGGAAATTTGAACTCTGGGCCAATATGGAGACAATTTGTTATATAAGAAGTTGACAGTATTTTAGCAGTTCAACATTCAAGAAGATAAATTCACTAAAGCTTAAAGGGAAAAGTTATGCCTTTCAAACTAGAAACAAGAAAAGGGATTTCAGGGGTCATGGAGAGCCTTTTCTCCATCTAGTAAAGGGTAGGAAAAACTGACACCAAAAACAGTGATCCCGTTAGCTGTCTCCGAAACACTATTACAACGAAAGAGAATGACTCCTGATGAGAGACAATAGTCAAGTTACACAAAGAAGAGAAGTCAAGAAGAAGAAAGGCCTGATACTCACCAGTTGTATCTCTGCCTTCTTGTTTCAGATACCTAAGCATAGCACTCATGCTCCATTTGTTCCCATAATCCTCCACTTCTGGATCATCACAACTAAAACAAAGTAATGGATCAAGGTCATATAAGCAACTAGGCCTAGCTATAGAAACAAGATTTTGTACAAATAGTTTCCTTGTCCTTTTATAGCTTTAGAAAAACATTCCCTTTACTAACTTCCACTTCACCCACTTTTTCCCGATCCTTTTTGTCATACATCCCTTTGTACCAATTTCTTCCATTGAAATGAAAATGCATATAATTTGCTTTAGTGAGGGGTGTAGGAGAGAAGGCAGCAAATTCTTCCTTAATCAAATATGTATCATGAAAGAATGAAAGAAATATGTGAAAGAATATAAACAAATTTAAGAATGGTTACAATACATTAATAGATTGAAATGTCTGGAACACAAACCTAGCCTTTTAGGTAAATGTCACATGAACCCACAAAACAACCGCTGATGCCATTTTCAGGCCGAAACTGAGTCTGGATGGGCTAGTACACTAACCTACTTGTAGCATTTTAATGAACTAACCAAGCATAGAACTGCGTTAGCATCTGAAGCAAGCTCCCTCCTCTCTGGTGGTAGCCACAGCTTTTTAAAATACCATTTGATGTATCGCTGAAGGGAGATCGCACCAGGGAGACAATAAAAGTAATGAAGGACGCCATTGCCACAGGAGCAGAGTGGCAAATGGGCTAGACTCCCATGACTGATGGAAGGCTCTGACAACCTGGGACTTGTGCTTTGCAGCTGCCCCTCAATCCCTACCACCACTCACCAGCTGCATCTTTGCTCACCTTCTAAAGTGAAGGATATGACATCTTCAACCAATTGCTAACACTGGTCACAGGACACTCAATGAAATCTACATAGCTTCGGTAACTTTGCCATCACTTCCAGAATCCTTTCTTTCTTTCTTTCTTTCCTTGGACCTTCTAGGCACCTATTTTTAGTCTGAGTAAAAAGTAACTGTTTGGGTTTCTTTTTATTTTTCCACTTTCTGGCAAAATTATCAGAATGAAAGAAAACAGAGCAGAAAGAATATTTCCACACAGCTGGGCTGGTACTCGCTTCCACTGAATCCTTTTCTGAGATGGCCTCGTTTCTTTCTTTAGTTTATTCCTAAGTTTTCCCCCGCTGATCATACAAGTGTTTATTGTAGAAAAATTGAGGAACTATACCAAAGCTCAGAGAAGAAAACAGAAATCACCCACCCATAATCCCATCCACTATATTTAAGAATTGTTAACAGTTTAGTATGTATCTTTCTAGTTTCTCCCCTCCCCAGCAAAAATAAACAGCTTTAGCTACCTTATATATTCAAAAAAGAAATTAACTGCACATAGTGTCTGGTAACCTGCTATTCCCACCTGACAATGCACAGTGATGACCATTCTTGTCTCTGATCTGGTGTGCACATCCTTTGTTATTTTTTAAGGTTATATTCCTGGAAATGAAATTGCTGGATCAAAGGGTACAAATATTTTTAAAGCTTTATGATGCATTTTGCCAAGTGCGGAAATGACCTCATTTATTGACTTCTAAAAAGTTTCGTATCCCTATTAAATTCCCACCCCTAAATCAAGAAAGGGAAGACAATGAGGAAGATGACACTTGGGAAGGCATATTTTGGCAGAGAAAGGTGACGCTGTAACTGGGCAAGCGCTGGAGAAGCAGCAGCAGATATATGCCTCAAAACCGTTAAATGACTCTGACAGCTTCTCATAGGTCACATGGACATAAACACAATTTTCCTCCAGTGCGACATGTTGACTTTCTACTTTAACACCCAAATCTGAGACGGACCACTCTGGTTTCTGGCTCAGCTGCAGCCAGTACCTGACATAGTCCCCACTCTTCTTATTCACACTGTAGTTTGTCAGGTGCATGAACTGGTTCCGAATGTTCTTGGCTCCTTGGTCATATCTCACAGTTGCAAACCTGATAGAAAGGACACAGGAGGTTAAATGTCAGGAACAGGGTTTCAAAGAAATACAGGCTAGAGCTCAGGCTCAATGAGATATTCATAAAAGGAGGGTGAGATCATTAACAAATACCGAGGGCTGACTCCCATGCTAAGTGTTTCATATATAATATCAGATTTAATTCAATCCTTAAAGCAATTCTCTGAAATAGGTAATATTATATCTCATTTTAAAAAATAGGTCTCAAAACTAAAATGTGACCTAGAAAGATTAAATAACTTGCCCCAAATCACACTAACTCCAAAGCCCATGTTCTTAAGCACAAGATGCTACTTCTCTTATATAGAACCTTAGACTCATAGGAAGGATGAAAAGTGAAAACCCAAAGGGTGCCAAAAAAAAGTATATACATTTTAAGAAAATAAAAAACTATTAAAATTGTAACACTCAATATACCGATAACAAAAGATGAATACAAATCACGTTTGACTTCTGCAATTACCAGAGGTGCTCAAAGTGGTTACCATCAGCGTCCAGACACTTCCGATTACGGCGAACTACTGCTTGAGCGACGTTGACCCAAGTGTCCACTTGTATACATTTTCTTGGCACCCTGGTAGTTATTTACAACTTGAGAAACTGCGTGTAGGATGCTGTGGCTGATGAGGCATTAGCTTGTCAACAAACACCTACTGAGGGCCTATTCAGTGACTGGTACTATGGCATTCCATGGAAAATATTAAGCAAAAAGAAAAAAAGGACTGCATAACAACATGTAGACTTAGAACTCACATCCAGAGAAATAAAAGAACTGATCTATAAAGCTCATTTTTAAGAAAACCATAAAGCGGGGCCAGCCGAGTGGCACATTGGTTAGGAGTTGGCTTGGGACGCCAGCTCTGAGCAGCAGGGCCCCAGTTCGGATCCCACATGCGGGCCAGTGACGCTGCGCCCTCTACAGCTAAGGTGGTGAACAACAGCTTGACCTGGAGCTGGGCTGCCGTGGGTCACTGGCGACGGCGTGGGCTACAGTGGGGCTGTCCAGCAGCTGGCTGCCGTGAGCCACCGTGAGCGGTCGTCCAATGGCAGGTGAGCGACTGCCTCACCCGGGAAGAGCGTAATGATAATACCAACATTGGCCAGTGAAGCAATGTCCTCCACAACTAGACTGAAGAACAAAAGGACAGCAACTTGTCTGTTCCCCTCCCCCAATTCCCCAATAAAATCTTTAAAAAGAAAAAAAAAACATAAGGGCAGCATTAACACCAGACAGTCTAGGTCTGCAGAACAGCATAAACATGAGCAGCGCAGGAGACTAATTCCTGAATTTGGAATGAAGGCAAAAGACAAGAGAGATTAAACATGGAGCCCACTGAAAACGGGGCAGGAATTTGATATCCTGGACTATGGTCAAAGGAAGACCAAAATATAAAATATACGTGCCTGTGAGGGAAGTAACCAGGGAAAGCGAAAACTTCCCAGTGACGCGCAACATCAACAAAAGGACACTCGAGTCGAAGTTATGGTAAATATCACCCCTGTTTACATACCACTATAACCATATCACCCTGCACTGAAGTGCTTTTCCCAAGAGGCACATCCAAGTGTGTGAAAAAAAAAATCCTGGAAGTCCACAAGTTTATTTTCATATGATTTACAAATTATTTACATATGCTCACTCAGACTATGAAGTCAACATGAATTTTTACCACATTAAAGGGCAGCATTTAAAATTTTTCTTCTTTATTTCTTCTCACCCACCCCCCCACTATCTCCTCTCCCTAATTCCCTGCACTAGATATATGTAAGAGCTAAAGAAAGAAAAGTACAAAAAACAAAACAAAACAAAAAAACTAACATAAACAAACATGAGGCCAGGAAGAAGGATGTGGACAAAGAGAAAATGCTGACCAGGCTTGAATGGCTCCAGGGCAAGAGTCTGATGAGCATTAAGTCTATACACATAGAAAGACCTCAAACTTTCCAGAAACTTCCGGTAATTATCACCTAACTTCTAGCCATGTCGCTCCATGGTGACTAAACCTTCCTTGCCTATAATGGTCCCAATCTTCCTACGGCAGATTTTCTTCAAGCAAGTGGGACACAGTCATTCGTCATTCTCTAAATTCTTGTGAACAGCAACGGGGGCCACGCTGGCCCCACGGAGGCTGCCTGCCTCACCCAGACATTACCTCACAGTGACAAACCTCCTGCCATCCTCTCCCCCAAAAGAAAGATGATTTACAGGGAGGAGAAAGGTTATGCTTCAGAGAAAGAGGTTTCTCATCTCTCCTAAATATAAGTACTTGATCTACTTTGGTCAACAACATGGAAAGCCTGGTGGTTAACTGTAACCCAGACCTTCAGTCATTCCCACGCTCCTTTTTTCAACAGGCCTGCATCACTCAAAAATAAGTTTTCTTCTTCCTAATCTCCCTTTTTGCTAGGGAATTTATATTCCAAATTCCAGCATGAACAAGATTATTAACATCAGAGTGGGCTTCTATATCGAGTATAAGAAGTGACACGTAAAAATTAGAGAAAACAAAAATATAAACTCAATGAAAAAGTTACCAAAAGGACAAAAGGGCTACATTCTTTGTTTCACTTACCCCAATGGGATACGCAGAAGACCGTGTAGAGCAGCGGTTCTCAACCTTCCTAATGCCGCGACCCCTTAATACAGTTCCTCATGTTGTGGTGACCCCCAACCATAAAATTATTTTCGTTGCTACTCTATAACTGTGGTTTTGCTACTGTTATGAATCATAATGTAAATATCTTTTTGTTTTCTGATGGTCTTAGGCGACCCCTGTGAAAGGGTCGTTCGACCCCCAAAGGGGTTGCGACCCACAGGTTGAGAACCGTTGGTGTAGAGGAAAGGTAAGTGTATACGCTCATCTTTCCTTGTACCCCAGGAAGGTCTTAGGGCTCTCACTAAAATCCATATTAAACAGGCCATATTCATCTCTGATCACTGTTTTCCAACATTTTCTTATTGTCTAGACCAGGGTTCAGCAAACTGTGGCTCGTGAAGACACATGCGGCTCTTTGGGTACGTTCCGTCTAAGAAGTTTGCTGACCCCTGGAAGAGCCAATCCTGCCCCTCACAACAATTTAAAAATTATTCAAGAGCCATAAATATATTTTTATAAATAAGAAAATTTTAATGTAATATTATAAATGCAACTATGATAGTTTTATTTTCATTTTCAATTTTACTTCAGAGCCACATGTACGTACCCAAAGAGCCGCATGTGGCTCGAGAGGCCCAGGTTGCCGACCCCTGGTGGCTCTTCCGTCTCAAAAGTTTGCCGACCCTTGGCCTAGACCAGAGGTCCCATCGGTCTCAGATGTTGGCATACTAGTCAAGTTCTGATTAACCTACCAAGGTTATTTTTTAAAACTTGAATTACTTGCCAGCATTTGAAGTCAGACCTTCCTTCCTGCACCCCAATGGCAGGCAGGTCCCACGTAAGGAAGATGGTGGACAGGATGGGAAGGCAGCCCAGAGGCAGTCCAAGGAGGTTATCCAAGGAGGTGTAACCCAGGTGGCCCCACAGGGATCAAAAACCAAGGAAGGCAAGTCAGCAGGGCAGTGACCAGGGAGGTCGGGAGACTGGCTACATACAAGGGAACTGAGTAAACAAACTTGTTGAAGACAACAGGAATCAGATTTCTCATTGTTGGAGAAGAGAGATTTGAAAACAAACAAACAAACAAAAAAAATGAAAGGGAAAAAGCTAGAATGAATCCTGTAGTTTTGAGCTAGAATTGGAGGTATTAGTATGAGCTCCTGCTTTTCAATATATATTGGGTTGTCGGAAAAGTCATGACATAGTTTTTCTATGTTTTTCATTGCAAAAATGCGTCATGACTTTTCTGACAACCCAATAGATATAGAAACACACATAGAAATGAACATAGATGTAAATGTGTGTGTATGTGTATGTGTATGCATACACATACACATTTCTACATCTGTCCATTGCAAGAATCTGAGAGCAGACAGCCCAGAGCAATGAGCATACCTAGCATCTGGATCTTGAGTTCTAAGTACTAGTCTCCATTAAAAGCAACCAGTGCCTCTTAGAGGAAATGGTTGATTCCAGGGCTGGGGCACAGAAAGAACAAGATGAGCCTGAAACATCTTGTGCTCAAAGAATAAGGGAACACGTCAAAAGGACACAAAAGCCAGTTTGAAAGGGTTCTCATTGTCCAAATCTGGGACAATCTGAGCATGAAAATAAATCATAATAGTAAAGAATTATAACCCATTAAATAAAAAAGAATCCTGAGTCCACATTGGTATATATAAATAAATGAATAAATGGGAAGGAGAGAAAGTTCTTTCTTGGAGCAAAATGCCAAATAATAAAAGTAAAAGGAATGGTGGAATTAGAAAATCATTATTTGGCCGCCATCATAGTACTAATTCATTCAGGCAAGGTATGTCAATGGATATGAAAATTATTAGGTGAAAATGAGATCAGGAACAAGATATTACACGGTCTCAAAGTTATTTCCTCAAAAGATACTTATTGATCAGAGAGGGGGAAAACAAAGTAACTTTACAGTGGAAAAATCTGGCAGACACCATCAATCAAGTGGTCAAACACCACTAAATACATAGTTATCATGTGCTATCAAGTATAACGCAATGAGAACACAGCATCACTTCTGCAGCATCCCGGCCAAAAATACATAATCTGAGTCTAATCATGAGAAAATATCAGATAAACCCAAATTGAGGGACATTCTACAAAATGACTGGCCCGTAATCTTCAAAAATACTAATGTCATGAAAATCAAGGAAAGACTGAGGAAATGTTCCAGACCGAAGGAGACTAAAGATATGATAGCTAAATATAACATGTGATCCTGGACTGGATCCTTTTGTTAAAAAGAACATTATTAGGACAATTGGAAAAATTTGAATGTGGTCTCTAGGTGAAAGGTAAAAGGCAGTTCTTCATACTATTTTTACAGTTTTCCTATAAATTTGAAATGGTTTCAAAATTAACAGTCTAATAACAAAGAAAAGTAAGTTTCTCAAAAATCTAGATTACTTACGGTTGCCAGAGAGGAGGGGGGTTGGGAAGCTGGGTGAAAAAGGTGAAGGGATTAGGAAATGTAAATTGGTAGTTATAAAACACAGGGGGGCTGGCTGGGTGACTCAATTGGTTAGAGCTTGCTCTTAACAACGAGATTGCTGGTTCGACTCCCGCATGGGATAATGGGCTGCCCCCACTGTCACCCACCATCCCCCAGCTAGACTGAAAGCAGCGACTGTACTTGGAGCTGAGCTGTGCCCTCCACAACTAAGACCGAAGAACAACAACTTGACTTGGAGTTGATGGCTCCTGGAAAAACACAATGTTCCCCTTTCACAATTCCCCAACACTGTTCACTTCCCCAATTCCCCAATGCAATCTTTAAAAACAACAACAACAACAAAAAACAGTCATGGAGATGTAAAGTACAGCATAGAGAATACGAGGTTGGACAATTAAGTTCACGAACTTGTTGCAACAATGTTGCTAACCTTTTTTGATATCAGAGGGATTATTCATTATGAATTTGTACCAACTGGACAAACAGTTAACCAAGTTTACTACTTGGAAGTGCTGAAAAGGCTGCATGAAAAAGTTAGACACCCTGAACTTTTTGCCAACAATTCACGGCTCTTCCATCACGACAATGCACTAACTCACATGGCATTGTCTGTGAGGGAGTTTTTAGCCAGTAAACAAATAACTGTATTGGAACACCCTCCTTACTCACCTGATCTGGCCCCCAATGACTTCTTTCTTTACCCGAAGATAAAGAAAATATTGAAAGGAAGACATTTTGATGACATTCAGGACATCAAGGGTAAGACGACAACAGCTCTGATGGCCCATTCCAGAAAGAGAGTTCCAAAATTGCTTTGAAGGATGAACTAGGCACTGGCGTCGGTGCATAGCTTCCCAAGGAGAGTATTTCAAAGGTGACCATAGTGATATTCAGCAATGAGGTGTGTGGCACTTTTTCTAGGATAAGTTCGTGAACTTAACTGTCAGACCTCATATAGTCAGTAATGTTGCAACAACTAGGATAGTGCCAGGTGGGTACTAGACTAATGGGGGGATCACTGCATAAATTATATAAGTGCTATACACCTGAAAGCAATATAAAATAATACTGAATGCCAACTATAACTGAAAAAAAATTAATGAATACTTTTTTTTTTTAAATCCGGCAATACCACCTTAGTCCATTCACGATGCTTTAACAAAATGTCATAAACTACCTAGCTTACAAACAACAGAAATTTATTTCTCATAGTCCTGAAGGCTGGAAAGGCCAAGATGAACATGCAAGGAGATAGATGGCACCTTCCAACTGTGTCCTCACATGGTAGAAGGAGTGAGGAAGCTCTTTATAAAAGGGCACTAATCACATTCATGAGGGCTCCACCCTCATGACTTAAGTACCTCCCAAATGCCCCCCCTTCCTGATACCATCACCTTAAGGGGTAGGATTTCAACATATGAATTTGAGGCAACACAAGCATTCAGAGAAATTCAAGAATCAAGAGATGGCTGAGACTTGGAGGGGTAGCAATGGAAAAATCAGGAAAGATCACCAAGAGCAAAGATGTGTCACTACAGGCCAAGGCTGAGATCATCCACACCCTCATATTCCCAGTTACTATATACAAAGGCAAAAGCTGGTCAGCAAAGGAGGCTGGTGGGAAAAATTGATTCATCTGAAACATGGTGTTGGAGAAGAGCTCTAAGAATATGCTGGACCACCAGAAAGATGAACAGGTGGGTCCTAGAGCAAATAAGCCTAAAACATTGCTGGAGGCAAATATGAAAAACTGAAGCTGTCCTACTTTGGCACATCATGAGAAGGCAGGGTTCTTTGGAAAAGACAGCAATGCTGGGAAAATAGAAGGCAGTAGGAAAAGAGCAGGATCAAGTATGAGATGGACTGACTCCATACAAGAAGCCATAGGCATGAGGCCACAGGATCTGAGCAGGGCTGCTGAGGACAGGACACTGTGGACATCGCTCATTCACAGGGTCGCCAGTAGTCGGAGCCAACTCAAGGGCAGGAAGCACAAACACTCAGACCATAGTACCACCACATACCAATGACTTGTCGGCATTGGATAGTAAACGCCCTTTAGGTGGGACATGTGATCTCCAGTCTCCACTTGGCCAATTTCTTCCTTAGTGAAATGTCCTTGTAAGCATTTAGGTTTGTGACTCTTGATTTAGACCTCCACATATCAAATTTCATCCTATTTAGGTCTGAGACCTTCAACAATTTATTAGAAATAATCTAAAAGAGGTAATTCTCCAAATTGGAAACCTATCTTAGTTAATATTTTAAAGGACTATGATGCCATAACTATTTTTACTCTGGAGTGCTAGTTAATGAAACAAAAAGGTTAGAGAGATACAGAATTATTCATCACTTAAAGGTGTTTATTAATGATGTTTATTTTCAGTAGTTTTAATATAGGTAATTTTTTCACCTCCTCTTAAGAGAAATAATGTTTATTGATTAAAGATGGGAAATGGTTAAGACCCCAACTGTAGTTCAAATCTTTAACTATATTATACATTATACGATAGATTTCATTTTTCATGAAATGTCTTAGATTATCTACTTATAAAATAGATATTATTAATTAATTAAGGTAATTCTCTACTGGGTACCCCAGGACCAAGTTTGCAAATACTTATCCTAACACATGCTGAAATTTACATGATCAATGAAGAATTAAGTCTTGCTCCCTCTTAATAAAATCAAGATTCATGGAAAGCTCTCATGACAGAATTTCATAGCCTTGACCTTTCACCAAAAAAAGAAAAAGCCGGGGAGGCCTCTACTTTCTCTCGTCAAATCTGAAACTCTGGGTACTATTTCACAGTGTACTGATGAATAGAGAACTATATGCCCATTTTTTTTTTACCACTGAAATATACAGGGATTACCTTTATACTGACAATATCTTTCACAATAAATTCTTAAATCAAAAACTACATTTCCTTTTTGCTTTCTAATGTTTCTCAATGAGAATCAAGACAATGGTAATAATTTGTTTGAAACTCTTGAGTATCTGTGTGAAGGAAGGATTTCAATGTTAGCCATATAGCAGGTACTTGATAAACATTAACCAAAATTGCCCCAAATTGATTGTTCTGGGAACTTTACCAATATGGAACCAAAACGGGAAGGAAAGCACAGAATTAGTGGGATCTTTTAAACTCTCTTCTAAGAATACAAGAGTCATCAAGAGTTTAGATGTAGGACACTTAGCCACGCCCTCTCTGATAGTTACACGTTCTAACCAACATTCGCTACAAATGTACAAAGAGGATGCCAGCCCCGAGGAGACCCTGGCTGTGGCACATGAGTTATCTTTCAGCAGGTGTAGCCATTCAGAGCCAGAAAGGCCGGCAGGGTGGAGAGACAGCACCTCGGGCAGCCCTGCCAGCAGCCACTGGGTTTCATCCTTGCCTGACCCAGAAAAATCTCATGGAAGAGAACAAGAGGCCCAAGAGCTCTCTGATCTGCTGTCAGCCAGCTGCAGCCCGGAGACTGCCAAGTGCAGCAGTGACTCGGCAGGCCCTACGGAGCCGTCTGGGAGGGGATTACCAGCCTGATCCCCTGTCTTTAGAGCCAGCAATGACTCAAACTTCACAAACAGCCAGGGCCTGCCAGGGAGGGTGACAATGAGCACTGGAGAGGGCTTTCTCCCCCTCGTTGGTGTCTCTTCCCCCTTCTTGCTGCTGTGGCGGATCCTGGACAGTGTACAGCCTGTGAGGTAATATGAATTCCTTGGCAACCAGCAAGTACCTGAATTCTTTCAAAACCACAGGAATCCAGCAGAGAAAAGGTAAATATCCCTTCGGAGCCAGTGTTAATTAGCAAGGAAGGCTACTGAAGAAGGAACTGGGGGTGGGGAGGAAGGGAAGGCATTACAAATGCTTTGGGGTCTTTCGCTGAATACTGTGGCTGAGGCAGAAAAAAGACAGTCCCCGAAGGGGCCCTTCCCAGTGTCCTCGCCTCCCGCCTCCACAGCATGTGTGGAACTCTCCCGGTTCCCTGGGGGGGCACCTTCATTGACCCCCACTTGCGAGTGCTACCTATCTTTGGGTCTCTGACAACACATTTGGTTTTCAACTCAATTTTGTTTCAAGTTTTTTAACTTTTTTATTTTTCCTGGTTCAGTGAAAATTTGACTATTAGCTCCATCTCAAAAAAAGGCCCCATCAAATCATTTAGACCACATATTGGATCCACCTAAAACTGTAAAATCCAGGACAAAGTCTCTTTTGGATTCCACCTCTGAGAGGAAAAAAAAATGTACACCATTTTGGTAGAGAATGGCAACCCTCTCTGGAAAGGGAGTGTCCCCTGCTGGTGCAAAGCAGCAACACACTAGTGAAATTCAAAAGCAGGGTGGACCTTTGGAGCAAAATGCTCAACCCAAATGCCAGAAAGACAATTTTTTAAAACGCCTCAATATTTTGCCCACGTATAAGAAAATAATATTTTTCCTACTTCCTATGTTAATAAAACAAGAACATCTGCAATTACTAATCTGGAAAAGCTATCTAGGATCTTTTTCTTTAGTAAGTTTAAGAAGGTAAAAAATTTACACAAAATACTTATGTCACAAACTGTCTTAGGAAATTAACTTAATCATTCTGTCACCTAAGCATTCACTTGAAGCCCAAAACAGAAGTGATATGGGATAAGACCACTCTTTTCTAAAAGAGAAAACCAATTATATTTGCTGCCAGTTCTGTCTCACTGGAAACATTATGGTTTTCCTTGTTGAGCCTCGAAGTAAAATGGCCTAGTGAGCTCACCCCAAACTGATTATCCTCAGCAATGTCTACATAAAACACACGTGACCCAAGATTACTCGAGGCTGCAGATCTGGAGATGCTATAGACTACCGCCAAATGTAATGACACAGGCGAACAGATCCTGAGGATTAAAAGGCAGCAGACAGATGCCAAAATACACAGCGAGTTAAGACCCAGGAACACAGGCACATGGAAGTTACTGGATAGAGCCATGTGCCCTTGCAGGCCTCTGGCTAACAGCCTGTCAGCAGGGACTGTCCTATTGTAAGACTTTTCTACTCACATATACTTCTAGATAAACTGAGCCAAAGCCCTGAAAATTCCTATTTCTTAGTTCAATTTGACTTGAGTTCTTTAAAAAGCTATTTTCCGAGTCATTTTGTGACACACACACACACACACCCACTCAGTTTCTGCTGGAGGCAAGAGACGTCACTCAGTTCAGTGGAGTCTGACTTCCGACACGCACCCAGTAGCCAAAGCACTTGCTTATCTGTAGTATATTCTACAATAAACGTCGGTATTGCTCTCATTTTTGTGTCTGGACCATTTAGGTCTTAAAACGATGCCGCATTTTAATAGAGAGGGCTATTAATATTATGGATGAAAGGTCTCTGAAATAATATGCAAAACATGATATCCTTGAGAAATGGTGAGTGTAACCAAACCAATTTAAACTATATATATGGCTTGCATTTGTGGCTAACAGTATAATTTATTGGACAGCACTATTCTAGAACAGGAGGTATTGTGTCTATTCAGGAAGTCCGACTTGTGGCAGGACATAATCATTCCTGAAAGGGGCACAGGAGATAGTGGTGCGTGGAGTGGAGCGTGGACAAGCTCATGATACACAAGCAGGAAAGCTCCGATACCTCAAATTACAAAGTGGAAAACCCTCAGTGCCTTCTACCACTGAACAGAAAGGGTATATTTACCTTCTTTTTGTTCTATATAGATAATTTGGGGGGGGGGGGGGGGACTTGGCTTTTAAACCTGTTCTTCACAGTATGAGAGCCCATGTGTCTACAAACACTACAGAAAATGTCTTTCCTATGAATCTGTTTAGAGCTAGTAGTCGGTTTGTGCTCAGATGCCTGGTTCAACCCTTTACCTAAAAACTGAGAAATGTCTTAGTCTTCCCTTCCTCAATTGTGAGGAAAGAGTAAAGATAGGGAATATATAAAATAGAGTCCCTTTAATCAGGCTGTTAAAATTATTAACATTATGAAGATTGGGGTATAAGGAAATAACTCTATTATTGTAACTAGCCTGGAAACTTACACTGTTTTAACTTTCCAGTCCTGCATCAATGCCTGGATATACATCTGGACATAGACCAGACCTTCAGGTAACCCTTTGATTATCCCCCTGAAGGATTCACGTATCCAGACCACCTGATATCCACTATCCAGACTACTGGATGTAACCAGACCGCTGGCGTCCATCTTCCAGACCACCTGGCATCTATAATCCAGACCACCTGACATCTGACTAATAACCATCCTGGACCAATCCTAGGACTAAGATGCAGGACTGATAATGCTCAAGAATGTACTTTTTACTATAAAAGCTCGTAACTTTTCTTTCCTCTTTGGAGCACTTCTGGGTTTTTGCCTAGCTGTGTTCCTAGTTTGCAAATTCTAAGGCCCTTGAGTAAATCTTTATCATTTACTTCTAGCCAAAGCCTCCAGACTCTTTTTGAGTCCACTGGACAATTTTCAAGGAGCAAGAGGCTAGAACTAGGGAGCTTCACTAGCCTCCACTGTTCCTAGGGCTCAAACTCATAAATCTTCCTTATGAGTATGACAGGGCTTCAAATGTTGTCGCTGACACCTAGAGGTGAATGAAAGAAATGGCTCGACCAGCTGGAATCTGGTCAGCTGGGTCTCACCCCGATTCTAGTCATAGGATGCATTAAAAAATTAGAATATGTAAAATAACTAAAATGCCATTCTAAGATAACAGTTGTTGGAGTACAATAATATGTATCAAAGCACCTACACTTAAATAGGTAGCCTTGCTTTGACCACTGTATGTCCCATCTTCAAAGTGCATTTTCTAAAATAAAGAAACACATACGGATCATGCTTTTTAGTTTGTCATGACCACTCACAGATGCAAAATGCCTCCTAAACTGCTATGTGCTGTAAGGCCACTATACATAACAGGAACTTCAGGGCAAGACAGTGCATTTATATTAGCTTTGTGGGGGGAAAGAACACAAGCACAGCAAATTCATGTACTAATTTTAAACAATTTAAAGGGTCTATGAAAACACTACCACCTGTAAAATTCTATGGATATGGGAAATAAAACTTCAAATAATTGTAATTTGAACTTAATTTTGTAAGTTAGTCACATTACCATAAAACCTAAAGAGTGCCTCAAGGAAAAACTGAATAATGTATATACAACCACTGTAAAGTATATTTATTACCTGCAGGTAAAAAAGAAAAAGGAGCTAATGCCTTCTAAATACAAGAGGGCATGAGACAGCTCTGGCCTTGAGCTCTGGAGTCAGATCATGAGTTTAAACTGCACCTCTACCACCCAGCTGGGAGAGCTCAGAAAAATAACTTCAAGCTCCCTTAGTTCGCTAAGCCTCAGTTTCTTCAACTGCAAAAATATCAACTATGAGGTTGTCATGAGCATTAAAATAAATGTCTGGTATATAACAGATAAATAAATGTGGGATTTTTTTATTATTATTTTTAGATCAATTGTGAAGAACTGTGACAAATTATCTTAACCCTAAGATCTTCTTAACAATTGCCATTGCTTGAAAATATGATATGATCCTGGGTCCCTGCTGGGGAAGGTGTATGTCTATATACACATGCTTGTTCACACGTGTGGCTATACATGTGAGATTGTAAAGTAATAAGGCTAATTTCTGCAACCTGAGGCCCATCTGGGTACACTCTATTTTCCTGAGTAAACTTAACAGAAAGGAAGAGCCTGATCTTAATACACTCTTTAATGGGCCCACTCTAATAAACACGCCCCTACCCCCCATGTGTCTCTTACCTAGCCAATCCTTCTTCATAGAGATAGATGACAAGAGGATCGTAGGAAGTCACAAGCACATAGAGGCGCACATCAAACTTGAAATCTAGAAAAAAAATGTGCATTCACAGGAAAAAACTAAGTTTATTTGTTTCCCGTTCTAGAATAAACAGGACAATGTGACAAACAGAAAAGAAAGAACAGCCTTGCACTCCCAACAAAATATACACTGCCCACACACCTTGCCTTTGGAGGGTAAATAATAGTTATACATCATGCATATATATAAAATGAGAGAGAATTTATAAATGGATACTGTACAGTTTTCATATATATTTGCTATTATATAACCTATAAAGCACTTTGTTTTTTATTATCTCCTTTCATCTTCAAAATAATCCCATGAGGTAGGTAAGGAACCAGCCTTATCTCTAAAGCCATAGTTACCAAGAATTTCATATCAGCTTGATAAAGGTTTACTAGAGGAAACTATGAAAACGTTAAAAAAAATGTAGCAACATCTAGCCCTGTCCAGTCGAGGGCCTAATCACAACTCACCATCTATGAGCAAGGGGTTGTTAATGTAACGGGACACCAGGATGTTCTCTTCCAGGGAAATCTGGTTTGGCTGTTGAGTAAGGAGAAAGAATAAAAGGATAGAAATGCAAAGGAACCCGAACTTATAAGAAGGGAGCAAAGTTCTTAACCTTTTAGAAACGATAATGGAGAAAACTAAGACTCTAAGAAAAGTTTTCCTCCAAGCTACCCATATACACCGAATTGGCCACATAACACACCACTTCTATAAACATGGTAGGTGTCCAGTTACAGTTGGGGAAAAAATAAATTTACACAGCATCTCTCACATAATAAATAAAGCCTAAAGAGCCTTAAAGATTTATATACATGATATTAAATACATGCCAAGAAAATAAAAGCTACTTAAAAAATAAAAAACTTCCTTTCTCTCAGACGTAAAGTGCCAAGCAATTTTAAAATATTACCATTATTCTTAAATGAAGCCTTTCATCAAGTTGCTTAGAGAACTTAGACCTTTCCCCTGTGAGATGGGATGGATGTTCACTGACGCCCTCAGTGGTACCTGCTGTGCCACTGTATGTAAAGGCCAAGCTAGGAATTTTAAAGATTTTTTTCAGTGAAAACGAGTGGTTTTACAATAAGTAATTATGAGTATTGTTGTATACTGTATAAAGCACAGGGGATACAGTGATGAAGAAAACAAATATAATCCCTGCCCTCAGAGCCTAATCCCTACTCCCAAAGAGTTTAGTATTTAGGTAGAGGGACAGAAAATTATATAATTTAGAAGAATACAGAGCAGCATTATCTACAAGTGAAAGATGAAAGGTTGCAAAGTGAAAGAGCAGACCAGTTGAGTGGGACTAGTCAGGAAAGGCTTGTCCTGGAAGATGGATGAGTAGGTAGAAAGGAAAGGAGGCTGTTATGGGAAGACGGCATGCACAAAGCCCAGTAGAACAGAGAGTGAGCAGATTCAAGGGCCTGGGACTAAAAAGACTGAATTGGGAAATAATGAGAGGTATGGTTAGACAGTTAGGAGGGAGGGACCCCAATGGTAAAGGGATCTGAACCCCTGGCAAGGGGAGTTTACGTTGAACATGGTGGGAAGCAGGAAATTATTGTGGTTTCTTAATTGAGTAAATAGTAATATTAAAATATTTGGAATAGAACAACTCTGTGTGAGATTAGATTAAGCCAGAGAAGTCAACTGGAAGTCACCACAATCCAGATAAGACAAAGGACTCCAAAAGGGAAGTGGCTATAATAACAAATGTGATGATAATAGCTACAGTAGCATAAACAGAAATAATTAACATTTGAAGCAAAAAATAAAATTTAATAAATGTATTGAATATTTGCTATGCATTGTTCTAATTCTTCACAAGTATTATTTCGTTTAATCCTCACCCACGAGGTCTCACCTACCTCGTGGGAGGTAGGCATATCACCACCTACGGGGTTGTCGGAAAAGTCATCTCGTATTTTTTCTGTTTTTCGTTGCGAAAATGTGTCATGACTTTTCCAACAACCCAATAAATACTAGAGATGAGGAAAGAGTCAGAGAGGGTTAGGAAGCTGCTCAAAGTCACACAGCTAATAAGTGATAGAGCAGCATTTCAACCCAGGCAGTCTGCCTCCGAGGCTTAACTTTTAAGCACTCTTAACATCTTCACCCAAAGTTCTAAACTAAAAATAGTTATCCCCCAAGTTCAAACGTTTGTCTTTATAGTAATGCATTTGCTATCCCAAATATTACAGTTATCGTCAAATAGGGATAATTTTGCGTCCCATAGTGTTATACACAACCACGATGAGCAACTCCAGAGTCGCTCATTTCCCACTGCTGCTATCTCAAACTTGGAGCACCACTTTCACAACCCTTCTCTATGCATCATAGGAACACTATGACATTAGTACTGATTCATACTAATGGATTCAGTCACCCACACCATTTCCTGACTCCCTTACATTTCTTGATCAGTTTCTCACAAGTACTATCTCCATTCTGAGTCAGCTCAGTAAAGATTGATGCAATCGCGCTGCAAAGCAGTAAGCTGTAGGCTATGCTCCAAACCTAAAATTAAACAATTGCAGCTCTCTTCCTGGGGAATAACACTTATGGGCTACAACAGATGTATGACCACACAACTTTCCTGAATTCGCTGGTAATGGGCTTCACTCCGTGCGCATCTCACGTCCATGGTCATTTCCTCTTTCCTTCTGCGTCATACACATTTGTCCTTTGAGTTAGGCATAACATAATCTCTTACACTATTTGGGGAACTTTAATATTTTTCAGTGGTCTGTACCTCTTATTTCTATCTGCATTAGTAATTCAATTGTAAGCTCATAGAAGAAAAAATAGTTTGGGTATAGTTTCTTTGTATATTGATATATACTGGTAAGTAACTAATGAAAGCTTTTTGATATCTTCAAGCCTGTTTCCTTTTCATCAATCCCCAGTTAACTCATTTTAAATGATCTCTATTCCAAGCTCAAACTGCCCTCCAAAGTATGCTAAAGCAAGAATCTGAATTGTTGGGAAAGTTGGAAATACATCTATTTTTCTAACTGGGCTTTACAATTAAAGCTCATGGTATCTGTTAAGTTACTGTAAGGTACAATGGCACAGTGGTTAACAGCTTGTGCTCTGGAATCAGCTAGACCTGAGTTAACAATCTTGACTTTGCCACTTACTAAGGAAATAACAGTAATTACCTCCTAGGGTTCTTATAAAGACTAAATAAGATTATATTTGGAAGGCACAAAGTAAATGTTCAAGAAATATTAGTTGTTATTATTACTGCAAACTCAATAGTACCTATGTGGTTCTAGTTACTAAGCTCTGTAACTCAGCAGCGTTCATCACAGCATGCTCTATGCCATTCTACTCAAGAGCAGTGTGCTGAGTTCTAATGAAGATAAAGATGTGTAAGAATTAGGATAGTCCCTGTTCCTCAAAAGGCTGTAAGGAGTGGCCATGCCTGGCACACAGCAGGGACTCCCTAAGTATTTGCTGAACCATGAGAAGAGAGCATATAAGATGAAAACATATAAACAAACAGAAACAAGAAAGCTGTCCAAAATTATATTCACCAATACAGTTGTGAATAGTGACTTAAAATCTCGGAAAATATTACTATTGTTTTTACCATGGATAATGTACGAGACAAGGGTGACTAAATATGACTTCTATAATCAAATTCATACCCTAATTAGAAAACACCAGATCTTTCCCCTCCTGGATTTAAATATACTAAATTGGGGAAAATATGGCATTCAGTCACAGTTACTGAAGGAGTTGGATCCAATACAACTCTGTTCCTTTATGATGTATTTCTAGAGTTAAAGAGCCCATTGCTGAGGAACTGCGTTGGCCAATCGGAGAGATGCTTCCATTTGCAAGAGCTCACACTTCAGTATTACATAAAAGTATTGCTTTTTCTATCCTTTATCCTGTTCTTGTAATGGTAAAAGTTTCTATTTGCAAATATTTTCCAAAAGGCTATGACTATTATTGGGAATATTTAATAAGAGGCCCTCTCACTCCAGCAGGAAGACAGGGGAAGGTGTTTTCCTTTGGCCCTCACGCTTAATTCTGCCCCTCCCCCACAACATCCCTCACCCACTCAGTTAGTTCTGATCATAGACCCTTCGCCTGAGCACTCCCTCCCCCTACCTCTCAAATCTGAAAGGAAAGCAGGCAGCAGCCTTGGAAAGAGTTACTTCATCCAGTTGGCTAATGGGTCACATATTCCATGGGAAAGGATCCAGGTATGGAAAAGAGGGAATGGTTAGGCCTTGTGTGGAAGGAGAGAGAGAGAGAGAGAGTATTCTTAACTACATGGTTTGTAGGTCTGGGTAAAAGGTGATAAAATTCCAGTTTTAGAGTGAAATGGGAATATTTTCCCATCATGTCCACATGTTGCCAGCTCCCCTGGTGCCTGCTGGCATCTTCCCAGGCTTCTGTCTGGCACCTCCACCAAATACCTCAAAGAATCAGACTCATTCCAAAGCTTCTCCAAGGGGGTGGGGGGCCAAGGTTCCAGGCCAAGTACTTTGATCTATGCAGGGGGTCTCCAGGGATTCAGCCCAGGGAGGGGTGGGAGGGGGAGGAGGGCCTGCCAAACGCATTCTCTCAAGACTTGTCACCCCCTTTATGAGACTCAGCACCCAGGGAAGAGTCAGGGCACAGGGTTCTCAGCCCCACCAAGGAAAGTTTAACTTTTCTATTCTTTATGATGCTGGTTTTAAAATAACAAATCACTAGGGCAAAAGAGCATCCCAAAAGAAAAAAGTCCCAGATGAGTTGGGAATAGATCCTATTCTTTTTGACTCAAGTCTAAGAAAATAAAAAGCAAACTTGTACCACAGTTGACTTTTCAATAGCAATTCCATTTGGCAGCTAAAACCCAAACCCAAACTAGTGCCGTCTATGAGATTCAAACAACACTGGGGCTTCTGGCGTGGAACTGAAGGAAAAGCTGTCGGACAGGAGCCTCCCTGCCAAGGTCAGAAAAGAGACAAGGCAAGAGAGGTCCAAGGCATCTGACCGGGGCCTTCTGTCACAAGAGACCAGGGTGAAAGGCCTCCAGAGTGACCCAGGATCAGGTAATAGGACTTACAGCCTGGACCTGCGGCTGCAGTACTTGCTGTATCAGAACCAGGTCCTATACGTCTTCAGCACAAGAGGTTGGGCCATCGGTCTTTATAATACAGTTTTTTGTCCAGACTGAATTTAAGAATTTTCCAATGTGAAAGACCCTTCAGAGAGTTAGTTTCTGCATGTATAGGAAATAGCTCAGACCTTGTGAAAAGAGAAGACGTGGATTTAAGATGGAGTACTAACCACACATACTCCTGTCCAGAGTCCCCCTGGAAGGACAGAGAAGATATTTTTTTAAAAGAATGAAATGATAGCAAGGCTAGAAAGTAGTTGAAGCCAACAATAGACCAAAAGTGTAAGGAAATCCTATAAGATAGAAAGCAGATGGGATCAGGTTGAGAAGAAGAGCAGAGGAAGCCCCAGCCCAGAATATCAGAGGTGAGAGTGATCCTCCCAAGGAGGCCTCTGAGGACGTCCAAGCTGGCGGTGAACACACACAAGGAGCAGGAGTGGGCCAAGGAAGAAGAATCAGACAGGCAATTAACACACAGCATTTGGAGCAGGGAGGCCAGTGGGTCTTCCCCAACACCCAAAGCTCTGCACACAGGATAAAAACCTAAGGATGACACTGGGGAGAGCATCTTGTGTGAGTGCAGGGATCTGAAACAAGGGTGGAACTTGAGGCCACTCTATCCCTACAACAGACACCACAGAGAAAAGACAGGAAAGGTGGCACTGCACCAAAGAGAAATCACCCAAATCTCCTTCGGTCTCCACAATGAGGCCTGCCATATTTTGGCAAGGGAGAAAAAGGGGGCCTGCTCCTCACCCACATCTGCCAAGGTACAGCCCGGCAGTCACAACGTGCTTTGCCCTGGCACAGCTCTCATTGCCAGCCTCCCGTCCAGACAGAAGTCATCAGGGAACCCGCACCACACAACACAAGGGGAAACCCAAGCAAGCTGTCAACTTGTCAGTCTAGTCTTTCGTTCATAAACGTGACTCCGCACACCTAAGGTCACTGACATTGGGAAAACCCAACAGCAGGAAAAATGGCTATTCCTAGAGAAGTCACCAATCAAAAGAGAACTTTAAAAAACTTTCAACTGGTATCCTCAGAAAGACCAGCAGGCAAACTGCATCCACTAAGCAACAACACGCTACTAACAAAAACAGACAAAAAAAGCAAATCAGAAAATAAGAGTTTCTGGGAACCATGGTAGCCAATATAGAAATACAGTAGATGGAATGAATAATAAAATGGATAGAGTTCAAGCTGGTGATCCAGAAGACAAAGGTAGGGAAAAAGAGAATTTAAAATGAGAGAAAAGTTGAGGGGCCGGCCGAGTGGCTCAGTTGGTTAAGAGCTCGCTCAAGAGTTTGAGCTCTGAGCAACAGCGGTTCGAGTCCAGCCCGAGCTGAGCAGCCGCTGAGCTGCCAACAGGTAGCAGGATGGCTCAGCTATAAAAAAAAAATTTTTTTTAAATGAGAGAAAAGTTGACATGAAGACCCAGAATGCCTCAAAAAGGAGTTCTGGAAGCAGAAACAAAGACCAAAAAAAAAAAAAAAAGGATCATTTTCCCTGAACTAAAGGAAAACACTAGTTCCCATACCTAAAGGGCGATCACCTGTTGAGGAGGAACGGAAAGAGACCCAGGCTGAGGGTCTCCTTGTCAAGTTTCTACTGAGTTTAAACTTTTTACTCAACTTATAGATAAAGCAGAGAAACTGAAGAGAATGTAAATGTTATAAACCTTTAAAATATAAAAAGTAATAAAAAGTAATCAAACGCAGAGATGGAATGTGGGAAGGAGGGAGGGTAGGAGGTGAAGTGCGTGCCATCAATATCAAACTGGGAATTAACACAATGCAAAGCTGAGAAAAGAAACATACATCAACGAGATTAGGTTACTGACTACTGTTGAAAGTCTAGGGAATGAGACTGGGGTTGGGATTTGATTTCATTTACTCTGCATACGTCCTCAACTTCAAAACAACTTTTAATGAGGATTTTGCAAAGAATCAAGATATTGATGATCTGAAAAAAGGAGAAGGGGAGGAGGAGGAAGAGGTAGGAGGAAGAGACAGCAAGGATGTCGTACGAAATTAAAGTTAATTTCCTTGATGGCTTTGAGGACAGGAACCCACAGTTCTGCTCACAATAAAAACTAAACATATATGCTACCAACTGATGCTTAGTGCTGAGGAATTAATATGACTGCATGCTGAAAGCAGAAAAGTACCTCTTTTCTGATGATACCAAAGGCTGTCCTCCCCCAAAATTTGGTCAAGTAACTTTTCAGCCATAGAGTAACTGTCGTCATGAAAGGAGGTGACTGCCAGTAGATAAATCATACCCACCCTCAGCTCACACTTCTGAATGCAGGTTTCAGAAGGGAAAACCTGCGCTGAACAAAAAGGGACCATGCTAGTAGCTAGGACAAGGAGTGACGCAGGGGAGAACAAAAAGGTGGGAGGTTGCCATGTGCTGGATACTTACATTGTTGATCAGGTAGACACCCCGCCCCCTAGAAGAGGCCACTGGTTTTACTATCCAAGGTCCCCGATCCTTTGAATATGAATCTGCTCAAAACATTGGGAGATAAAAAGGGGGAGAGAGAGAGAAAGAGAAAGAAGGGACATGAGTTTATCAACTTAAATGAACAATGGTTATTTACTCAGGTACCCAAAGAATTTTCCAAATTTCTAAGTGGAGGGTATTTTTGGATTAGCCTTAAAAATTAAAACAGAGACAGAAGAGAGAGGGAGGGAGGGAGGGAAGAAGGAGGAGGGGGAAGAGACAAAAAAACAGGGAGGAGAAAGAGAAGGAGACAGCAAAACGACAGCAAATACTACCTAATATATTTCTTCCACCGTTTCTCCTCTTGAATGAGATGATGAAAACAAAGACAGACAAATATCTGCATGTTAGCCTATCATCGTCACAAACAACCTTCATGAATCTTTGAGTCTCGCCTTCATTAACCTCCAGAGGCTCACACTGCAGACAGTGACAATGTGACAAACGCCAGATCTACTAAGATGGGCACTTTCCTTAAGCAATTTCTCTGAGCTTATAAGAAAAAAATCACCTAATATCAAACAGTGTGCAAGCGAAGAGGAAAAACAATAATTTGCAAGTGAGGAAATGGCACCCTTTACTCTTGTTCCTTTCCCAGGATCAGGTTTACACCTTAAATACCTTTGGATCATGGGAAAGGAAACCTCCCTGACTCCCAGAGGCTTGCAGGTGGCTCTGCCCTCCTCTTAGGGGAGGTCAGAGGACACGGAGAGAAGCAGGAACAAAGGACCCACCCTCTGATAAGAGCCAAACGGTCTTTTCAAGGCCTCCCAACAGGCACTTGGTCTTTTCAAGGCCTCCCAACAGGCACTTGACGTTGTCAGTGCCGCAGACTGTTTCACCAGAAGCAGAAAAAGGTCTCCTTGTCCATTCTCCCCTATCGTCTGCTTTTTCCTTGATGCAACCTAATCGAGTCAGGAAAAATGGAATTGCCACACAGAATTTAAAACTCTATAAGCAATTCCACTTCTAGAAATATATCCTCTAGTTCCACTCACACATATGTGAAATGTTGTATGTACAAGATTATTCAGTGCTGTGTAACAATATCAAAAGCTGTCTGCTATACTGTCTGCTATACTGCACCTGTGTGAGGGGCCAGCAAACTTTTTTTGTAAAAATCCAGATAATAAATAGTTCAGGCTTTGCAGGCCATGCGGTCTCTGTTGCAACTATTCACCTCTGCCACTGCAGCTCAAAAGCAGCCATAAACAATGTAAACAAAGGGGCAGACTGCGTTTCAATAAAACTTTATTTACGGATACTGAATTTCATATGATTTCCACATGCCACAAAATTTTATTCTTCTTTTTTGTTTCCATCATTTAAAAATGTAAAAACCATTTTTAGCTCCTGGAATGCATAAAAACAGACAGAAGATCAGATTTGATTCAAGGGCTGTAGTTTGCGGACACCTGATCTACATAATGGAATATTAAGCAGACACACAAAATGAGAAAGTTATTAATGGACAGATAGAGAATGATCACAAAGATAGGCTGTTCGGTGAAAAAAAGGAAAATGCAGGGCAATGTGTATTGTCTGCTGCCATCTGGTCACATACACACTCAAGCTACGTGCCAGTAAATGCAGAGACTATCTCTAGAAGGATATGTAAAAAAAACTGGGAACACTGATCACCTCTGGGGAGAACTGGATGTCTGAGGGAAAGAGGAGAAAGGAAGATTTTCACTGATTATTATTTTGTACCATGGGAATATGTTCCCTTTCAAAACATATAAATTAAATACTTTTAAAGTCTTGCTATAGATGACATTTATAGTTACATAAGACAAATGAAATCTCTACACAGTGAAGTCACTGAATATATGTTTATGTGTATACAGTTTATATATTTTTTTACATTGGCCATTTTCCCCAAATTCTGAAGAAATAATGGATTGAGCACAGATGACTCTATTAATAATTAAAGAAAACAAAAAAATTACAAAATTTTCTAAACTTCATTCATTCAACACTTCTAAGTACCCAATCCGTGTCAATCAGTTTGCTAGGTGATTGATCCATGTCAATCAGTTTCATGCAGTAGTGAAAAACAGTCTTTACCGCCACGGAGATTAGACTGGCAGAAAAGGCAGACATTGACCAAGTAGTTACAGACACAGAGAGTTACAAGGAGGAAGTGCAGCATGCTATAGGAATGCCTGAGAAAAGGGCCAAACCTGTCTGGAGACAGCAGAAAGCTCTCAGAGCCAGTGTAGAAAAGTCTCGTTTCAGGAATATCTGGCTAAACGCCACCGTTGCCACCTAACACGTTTAATAAATCTTACTTTGAAGCTTCTTCTGGTGCTTCACTTTTATCATGTTCTTGAAATTCTAAATACCAAAACATTGTCTTCCATACTAGGCTTTTCTCCTTGATTTGTTATATTTCAGGACAAAGATTGATTTTTTTTTTTTTTTTCTAAAAATGTGGGTAGGAAGCCAGAAAATCAGAGGCATAGGAGGGCGAAGAGCTCAGTCGCCTGTCAGGACAAAGATGTGCTAGACAGAGTCTGCCATTTTTTCTAGTGCCTCCCAGGTCCTGCAGTGACAGCCTTTCAATCCAATGGAAAGAACACTGAACCAGGAGTAGAAATATGTGAGTTCGAATTCTGGCTTTTACACCATGGGTAATTTGCTTAAATTAGCCAGTCTCATCTTTAAAATGAGGCCCTCTTATAATTCCAATATTATGATTCTATAAATTTACTGATTGCTTTGAAATCCACTAATTTGTAATTAACTGGCTGACATCAAAATTTTGCTCATTCCTTAGAATTATTTCTCAGTCTCTCTTGCATGGAAAGACGGCCATAGGACACAGTTCTGACCAATCAGAAGTAAACAGAAACCTGCTGGGGTCTGGAGGCGGGGAGCTCGGCTCTTCTGGTGCTGGCGTCACCCTATCTTCCTTGTTGTTTCCTTCCTGCCAAGAAAGCTGTCCACTGGCAGGGAAGTGGCTGGAGTTGGCAAGAGGCTCTTACTTAGGTTCTTCGGGGCCACAGACCCCCAAGTCTACCACATGCTGTAACTGGCAACAGTGCGCCAGGAGTCTAGGAAGAGCTATGCCATGTATTCCAACCCCACACTAATTGTTGGCAGTCTCCAGGCTTCACATCACTTCAGGTAGTGATTGGTCTCTGGGCTAGATCTCTACAGAGATGGATTTAAGATCTTCTCTTATTAGAACAGAAAGCCATGAACTCACGAGACCCACCTTGGCTGGTATCTCCAGTGTCTTTGGCAATTCTCATGTCCGCTCCTTATCAGTTCCCTTTCAAAGGCTCTTCACAAGCTATTCCCATCCCTTTCTGCGCCTCTCAAACACACAAACCCATCCCTACGCCCTTCATTCTTATCATGTGTCCCCATCACCCTGCTTGCCTCGAAGGCTGGGAATTTGTAACATACGAGGTATGACCATTAAGTTCCAAACTTAATGGTAAGGCCTTGTAAATCCACTCCCTTGCTTTCTTCTCCATCTAAAATTTTATCTGAGTCATCACTTAGCCTTCCTTTTCTTTTTTTCCTTCCCTTAGGGGACAGACATGCCCACCTCCGTCCTAAAGCTCACCCTTCCGCTGGGGCTCCCGATTTAACCCTTGCCTGCCTCCCCGGGGACCTCATTCCCTTGCTCCTGCCTTGGACCTCTCGCCCCCACTCTGATTTCTCTGTGGTGCTGCCTCTCGTAATGTTTCCCTCCCTTGGTACTCACATCCACCTCCATACCTGCAACTTCCAGAATCTGTATCTCTGGCCAAAACTCAAAACGGCCTTTATCGCGACATGGATACTTGCAGGCACCTCAAATCAAACCTGATCCAAACTGCACTCCTCCTCCTTCCCCTTTCACACTCTCCCTTTCCGTTCCGGTTACAGCCCCCGGAGGAAGCCTTGCTGACCCTCCTGGACTCACACCTCCGGGGATATCTCTGACTGGTCTCACACTCGCAGCCTGTTATAAACCTTATTTATTCTACCGTTCTTTCCATTCTGGCACCTAGCTCAGTCCAGCTACGCTTCTCACCTGGATTACTCAATAACCTTCAAGGTGACCACTGCGTTTCTTCCCCCTTCTCCCTCCAATTCGTTTCATGCAGTTACTTTTCTAAAGGCCAGCCTGTTCATCTCCCTTTTCCCTCCCAAAAATGTGTCCACACGCAAGTAAGCAGTGGGGAGGCAGGAACACAAGCATCGTGGAGAAAGTGGGATTCCCAAGTGAAAATATGCTAGGTGGACACCACAGGAAGAGAAGGTACTTTATGCAGAAGGGGGCCGTCTCTTTGAAACATGAAGTGATAGAAATAGATGGGTTTCTCCCCTAATGTGTAAATTTAGCAACACGATTAACCTAATGCTGTTGGATTTCCCCCCCAGGGGATTGACGTGGAGAGGTCACGACACCTGGCAACTAGCAGAGAGTGACGGGCATCCTGGCGAGACCAAAACCAGAGAG
Organism: Hipposideros armiger; assembly: GCF_001890085.2. NCBI lineage: Eukaryota > Metazoa > Chordata > Mammalia > Chiroptera > Hipposideridae > Hipposideros > Hipposideros armiger. The sequence continues at coordinate 1,788,446 of NW_017731399.1, forward strand.
ATTCCTCTTTCCACCAAGTGTCCCTGTCCTCCATCTCCCACAAACACAGGCCCTGCTGGGCTCTTTGCGTGGCAACAGCAATGAGTGGTTTGTGTGGGGGACTGAGCAACACCATTTGCCTGGAATAACTGCCCTGGGGCTAAAGGTGGCGGCTTTGGATTGCTGCTGTATTAATTCTATGTGTCCTATTGACCAAATGAATTCATTTTTTGTTAAAAAGTAGAACACATGAGAGTTTGAATAATATGCTGAAGAAGCAATTCTACTGAAAGACAGGTCAGGCTTGAAATTCCGGGGGAGCCCTACGTCTGTCCAATTATCTGAATGAGCTTCCCCAGCTCGCAACGGGCCTCCAAAGATGGGGGGAAGAACAGCTGAACAAGCGACAGCGGAGGAGAAAGGGAACTTTCAACTTAGATGCCTTTAGTCTTTGTAGGACATTATTCTGGACTTTATTTTCTTATTAGGACTCCAACGCCAGGAGGAGTCATACTGGGAACCCTTTTGCATTGCTGACATGTCAGTTGAAGCATTCTTATGCTATCATGTTGGCTTACTACATGATTTTTTTACTTTTGCTATGTAATGATCTCTCTCAACATAACTTGAAATAGGAAATAATACTGAACATTTATTAAGCACCTGTAAGGCACCATTCCAAGCGCTCTCCATGTATTAACCTATTTGGGGGGCAAGTTTTTTGAGAAGTCCTTTTTGACACAGGAGAAAGCTATGTCACAGAGAGGTTTAAGTAACTTGGCTAAAGTCACATAACAAAAATTCTTAACTACAGATTTTCAGCTTTGAGTGCAATGCAACTTTGAAGTTAACTTAATTCATCTAATAATCTATTCGGACCCACCTCAGAGCCCTCTGTGGGAAAATACTGAACTGTCAGCCTATGGTCCCAGCAGGACCAACAAGTGCTATCAGAGAAATGGCCTCACCAAGGTCGAAGCAGGAGACCTTGCTGACCATCCCTGCTGATGGAAGTCCTGGAGGGCGAACACCCCACTGGGTGACCAGACCAGATTAAGGCCAACAAGTTAAAAGAATCAAGTCAGGAAGTCTAGAGAGACCTTGTTCTTCCTCTCCCCACGCTTCCTCGATCTTAAGACAGGAACAATCATCTCTTGGACTTGTGGCGAGGGAAACTATGTGTGTGTCTGTCCTTCTGTGTCATACCTGATCCTCCTCCCGAGAGTGACTTGTCTCACTGTGACACTGCGTACACACTGCCCTGTGTCTTTAGCAATCAAGCACAGTGGTGAAGAGCCCGGCCTCTGAAGCGCAACGGCCGGGTTTGAATCCAAATCCTGCCATTTGCAAGCTGCATATGGAAAGCTCCTTAGCCTCTCTGTACCTTACTCTCCTCATCTATAAAACTGGGAATTACAATGTTGGGTTGTCGGAAAAGTCATGACGTATTTTTTCTATGGTTTTCATTGCAAAAATGCGTCATGACTTTTCTGACAACCCAATAGTACCCACCTCAGGGTAAAGGCACAACTTAGAAGAGGGCCTACTAGGAAGGAGGTGTTCATTAGGTGTTAGCTACTATCACTATTCTTCAGGCTCTCACAAAAGACCTGCCGCACACCTTCTCTGTGCCCTAAGCCTAAGTCGGGCTCTGTCCCATGAGGAAGGCCTGAAATAGCCCATTTCCTCTGCTGAGGCCTGGGGAGGTAAGTTCACTTCCAGGCAAAAGAAATACGAAGCCCACTGGCCCTTGGATGCAGGCTACGTGTCCCTACCTAACTTTACCAGCAATACAGCTGATGTTTAGATCCCTATGTGGCTCCAATGTGTATTTTTCAATTAGTCTGAACTCCAAGGAGAGAGTCACTAAGTGGTATCTCCAAACCCTGACACCAAAGATGCATAATACTTCTACCCCAAAGAACATAAGTCACACAGGTCCAGAAATCAAGGTGACAGGAATATTCCCTAGATGTTAAAAGGAAAAGAGACACCAAAAAGGGCGCGTAAGTAGTTTATATGCAGAAGTATCTACACCCTTACATGGGCACTAGCTCTCGTCAACAAAGAAGAGACTTTTTATATATGTATGTCCTTACATAAATAATACTGACAGCCTTACTAAGAATAAACATACAGGTACACAGTCATAAAAAGGATAAAAAGAGCTTTAAAGTTATCTCTGCAGCTATTTCACTAATGAAACAATTTTTTAAGGATTTGAAAAGCCGTGACTGGTTACTGACTTGAGGCAGCCCTTGGGGTAAGTCCGCCCCAAGTCCAGTGGCTGGGGTCAGGCATTCTGAGTCAAGCACTTACTACAGAATTCCGCGTACTCAGTTGGCAACAGGAAGGTCTGAGGGAGGATGTGAAAGGCCTTGAATCCATGCGTGTGCTGCATTCGAATGATGTTTTTATACAGTCGGTCCTTCCGGGTAAGTTCATATGACCTAAAAATCATAAAAGTAGTCCCATTTCAGAAAAGTCGGACTCAGAGGGTTTCCCGTGTTGTCCCATTCTAAAGGGTTCATAGCCTACAGTTCTGAAGCAGTTACTGAGGACAGCGGCATGTGACAAATCTATCACTTTGTCAACCCCAAAGGTTTATTAGTCATTTTCATGGAATGGGTTTCTTTGGTCAGATTTATTCTTGATGAATAAATTAAGGTATAATTTATGTACAGTAATATTTGCCCTTTTTAGTGTAGAATTCTATGAATTTGAATAAATACATACAAATAATCACCTCCACTACCATCGAGCTATAGAAGAGTTCCAACATCCCAAAAAGTTACCTCAAGTCCCTTTGCAGTCAACCCTTCCAGTCAGTCACCTCCCAGGCCCTGGCAAACTTTCATTTGTTTCCTGTCCTTATAATATTGCCTTTTCCAGAAAGTCAAATAAAGGGGATCAATCACATGGTATGTATCCTTTGGAGACTGGCTTCTTTCACTGATTATAACACAACTGAGGTTTATTCTTGTTGTTGCATGTATTGGCATTTCATTCTTTTTTACAGCTCAGCAGTAATCCATTATTTGGGTGTAACAGTTGGTTTATCTACTCACCAGCTGAAGGATATATGAGCTGTTTCCAGTTTTTGAAGATTATGAATAAAGTCACTGTAAGCATTTGTGTGCAGGTTTTTATATTAACATAAGCTTTTATAAATTTTTGTGTGAACATACATTTTCATGTCTCAAGCAGTGGGATTACTGGGTTTAATAAGATTATTTAGTAAGTAGTATTAGTTATCTAGTGCTGCCTATTATTCCAAAACATAGCAATTTAAAATAATAATAAACATTTTCTATCTCACACAGTGGGCCAGGAATGCGGGACTGCCAGAGCCAGGTAGCTCTCTCTTGGGGTCTCTCATGAGGTTACAGTCAAGATGTCAGCCAGGGCTGCAGTCATCAGGCTTGATTGGGGCTGGAGGAGCCACTTTCGAGGCAGCTCACTCATATGGAGCTGGCTGATGACAGGAAGCTTCAGTTCTCTCGGTGTGAATTTTTCCACAAGGCTAACTGAATGCCTTCATGACACGACAGCTGGTTTCTCCCAGATCAAGTGATCCAAGCAAGACATCAAGAAAGAAGCTGCCATGTTTTTTATGGTCTGGTCTCAGAAGTAACACAGTATCACTTCTGCCACATTCTATTATGTAGAAGTCAGTCACTTAAGTCCAGCCCACATTCAAAAGCCGAGAAATGAAGCTCAATCTTTTGAAGGCAATGTCAAGGAATTTGTGAACACATTTTAAAACCACCACATAAGTATGTGTTTAACTTTATAAGAAACTGCCAAATTGTTATCCAAAGTGGCTGTATCATTTTGCATTTCCCAGCAGCAAAATTTTAGATTTCCAGTTATACTGCATCCTGACCAGCACTTGGTGGTGTATGCTTTTTTGTTTTGTTTTTAGCCCTTCTAATAGGTATGTAGTAGGACCTCATGTGGTTTTAATTTGCATTCTATTAACAACTACTTACGTTCAACATCTTTTCATATCCACGTACCTTTTTTGGTGAAGTATCTGTTCAAATATTTTTCCCATTTTGAAAAGCAGAGTTGTTTATTATTGAATTTTGACAGTTTATTATATATTCTGGATATAAATTCTTTACCAGGTATGTGCTTTACAAACATTTTCTCCCAGTCTCTGGCTTGTCTTTTCATTTTCTTAACAGTATCTTTCAAAGATAAACACTTTAAATATTGATGAAGTCCAATTTATCAATTTTTTTCGCTTATGGATTATGCTTTTACTCTTATATCTAAAAAATATTTTGCTGGCCGGCCGAGTGGCTCAGTTGGTTAAGCGCTCGCTCAAGGGTGCGAGCGCTGAGCAACAGGGTCACCGGTTCGATTCCTGGCCCAAGCTGAGCTGCCGCTGAGCTGCCAACAGGTGGCAAGATGGCTCAGCTGAAAAAATAAAAAATCTTTTACCTAATCCAGGTCATAAAGATTTTCTCCTATGTTTTCTTCTAGAAATTTTACAGTTTTCGGTTTTACACTTGAATCTATGATAATGTTAGGTACCTTTAAATAGAGCAAAGTAGCCACCAGAGCATTACCTGGGAAAGTGATTAACCTTTTGTGCTTCAGAAAGGGTGCGAAGCAAGAAGGGCTTCAGGTGGGATCCTGTCCACATTAGGTTATAGTCAGTGCTGCTTGGGTGAACCTGAGGGCAGATAAGAAAAAACAAGATAAAAAACATGGAAGAGAGCCCCTCTCCACGAAGAGTGATGGCAGAAAAGGCCACAGAGATTTTACATCCACAAAGTTGTCACGGGGGTGGCCCAGTTAGTATGTCCACTTAGTATGTGAGCCTAGCAAGACAAAAGTTGAGTGCAGAGAACATGGGGATAATCAAGTTTAAAGAGTGGGAGAGTTAGGCAAAGCCCAAATGCAAAAAGGAGAATAAAGTAATCCTTGTACAGAAGTCCATAATGTCTCTTACTATTCTTGTATATAAAAGCACAAAATGAGGGCCCAAGCCCAAAGCTCCCTTTCCAGAGTGCCCTGTGTTCTTGCAGATGCTGGGTATAAAGTACTGATCAGAACTAAAAATTTAGAGTAGCAAACCAACTTAGAATTCTTTCACTCATTCATTCATTCATAAGAATTCATTTGTCCGTTCATTCAAAAATTATGTACACAGTGTCTATGATGTGCTAGGTGCCATGTTAAGCCCTGGAGATAAAACAGCAATAAGACAGGATATAAACTGGTATCAGAAATTCCCCAAAATGTCTACTTCAGACCTCAATGTAAGACAAGGAGCTAGCAACCAAACCTTTATCAACCGTCTCAAAATATCTACAGTAGAAGTCTGTCCAGCATTTCTGCCATTCCTTTTGATGCCAACATCCCAATTTCCCCAACTTTCTTTGGGAATAACATATTCCTTGGTTTTAAAGGACCTGCCAATCACCCCCTTCCCCCAAGGGAGTGAATCCATGACCCAAGCTGGGCTAGTCATTCTGTCTCCAGGATGTGATTCCTGAGTGGAGAAGGCACAAGGACAGTGAGTGGAGTCAAGTCACTTCCATGGCACTGCCTTGAGGAGATGGTCCTAAAGGTTTCTGTTCCCAAATCCCCTGAGCTGTCCTGGTCTCTCTCCTGCCAAAGGCCAGCCTTTTCAGCTTTTCCTCTGACTCTGCTAGCCATCTTGTGTACATTCTCCCCACAAATCCCTTTGGTTTAATTTAGGCAGAGTCTGTTTCTGTTGCTTGCAATCAAAGAACCTTGATCGGGTAACAGACAATTACTTATGGGTAACTCTGCCGCTAGCCCAAGCCGAAAAACACTTTTTTTACAAAAAAAAATCTGTGAAAATGTTTTCCATGTATTGCAAGGAGAAACTGGTAAAGGCATTAAGAAATTCAGAGCAAGTTCTGCATCATCACTACGCATTGGTCCCAGGTACTTTCTAGAGTTTGCACTGTTAACTGATAGGTGGCTAAGATTTTCAGCTTTTGGACAGATCAGATGGGGTAGTAAAAACGAGCTTACTTCATGAAATCCATGGGCTGTCAGAATGCTGCGTACCAGGCGACTGTCTGTTCGCACAATCTTGTAAGACAAATGATAACGCTCTAAAGAAAAACACAGAATCAAGTTCAGTAACTAGGGAGTTAACTGTAGAGACAGGTAAACTATAAGAGAATGTCTTGCTTGATTATACTAATAACATTATACAGCTATGCTTATGCTACTAAAAGGAGAGCTTATGGATTATTTTGGACCAAGGGTTCTTAACCTGAAATTTGTTGGGAGCGAAGCATAGAGGGAAAATTATATCGTTGTTTTTGCCAATTTCTAGTTGAAATTTAATATTACCTTCAATCAGAAACATAGGCAACAAAGTACAGAAGTATTAGCAGTAGCTGGACCCTGCCACCAATAGATACCAGGTATTTTAATATTATTTAATAGTTGTTACAATTATCTCAAAATCTCTCTTACTCTCGTAGTACTTAAAAATTATGGAAGTTAACAACAGACCTACCACTAGATTATGTTGTTCAATGCACTAATAAAAAGGCATATATCAAATTTGGGGTTTTAAAAATATTTTGATAACTATACTTTAATACAACTGCTTCTCTTCGTAGTCATATGTAATTTTTTTAAGGTTTCATTGGGGAATTGGGGGAGGGGAACAGCGTTGGGGAACTGGGGGAGGGAAACAGACAAGTTGCTGTCCTTTTGTTCTTCAGTCTAGTTATGGAGGACGGCGCTTCTCTGGCCCATGTTGGTATTATCATTGCGTTCTTCCTGGGTGAGGCAGCTCAGTCGCCGGCCTCTGGACAGCTGCTCATGGCAGCTCACGGCAGCTCACGAAAGCTCACGCCCGCCGCCGGCCAGCCCCACTGCAGCCTATGCGGTTGCCAGCAACTCCCGGCAGCCCAGCTCCAGGTGAAGCTGTTGTTCGCCATCTTAGCTGTAGAGGGCGCAGCATCACTGGCCCTCATGTGGGATCCGAACCAACTCCTAAGCAACACTCCACTCGGCCGGCCCCTGTAAATTTTTTTATACACTTAAAAAACATTATTTCGAGAAAAGACCCAGAGGCATATCCCCACTGCCAACAGGGTCCATTGCACCAAAAAGATTAAGTACCATGCTTTAGAGAGCCCTCTGTGTGCAATAATGCTGGTTACCAGTACCTTAGACCAGAGGTGATAAACTGGTGACCTGAAGACCAAAACCAACCTGCAGACATGGTTTGTTCAATATGCACTGCACTTTAAAAATAAAATTGAGTTTATTGCTAACCTTTTGAAATTGGAGGAATTCATGTAAAAATCTAGATTTCTGGGCTTCTCCTGAAAACCCTGGGCTCTCTCTCCATCTGGCGTGGCAAGAGCCAACTGGAGAAGTGCAGGTACTTCCTCCTGGAAGGCCCGCACTGTCCAGCTTGGCACAGGCCCCACCCAGCCTGCTGCACTCATTTGTATTTCCTGTCTGGCCCCTGCAAGCATTCTGTGCTTGTGACCCCTGCCTAAGAAGAAAGTCTGTAATCATGTGACAGTTCTATATATCCTTGAAGATTAACATTTACTCTGGCCCATTAAATTCAACCTCTTTCTAGGCATCACTACAAATTGTTTGAAAAAGTTAGCTAGGAATTCTACAAAACAATTTTTTTAAAGGACTGCATATTGCCCTTGTTCTTAGGAGATACATGCTGAATAAAGTCTTTAGGCATGAAGCATTTGAACTAATTCTCAAATGGTGGTGGGGGGGGGGGAGAAGCAAGTATGGCAAAATGTTAATAACTGGTGAATGTAGGGAAAGAGTATACATGTGTTCACTGTATTATTCTTAACACTTAGAAAAACGAAAGAAAAGCAGGTCTTTTTATTATGATAGCTGTGATCTCTGATACCTCCATTTTTGCACTTGCAAAAAGCCAAAACATCATCAGCTGCTGAAGACCAGGACTGTGCCCGACTCTGCCTGTTCTGCAGTGCTCGCCTCGCAGTACCAGGCCACAGCGAAGGTGATCAGTAAGATGTGTGAAAAAATAAAGAATGATTGATTACATGGGACTGGGGGAGAAAGAGTATGTCTCTGGAACCAAACTGCCAGGGTTCGAATTCTGGCTCTACTACCTCCTGGCTGTGATCCTGAATAAGTTATTTCATTTTCCTATGCTCAATTTCCTCACCCGTACAATAGGGTTGATAACAGAGATACTTGCCTCGTAGGGTAACTGTAAGCACTAAATCAGTTAATACATGTTAAGCTTTTAGAATAGTTGTTGATACATAATAAAAAATTTTATATAGTAAAAGAGTAGATACATAGTAAAATAGCTATTAATACATAGTATCACACATAGTAAATTATACATTAATGTAGCAAATTAAAAAATAAAAATGCTAATACTCTTTCCCCTACTTCTAATATAGAACAATGTAATGATCACTACGCTCAGTGGCAGACCTGATTCTCACCGTACGTAAATAGCAAGCAGTGACCGACTCCTTCTAAACCATACCTCTAACTATAACCTAACTCAGATACATTGAACATGTGCCAAAAGGGGAGAGCAAGAAAGGCAGGGTGGGATGATATACAGCAACTGTAACTACTGGGGATTTTAATGCACGTTCATGTCCTGTGTAGAACAGCCCCAGCACCAATAATGCTGATTACCCATATATATTAGACCAGAGGCCATAAATTGGTGACCTAAAGGCCAAATCCAGCCTACAGAATTGGCTTGTTCGTTCCTTATGGTGTTTTCAATATAAAATTGAATTAGTTGCTAACCTTTTAAAATTGGAATAATTCATATAACAATCTAGATTTCTGGGATTCTCTTGAAAAACCTGGCAGCCCTAAGCTCTCTCTCTTCTAGCCAAGAGGCAAGTGGAGACTTGCAACTGTAAACTGAATCTGTCCAACTGTCCAAGGAAGAACCACCTTGCCCACATTTTTTTCCTATAAAAACAAGAGGCAGAGCAGGGTTCTCCTTGGCTAACTGCGAACTGCCCAACATCCAATATCGGAGCCTCTGAACCCATACTGCATTAACTCCACCATGAGACTGTAGGATTCTCTTCTCCAACCACCTACGTGTATCTCAGGAGGCAGACAGATGTGCTAGGACCCCTGGCAAGTTCCAGGACTGACTGTAGCAGAGGAAATAAACACAAGGAGCCAATAATCTGACTGTCAGCACTGAAGCACCTAGGGAATCGTGAAGTGCCCTACGGGGTTTGGTCAAAAATGCGTGGGAAACCAGAATGAAGGTAAAACAGACGTTTTTGACGTTGAAAATACAAGAATAACCCCTTCAACGGCAACACAGAATGGCTTGCCTTACTGTCAGAAAATTACAACTGCACTGTTGAACTGAATATGGTAGTTGTTAACTACATATCACTGAGCACTTGAAATGTGACTAGTGTGACAGAGTAAATGAATTTTTTATTTTATTTAATTATGTAAATTTAAAAACTGATATCAATTCAACTATTGGAAAACATGTTTAAAACAATTTGAGCATATGAATTTACTCTTTCAGCTACAACATTTATGAAATCTAAATACAGATCAAGTACTCCCAGTAAAAATTTTAAACCATATGGAGATGTACTGTAAATATAAAATACACACTGGATGTGAAATAGCTTAATGATTTTTTTATATTGAGTAATGTAGAAATGATATTTTGGATTAAATTAAATATATTATTAAAATTAATTTCACCTATTTCTATTTACATCTTTAAATGAGGCCACTGGAAAATTACATATATAGCTTGCATCATATTTCTATTGGACAGTGCTAGTCTATACAAATGCAAACTTATGAAATATATTCAGAGACAAATCATAAAATGAAACTTCATTCTAGGAAAAGATTACTTTAAACTGAAAACATCTCTGTTGCCTCTAAAATACAATCCCGTTTACTTGTTCAAAGTATACACAGTTTTGAAAAAAAACACCAAGAATACAGTGAGAAAAACATATTCCTAGAATATTTAACAAAGCATATGAAATTGTATTGTACCAAAAATTTTAACAGCTAATTCAATGAAACATTTACTAGATAACAGAAAAAAAAAAGGTTGGCATCTAATATGAGATCTACAGAAGATAACTAATGCCCCAGATACACTTCTCAAGGGGATTTGACCACAGGATTATGATCTCAGCAGATCTATGTCAGCTATTTCAGAGAGCAAAAAGAAAAAAAAAATAGATCAAGAGTGTTTAACAATTCAGAAATCTGAGGCAGCAACTAGCAAAAGTCATTTAAATTGCTCTTTACATACAGGAAGGTGAAAAAAATGAGGAAAACTCAAGGAATTGGGAAGATACAGAAAATTCAAAAACAGAGTTTGAGAAATAAGTTCAGTGGCTTTTTCTTTAATCACAGGAATGCATAAAGGAAAAAAAAACCCAGAGACTTAAAGGTTCTAAAAAATAGTGACGGCATGAATAATGGGATGACCACATTGATGGATACCAATTTCCAATAAATGTTATTAGGTATTCTAAAAAAGAAGGGTCTGCCTATTGCCATAGAATACATAGATTCATTTATGTGACAAGCACACCAAAAGTAGTATGTTTTGGGGGGATTATTTACTGTTGTTGTTTTCAAGCTCACCTTTGACGTTTTGCCTCAAGTCATATTTAGAAGGAGTGTCTCAGCAAATGTTAGCAAATCTTCAGTTGCTCAGGATTCCGAGAGTATAAATGAACCATGTCCCTTTAAGTGGTAACCTAGTAACTTGCTGAGGGGATTAGAACACAAGGGATCCCTGGGGAGGGAGGAAGATTCAAATCCCAGAAGCAGGTGCTCACCACCTTCTGAACTCCTGGCTATTTGGAGCAAGGACAAACCTTAAAGTCATTTCAAAGTAGAGCAGATACTATTCAACAAGTAGAGTAAGTTTTGAGGGTGTATTATGTGCCAAGCATTAAATGATAATGTTGACTTCTCAGAATGCCTGAAAAATAGGTATTGTCTCCATTTTACTGGCAATGAATTGAGTTAAGATGGCTTCACTGATGAATTTTATCAAACATTTAAAGAATTAAAACCAATCCTTCTCAAATTCTTCCAAAGAGGAGAGAACTCATTCTATGAGGTCAGCATTATCCTGATACCAACGCCAGTTAAAGGCATCGTAAGAAAACTACAGACCAATATCCCTTATAAATATAAATGCAAAACTCAACAAAATACAAGCAAACCAAAACCAGCAGCATATTAAACGGATTATACATCATGACCAAGTGGGATTTATCTCAGGCACACAGGGTGGTTCAACATGCGAAAGTCAATCAGTGCAATACACCACATTAATACAATGAAGGAAACAAAACACAGAATCATCTCAATTGGTGTAGAAAACATCCAACACCCTTAAATGACAAAAACACTCAACAAAAAAATAGAAGGGGACTTCCTCAACATGATAAAGGGCATTTTGAAACACCCACAGTGAACATCATACGGAACAGTGAAAGACTGAAAGCTTTCTCCCTAAGATCAAAGATCCCCACTTTCGCCACTTATATTCAACACTGTACTGGAAGTTCTAGTCAGGGCAATTAGGCAAGGAAAAGAAACAAAAGGCATCCAAGTTGGAAAGGAAGAAGTAAAAATGATTTCTATTTGCAGATGATATGATCTTGTATATATAGACAATCCAAAAGAATCCACCCCTCCAACCGGCCACACACACACACACACACACACACACACACACACACACACACACATTTAGAGCTAACAAATGAGTTCACCAAGGTTTCAGGATACAAGATCAATATGCAAAAATCAATTGTATTTCTACACATTGGCAATGAACAATCCAAACATTAAACTGACAAAACAATTCCATTTATAATAGTATCAATAAAAATAAAATATTTAGGAATAAATTTAACCAAGGAGCTACAAGACTTGTACACTGAAAACTATAAAACACTGCTGAAAGAAATTAAAGAAGATCTAAACCAGTGGTTCTCAACCTTCCTAATGCTGCGACCCCTTAATACAGTTCCTCATGCTGTGGTGACCCCAACCATAAAATTATTTTCGTTGCTACTCTGTAACTGTAATTTTGCTACTGTTATGAATCGTAATGTAAATATCTTTTTGTTTTCCGATGGTCTTAGGCGACCCCTGTGAAAGGGTCGTTTGACCCCCAAAGGGGTCACGACCCACAGGTTGAGAACCACTGATCTAAACAAATGGAAAGACATTCCTTGTTCATGGACTGGAAGGCTTAACATTAAGATGGCAACACTACCAAAAGCAACTTACATATTCAATGCACTCCCTATCAAAGCTGATCCTAAAATTCATATGGGATTGCAAGGGATCTGAATAGCCAAAAAAAAAAAATCTTGCAAAAAAAGGACAAAGTTAGAGGATTCACACTTCCCAATTTCAAAACTTAGTACAAAAGTACCATAATCAAAACAATATGGTACTGGCAGAAAGACATACATACAGATCAACAGAATATTAAAAGTCCAGAAATAAACTAATGCACCTATGGCCAGCTGATTTTCAACAATACCAAGACTATTCAATAGGAAAAGAATAGTCTCTTCAATTAATTGCACTGGGACAGCTAGATATCCACATGCAAAAGGATGAGGATAAACCCTTATCTCACACTATATAAAAAAATTAACTCAAAGACCATTTAGCTCTAGATATAAGAGCTTAAACTATAAAACTCTTAAAAGAAAGCACAGGGATTATGACCTTGGATTAGGCAACAGTTTCTTAAATATGACACCAAAAGCAAAAGCAAAAAAAGAAAAAATAGATAGACTGGACATCACCAAAATGAAAACCCTTTGCTCATGAAAGAACACTAACAAGAGAGTAAAAAGACAAACCACAGAACTGGAAAAAATATTTGTAAATCATATATCTGATAAGGATCTAGTATCCAGAATATATAAAGAGCTCTTATAACTCAACAACAAAAATACAAGCAACTCAATTAAAAAATAGGAAAAGGTCTTAAATAGGCATTACTCCAAGGAAGATACACAGCATTTCTTCAAGGAAGATACACAAATGGCCAACAAGTACACAAAAAGATGCTCAATGTCATTAGTCATTAAAAAAATGCAAATCAAAACCACAATAAGATACCACTTCGTACCCACTAGTATAGCTATAATCTAAAAAATTGAAAATAACAAGCGTTAGTGAGGATGTGGAGAAATTAGAATGCTCATAAACTGTTGGTAGCAATATAAAATGGCCCAGTCACTGTGGAAAACCCTTTGGCAGTGCCTTTATAAGTTAAACACAGAATTACCATAGGACCCAGCAATTCCATTCTTAGGTATATATCCAAGAGAATTGAAAACAGGTGTTCAAACAAAAACTTGTACATGAATGTTCATAGCAGCACTATTTACAAAAGCCAAAAGGTAGAAACAACCATTTATCAACTGATGAATGGATAAATAGAATGTGGTATACCTATACAATGGAATACTATTCAGTCATAAAAAGGAATGAAGTACTGGGGCCGGCTGAGTGGCTCAGTTGGTTAAGAGTTGGCTTAAGAGCGCAAGCTCTGAGCAACAGGGCCTCCAGTTCGATTCCCACATGGAATGAGCTGTTGCTGAGCTGCCAACAGGTGGCAGGATGGCTCAGCTGGTGTAACAACAAGATTGCCTGTTTGAAGGTGGGCTATGCCCACCTGCAACTAAGACTGAACTTGGCACCTTGAGCTGAGCTGCCGCCCGGATGGCTCAGTGGATAGGACGTGTGCTCTTAACAATAAGGCTCCCGCATGGGATGGTGGCTACGCCCACCCGCAACTAAGACTGAACACAGCACCTTGGGCTTAGAGGCCATGAGCGGCCGACGGGAAGCCAGATGGCGACTGGCGCCCTCCACAACGAAGACTGAAGAACAACAACTTGGCTGGTCCTTTTCCCCAATTCCCCAACACTGTTCCCCTCCCCCAATTCCCCAATAAAATCTTTAAAAAAAACCAACTTGATAAATTATTTTTAAAAAAAGGAATGAAGTACTGATACATGCTACAACATGGGTGACCCTTAAAACATTATGCTAAGTGAAAGAAGCCAAACACAAAAAGCCACATATTGTATGAGTCCATTTATATGAAATATCCAGAGTAGGCAAATCCACAGAGACAGAAAGTAGATTGGGGTAGCCAGGGGTTGGGTACAGGGTTTACCCGAGATGATGAAAGTGTTCTGGAACTAGACAGTGGTGATGGCTGCACAACATTGTGAAGGTAATAATGCCACTGAACCGTACACTCTAAAATGATTACAGTGGTAAGTTTTGTTTTGTATATGTTACCACAATAAAAAAAATAACAACATATGTACACATAATTCTGAAAAAATTCAAAAAGGAAAAACAATTTAATATGCAGAAAACAATCCAAGAAATCATAAATAATCCTTTCAAGTATAAAACCAATAGATTCTTCTCATGACCAAGGCCATTTCCCTATCTATAGGTGACATCAATTTTCTGCAACACAAGGTTGTCAGGGCTATCCCCCAACCCGGCCTTCCGTGGGTAAGTCGTACTCACCTCCGATTATTCGAATATTGCTGTCCTTGGTCAGAATTGCCTCAGCATGGAACACCAGAACTGGAATTCTCCGGCAGCCTCCAGTCCACATGATGCACGGATGATCCCTACAACCGTAACAAAAGGCTTTATTTACAGCTCAGAATCTGCACTAACTGCTGAGGCAAATCACTATGGTTGAACGCTTAGCAACTTTCCTCCTCCTGAAACAAGAACCCTGAATGTCCTATGGGAAACCATTCATGATCCCCTTCTCAGCCATGTGGTTTAAGATTAATTCCACCCCTGCTTCAGGGATGGGCCTTGATTGGTTTCAGCCCATCCGGCATCCCATCCCCCAGTGACGGTGGCTGCTTCAGGGATGGGCACATAAGCCAATTTAATTGGAGCCAGTGAGGGTCAGGTGACATGTTGTGAGAACCTCTGAGAAAGCGATGTTTTCTTTCTCTTCTCTAGCAGCTACAGAAGAGATGGCCTCTCTTCCCCTTGATGGTGTAAGAGAGAGGTTTGGAAGTGCTACTGTCATTTTGTGACCTTGACAGTGACTGGTAGAGATAAATGAGATCTTGAGTGGCACAACTGGAGTTGCAGAATCAAGTCTTTTCTAAACACAAGTGAATAAATTCTCTTTATTGTTAAGACAATTATGTTTTAGTCCCCAGCACACATAAAGAATCCTAATTAACATATTCACAATAATTTATGGACTCCCTTTACAGCCTGTAGTCCCCCCTTTCCAATTAATTACCCATCCTAAGCTCTTTCCAATTAATTACCCCTCCTAAGATTCTGAGCTAGGAACCCTAAATTAATACTAGTACCCCTATGAAAACCACATATTTTAAAGAAAGACTATACTAAATAGAACAACAGGTATTTTCCTCCAGAAAAGACCTCTGACTTTATTCTCTTTCCCAGGAAATCTATGTTTAATCAATCTCAGTCCAATGCATATTTACTCACAGATCAGGGAACTGCAACCTCCTTAATGAAGGGAGATAGAAAGGGAAGGAAATGATCCGAGTCCCTCCTCTGTGCCAGGAATTAAATGAAGAGCTTTCACATGTTATCTCACTTAATCCTCTTGCCCACACTATAAACTGAAGAAAGAGTGTCTCAGAAAGGTTAAGTGATTTGCCCAAGCTCATACAGCTGGCTGATTAAGGGGACGGTATTGAACTCAAGTGTCTGTGCTCTTTCCACCTTTCCATCACCCTAATCACATTTCAGTGCTGTTCTGTATACGGAACACCTTAAACTCAACTCTTTGGGAACTTAAACTCATCCGTTTCTTAAATGGAATAAGATTCATTGAGCCAAGCAAGATTCAGGCTGCTCTGGAAAACTCACATGACCACACCCCTTAGCAAAGGCCATACCACAAATCTCAAGGCCAAGTCTGACCCTCCCAACCCAAGTTTAAAAAGATCCACACTTTGAATGAACAGGCTGCCAGGCTACCAATCTTAGAAGTAAAGCAGCCCTTAGACTTGGGCTGAGCTGCCAAAAGCCTTTAGTGAAGAAAGCAAAGAACACCATACCTAGTTCATTTCCTGTTGTCTAGAAATGGAATGTGGATGCTTATGGTTCTGACTCTCTGACCAGGGTGATAGTGCCCACTTGTGAGAAATGGTGTTTATAGAGAGCATTTTTTAGCAAGAAGGGGGGGGGAGGGAGTGTGTGTGTGTGTGTGTGTGTGTGTGTGTGTGTGTGTGTGTGTGTGTCTTGCTTTTTAATCTTAAACACCTGTAAAACGTGGGCATGGGGTCAGATAACTCCTGTGTGTGTGTATGTCTTGCTTTTTAATCTTAAACACNACACCTGTAAAACGTGGGCATGGGGTCAGATAACTCCTGTGTGTGTGTATGTCTTGCTTTTTAATCTTAAACACCTGTAAAACGTGGGCATGGGGCCAGATAACTCCTGTGATCTTTTCCAACTTTAATTTTTTCCACTGTATTTCTAAGTCAGAGAATAGAGGGGAAAAAACAGGCAGCCTAAACTACAAAGCCTTGGACAGAAACTGGAAACTACCCAAAGTTCCTTGTCAATCAAGCACTAGCTACAAACTGGCACCACTGTGCCTTGGCACTTAACTTAGAGATAACTTAAAAATGCCTCACAAGACTCAGGAACACAATCAACAGATGCACAGCTGGGAAGAGCCAAGGCCCTAACTATCCTGTGTGTGGAAAGCCAGATCCCTGACAGAGAGAGCGTCTCACTTAAAACCTATGAAAAGAGAAGAGATATTACACAAATTATTAATTCAGTAAGGTCAACTGAAACACACTTAAGGAAGATGCTAAATTGTTATTCAAATCATGTTCCCACCAGGTGGTGCTACAGGGGAAAGATTCAGAATTATTAGGAAACTGAAAATTGGGACCTTAAATTTTCATTCACACCAGAAACTGGTATATAGTAAGAAAAGATGCTTTAGAGGCATGAAAGAAAAAAGTATTTTTTTTTATTAATTACCAAAGTAGACCCAATTTATGGTTTACTCTATTGAAAACCTAAGAACATTTTCGTTTTTGAGAAGCAATTTCATGAGGAATATATTACTGTTCACTCCTGGGATCCAGCCTACATAACTCAAAGCTGCCATGCCTTATTCAGACCAGTGCCCCTGCTGGGAATGCCCTCCCCACGTCTCTCTGTTCATTGAATCCCACCCTCCAAGGCCCAGCTCATCTCACTAGCGCCATGAAGTTCCCAGTTCCTCCAACTCACAGTGATCCCTTCTTTCTCTGTACTCCTATAGCACTCAGTGTATCATCATTTGTTGATGGTCTTTTATTTTTTCCATGTAAATGCTGATGATCTGTTCAGCTGATATAAAGCCAGCTTTTATGATAGACATTAAAGTTACTATTTTTTCAAGTGACAAAAGAAACCTTATATCAAATCTTTTTATGAAAGTTTCCGCATCTATATATAAATTTGTATTTGGGATCCCCAAGCAAAACACAGAAAAAGAGCCCCTTTTGCATTTACTATTTGAAATAATGCCATGTAAAGCAAGTACTGCCTGGACAGTTTCTAGCCCTAAATTTTCACTAATTGCTAGAAATTTAACATTTCTCAATTACAAATATAGGCAGCAAAGCACAGCAGTATTAGCATTATCTGTGCCGTTGACTCTATCTCAAATTACAGATTTTTTACACCATTTTACAGTTGATGCCAGTGTCTTAAAATAGCATATACATCTATCACTACTTCTAAGTTATGTTAGTTATTAAACGTGTCACTAGATCACCTGTGATCACAGTCTTCCTCATCCGGTGTGATGAGTCTAGACAATGATTTGGCATCTCTCCCCCAAGCAATCATTCAGCTGCCAAATGGAAACAGCTCACATTGGTGGTCCAGATATCTCTGATGTTTCCTAGTATTCCCCACTTATAAGTGTTCATCAAAGACCACCCCACAGTGTGCTGATCTATTGCAAAGTAAGCAAAAAGTCTTCATGCTGCTGTCTTTAGAAAATAAAATTTAACTTCCCCATGTTTCATATGAATGATCTTGTTATTTAATGTATTAATAAGAAAGCACATGTAACTGTAACATGTCTTTTTATTTTGATAACTGCATTTCAGTGTAATTGGCATTCTGTATAATGATACGTATTTTATTTTAAACACTTAAAAATATTATTCTAACAAGGGAGCCATAGCCTTAAAAAGGTTAAGAATGCCTGATCTAATGTGATCTAAAGCATACAGTTTCTATTCATTCATTCATTCATTCAGTTAGTCACTCAGTCAGCTAGTATTTATTGAGTACCTACTATAATAGTAGGTTGAACCAACTAAAATTGGCAGTATTTGACTGTTTTCACCTACCAAAATGGCAATTTCATACAGTTCAACCTAATGCTTATCGGGCCCAACTGCTAAGAGAGATATTTATAGAGTAAAAGAATGACCTTGAAATTGGAAAAACCAATGCTTGGAACAGAAGTTAAAATTTTTGTGAAATGGGTAAGAGGCAGCACAAAGAAAGCAAAAAGTCACAAGTAGGCAAAGTGGCCAGAGGGAATTATCCACTTAATTATCCTGCATGAGACTGACCCAAATATAACATTAAATCTCTATTATTTTCTATAACCTAAAAGTGATGAGAAACCTTTCCCCAAAGCTTTATTAACGCCTCAATAATTTTTTCAAGTTGTATTAAATAATGTAACCTTCTATTTTATAATAAGAAGTCCACTTTAAATTCAATATTAAAGCCAGTAAGAAGAATGCCTTATATTTGTATGGCACTTTATAATTCACACAGTAAGTTCATATACATTATTCTATTTGATCCTAATCATACCCCCACAAAACAGCCCAGGAGCTATTATCCCCATTTTTCAGGTTACACAGCACACATATATCCAAGGAGGCTTGCAGAAAATCTTAAAAACAAATCTTAACTTTAAGCCAGTCTTTCTCTTTGTTCTCTGTGTTAATAATCTTAAAGAAGGCAAAGTTGCAAAGTGCTTCAAAATTCAATATAACTAGGTATGAATCTCAATCCATCACTTACTCTATGCATCCCTGAGGAAGTACTTTGATATACGCGTATTTGAGGCTGAGCTTAAAGCGAAACAAACAACATCTTCAGATTAAAGGAAATACAGTAGTTAAAGCCCTACCATCATCGGTAATAGCAGCTTGCACGTATCACTAGCATTTATATTTTCATTATGAGAATCCAGCAATCAAGAAACTTGACTCTAATCTAAAAAATGCAGGAAACAATTGTGGTTCCATAGACACAGCACAGGCTATAGAACTCTAATGTCCTGCCAAAGTTACTCTGGTAAGTCACCTGACCTCTCTATATTATCATCATTCTTTCATTGTAAAGTCTTTGAGAAAGTAACATAACCAATGTCACCGAGTTTGGAGACCTACTTTTCTTCAATATATAAAAATTTCAAAATCTCCTATTAGGAGCTTTGTTCACAAGCTTACTAAGAGCTTCTACCTGCAACATCTAGAGCCTATGTTCATTCATGAGTCCAGAGCCTTATCTCACTTCAGATAGCTGATGGGGACCAAATCATAAGATCCTGAATTAGATCATGGATAGAGGCTAAAATCAGAGTCAGACAATTCCAAAGGAAGGATATTGCATAAAAGAGTATATCAGTAAAGAAAACTTTTCCATCCTAGAAACAAAGGTTCAAAAGCAGACTTGCTATTACTTACTCTTGGCTTACCACCTCCTCATCCTCTGAGGATGATGCTATTTCCTCCAGGTCCCGGGCCATCACGACTGGCATTTCCTTTAGGGTTTGTCATGCAGTCAGCAGATGGGGGAGCCTCAGAGACCTTTCCTTGCGGATTCACTGGATCAAACAATTTGGGTGGCACAGATTCCTGTAAGAAAGCCAAATGATGTGACACATACACAATATGAAGTCTATTTGTTGATTATTGCTGATCTTCCAAAAAATTAAAATGAATATTTACCTAAATGGTGCCCAACCTGTAGAAGCTTACCTTCTATCACAGTGCCTCACAAATGCCCCAAAGATCCAGTTTTTTTCCCAAACATACTGTCTGTCCTCTATGTATTAATATTTAAAGACTGTTAAGCTTGGCTTTCTCATTTTTCTTTTATATATCTAACATGCACCAAAGGAATAAACTTACTTAACTTTTAGGAATCCACCTACTTTAAGGTAGGTGGATGATTGCCTAAAACAGATTTCCTGCTAGAAAAACCTAACCTGGATTAAAGTAAAAACTCAAGATTTAAGACCCTTGCAAATATTTCTTTAGCTTCCATGACAAGCACACAAGTTAAATGCCCTCATGTTTCCACTAAAACAAATTCAACCACTGAATCAAAAGATATATAGATATATAGATATATAGATATTCTCCTGAATCAAGGTCATAAATAGCTGGGGGGAAAAGTCCTTTCAAACACTCACAAAAATTACTCTCCCTGGCTAAAAATCACAAACTATGACCTGAATCTCAAATAGACATTAAAATTAGGATATTTCCAATATCTAACTTAAATTTTTTCCAGAGAAAAAGTATATGTCCGTTATGTTTGAAAGAGGAATAGAAATTACAGATAAACAAAATGAAAATATTTAAATGACCATAATCCCATAATTCTGAGATAACCATTGGATGTCAGTCTTTCCAAACTTCATTTTTCTATGCATTCATATAAACGATAAAATTACAAACAGGACCAAAAAATGCCAATCCTGATAATGATCCCTACAGATCTTCAGCAGAATGGGCAATATCTAATAACCTCCAAAGGCGTTCTTCCAAGGATTCCCAATGGGATTTCTCGATCTTTCCCAAATGTTGGCATGTCCTTGCAATTAAGACAAAACCTCCAACCAAGAGGGGATGCCAACCTGTCCTAGGCTGCCTGTAAAGCAGGGAGAGAGGGCGTTCGGAAGAAGATTAAGGACACTTGGCCAAGGAGTATCCTCGCCCTAAAGGGATCAGCCCCTCAGCCCCCACCCCTGGCTCACCCCAATCCCGGGTAGGTCCGCAGATGCTCCCCACGGGAAGGACGCGGGCGACTCAGCCGCAGAGATTCAGCCCGGCGCGCCCGGAAGCCAACAGCTCCTCCCGGACTCTGGAGGGAAGTACAGCGGGCGGCGCCCGCCCAGACCCGGGAGCGCACCTCCCTCGGGTAGGGGAGCGCGCCGGCGCAGGCGTTTACCTGTCTCATCTTCCCATGGCTCGGGGCGGGCAGGCGGGGACCGCGTTCAGCGCCTACCTCCCTCCTCCTTCCCCAGCCGAGCTCACGCCGCGGCCGCGGACGGGTGCTTCCCCCGTTACTACAACAACCAACAAGCAACCGCCCGCTCGGAGCCACTGCGCAGGCGCCCGCCACCTGGCGCTAAAAACGCTCGACTTCAGGCGCGGACGAATGTCGTCACCTCCAAGCAGCGCGGGCTTAGGGCCCGCTCTCAGAAAAATCTTGCCTATTTCTCTCTCTGCCTCTAAGGGATTGACTCCGAGCCCGGAGTTCTTCCGCCACGCTCACCAGGCGGGTTCACTGCCTGAACAGCGTACCGGAGCTGAGATTTGGGTAGCGGCCACCGCTGATTGGCAGTAAAGGGGTTCACGCCCCATCTCCTGCTTGAGCGGAACCAGAGCAGCCAATCAGAGCGAGGACTGACGGAAACGGCCCAATCCTGGAGCCAGGTGAGGGCGGGGGCGGGGACAAATGTCTCAGGTGCACTCCCAGCTGGAGCTTTCTTGGGGTAGTATCTTTGCTGCAGGTGCTGCTTGGCTGGGGTCCTTGTCGCCAGGTAAGGAGAATACGGGAAGAGGAGGGATGTCGGTGTCTGTGTGGCTTCTGATTGAGAGGATCCAGAGAGGAAACCTTTTGGGGGGAAAAGGGTTCGAGAGACCATGAGAAGGAGGAGCTAAGAAGAGGAGGGCTTGGTAGAGTCGTGGAACGAATGAATGGATGAAAGAATGAGCGAACACTATGAGCCTAGCACGGTGCAAGGAACCTTCACTTTCTTGCGTGATTCTTATAATAACCCAAATAGGTATTTTTCTTTTTAAATCTCCAATTTTCAGGTGAGGAAACCTAGGCTGTAAAGTTTAAATGATTTGCCTTGGGTCACACAGCTACTAACCGGTAGGTGCAGGATAGGAACGCCTCTCTCCTGACTCAGGTTTTACCACCACACCTTTGCTGGGCTGGGACAGGGCAAAATTTGAGACTAGATGTTGGATACTCTAGAAGGCCCTCAAGCTTTAGGGAAATGGGGTTGGAGTGTTGGTAGAGCAATTCAGGAAAATACATAGGTTCTGCCCTCTTCAGCTATCTGTTGTGATTTCTAAGAGCTTCTGTGAAATGGAAGGCATAAGTTCTGTCAAAAAGAGGGGCCAGCCACGCAGCTTTTCTGACCCTGCGAAGAGAGAACCCGAGTCTCCTACCGAGGGAGGATGGGGGGTGGGCTCCTGGCCCAGGCTGTAACTGCTTGTGATGTCCAGTATTCTCTCTGGACTTTGACCAAGTCCACTGTTGTGATCCACCTTTCCCCGAAAAAACCATCCTTTCACCCTTCCACCTCTTGAGTTCTTTTTTGGGTTTTTTTGGTGCTTCACACTGTCTTGAGCCGTGGCTGACTTTAATATGTTTCATCTGGGTAGTGTAGGACCATACTGAAATTTTTAATGCCAGAGTGACAAAGGGAGCCTGATAGTTTGTCACCACGTCAAGCCCAAGAAGTTAACCTGACAGCAGATAAACCGTGGGGGGAAAAAAACCAACAACAACAACAAAAACATAATGAAGATGGGGAGAAGTAATTCCATTGTTAGATTCTTTATCTACATGGGTGTTATTTAAGTCAAGCTAATTGAAATCAATGCCCAGCAAGGGTTGATCTAAGCTTTTATTTTTAAACAAAAGCACATAACCTAATTGTATTTTCTATACAACTTGAAGACCAAAGAGGATATGGTATGGTTGTCTTCCTCAAAAATGGAAACTTCATCAAAATATTCTCAAACATTGAGGCAATGTAGAGTCCAACACTATGCTTCATAGTTCAGCTCCGCCATATATTAGCTGTGTATCCTCAAGCAAATCACCTAACTTCACTGTGCCAACTTTCATCAGGAAATTGGAAATCTTAATAGTGTCTACAATACGTTAGGCGGTGCTTTTCACAGTGCCCGGCACATACAAGTGCCCAATAACTGTTACCTATTGCAATTTCTCTTGCAACCCAATGCCAACACTGCTGTTTCCTGCCCCATATAATGTCTTACTAGTTCTCAAGCCACAGCAGTTTATTTTTAACTTTTAGATTGTTCTTATAGTTTATGGAGCATGGCAGACCTGAGAACCAGAGCAGAGAAAATCTGTTTATGTAAATATTGCCCTCACACCATAGATTCCACTCAAATGTGTAAGGCTTCTATCCACTTGGAAGGATCTGTAATCAATAGCCAAGTATCTGTTCGTAGATTTCTAATCACCTTTCAGCCACTTGCATTACAAAGGAATGACATGAAAAACCAGGCTAGAAGTAAAGATGTAAGATGAAAAGAGCTCTGATGGAGGGTAATATTTTGGAGACATTTCTCAAGGCAAAGATAAGTACTATGCCTCTTATTGCAAAACATAGTGTTGATTCACCACTATTACTATGACTGCATATTGAGACCAATTTCTGTAAGCCTCACACAGAAATCCACTTTATTACTTTATAGTAATACTTGTACACCTCTTCTTCTGCTGCCTTTCTTCTCTCCAGTGTTTCTGCTGGGTTTGTCATTTCTACCCACTGCATTATTTAGCCTTTTTCACTCTGGATAAAGGTCAGCACACTTTGGCTTAAGGCAAATATTCAAAAGCAGTGTGCCAACGCTATGAAGGTTAACAGTAGTGTGTTAAGATAACTGGGGGTGGATGAGCCTAGGGGAATTGCAGAGGAATTTATGAAGCGATTGACCAAATCATCTTAGTACAGCCCTCATGCGTGGGACATAGGCTAACTCCAGAGGTGAGAGAGGTTATGGTTCAACTAGACTGACCATCTGTTGTCTCATGTCCTTTGCCTTTGTTTCCAAGGCAAGAAGCCCTTTCAGGTTTGAGGGGAGCCATGAGCCGGTTCCTGAATGTGTTGCGAAGCTGGCTGGTTATGGTGTCCATCATAGCCATGGGGAACACGCTGCAGAGCTTCCGGGATCACACTTTTCTCTATGAAAAGCTCTACACCGGCAAGCCAGACCTGGGTAAGAAGGCAAATAACTGCATCCCTCGTGGGTGTGGCCTAAACTGTGGTTCCAGACTAGGCTGTATATCAGAATAACCTAGGAAACTTACAAAGTGCGGGTGCCCATTTCCTTCTCCAAAACTATTTACTGCAACTTTCACCCCCTGGGTGGGGCCCAGGAATCTATTTTTAGTAACGTTCCAGGTGATTCTGATGCTGTCTACTCTAGTCTTTGGACGCCACTAGAGTACTAGACTTGGTGGATAGCACTTGGCCCTTGTTTCCCCCCAAAGCTTCTCTGAATACTTTTTCATTCATGTTACACTGCCGTAGGCAGTCTGTAAAAAAAGCATTACAAGGGCAAAGGAGGAAATAGAGTTACTTGGTGACTCTGTGATGCCCCACTAGAAAGCCATAAAGAAACTTTTCATGTTGTCTCAACCCTCTTCAGAAGTCAGGTCGTGGCACACATGGTGACATTCTATGTTGCAGATGGAAAGTTACTAATCCAAGGTCTTCCCAAACCATGATATAGTCCCCAAGAAGACATCCCAAATCCTTCCAAGTTGGTCTCCCAAAATGACTGCAGAAGGCCCATGGTGGCCATTCCCAGTTTCCTGAGCCTCTCTGCTGTGTTTTCACATTTCAGCTTGCACATCCTTGCATTGATATGTGGGGTACCTTGAGCTGCAGCACCATTTCACAGCAGCTGACAATTCTGTGTCACATTTATAGCTAACCCAGATTCAGACTCTGCCCTAGCTCATTTTTCTGCAACATGTGGGTATAAAATGAACTAAGTAGGCTAAGGCCCATTTTGAAAAGCTGAGATACAATAGGAGTAAGAACCTTGAAGACAGGACAATTCCACTTTTTCATCCTCAGCTGCTGCCCTCAGATGGTCCAGGAATCCTGTATAGATTCACGAGACTTTAGAGGTTATCTGGTCTAGCACTTTGGATTTAAGTTGAGACAGGGAAGCCCGGGGTCATGTGACTTGCTGAGGGCATAGAGCTGAGCAAAAGAAGTGTGTGTGTGTGTGTGTGTGTGTGTGTGTCTATGTGTGTTTGTGTGTCTGTGTGTCTGTCCCCAGCCCAGAAGCAGAGATTGCCTCCTGGACTCTTGTGATCTGGGGCTGTCATGGCACCCTGCTGATCATAGCAGTACTCTGGTAGAATTGCACCTGATGCCTAATCTGGTTAGAACTGGTGAAATACTCCACTTTCGCTCTCACTAACCACAGAAATGTCCTCAGTCTTCTCATCAGAAAAGCTATCAAATTGGTTTATAAAGAATGTAGCCCACTGGGGCTAACTGCTAGATATTGGGTTGGCGAATGGAATTTTTTCTCACCTAACTACTATCCAAAGGTCTTCAGGGTTGTGAAATTGGTATCACTGTCTGGTTTTTCCAAAGGCTGGAAAATCCTTAAAGCCCAAGTAAACATTTCAGTTTTCAGACTTGTCCCTTGAAATTTCTCTTGCTCGATAGACCAGTAAACAAAGTATCTTTGCGTTCAGTTTTGGCATTCCGACCACTGGATGCCTTACATCAATGGCTGTACATTGCAATCACCGAGGGAGGGGTTGTTTTAGAAAATACTTATGCCCAGGGTCCACTTCCAGAGAGTATGATTTAATTGGGCTGGTACCCAAATCTTGGTAATTTCATAAAACACTTTCAATTAATCTAATAAACACCTAGGTTCGAGAACCACTTTATGGTGGAATATGATCTATCTTTTCAGGTCAAGATCTTGAATACAGCAGTGTCAGAACAAAGCCACCAAGAGCAGGGTGGCCTCAGCAAACACTAAAGAAACAATGCTTTGTTCCACCACCATGTGTGCAGGAAACCAGCCTGGTCTGGGCTTTGTTCAAACAATATAGAGCTGGACTCAGGAGGAGACGCAGGGACTTAAGCCTCTTTCAGACTAACTGTGGGCATCTAGATAGGTCCCAGGATTTCTGAGTTCTCTCCTCCATCAGTCTTGAAACCTCCCAGGCATTCCCCATTGCCAGGCTTCTCCCAAACCTGTCCTGATCTAGACTCACTGGGCGTCACCAACACCAGAGTGACTTCCAGAGCAGAGGTATAAACCGCTACATCCAGAGGTTATTTGCCCAACTGGGCTCTTTGGGTTTCCACTCTTGGAACTGCCCCAGCCAGCTGTAGACATCTGAAGAGGAGCTGAGCAGGTCTCACTTGGCAATTCCTTGCATTCCTTCTGGTTCCCATTGCAGCACCAGAGTCTCCACTCTGCCCAGCCAAAGGTAGTTCAGGCTCAGCTCCCTGCCCGCCGTGAACCACCAGTGAAGGAGAAAGAGTGTGGAGGGGACCCTAACCTTCTCCTTCTCAACACTCTTGCTTGTTTCTGTTACGCAGTGAATGGCCTCCAAGCTCGGACCTTTGGGATCTGGACGCTCCTCTCATCGGTGATCCGCTGCCTCTGTGCCATCGACATCCACAACAAGACGTATGTAAGGGAAGGAGGGCCCTTAGCATCCTTTTGTTGGAAATCAGGTGCTAAGCCTACCCACTGTGGTCCTCCCCGTGGAGACCTGTTCATTTGGATGCATTAGCCTAGACTGTGGATAATAAAAGGTTAATAGCTTCCATTCCTTCCAGGTTTAAAAGACGTAATAAGCCTAACAGGTCTTTAAAGTTTGAAAATTCTTTGGAAACTGACATAAGCAAATTGGCAGTGCCGTGATCCAGTGGCCTGCACCATAGGCTTCTTCTTCTTTATGAAAGAATCAGCCTTTCTTCTACTAAAGAAGTAGAGTAGTGTGCTCTTTTTAGAGCAGCCACCCACACATACCTTGTTCTTATACTCCTCCTTAAACAGGAATGAACAGAAATCACAGTCCATGAAAAAAGGGACCCACCAGTAAACTGCTGTATGGTTATGCTGAGGCGGGTGAAAGAGAACCCAGGACTCCTCTGTGTTCTGCTTCTCTATTCCACTCTAATAGACTAGTGTGGAGTGATAATGGCAAACAATCGTAGCCCCTTGTCTAGAGACTGCTGTAACTGGCGCTGGCCACTAGAGGGGACTCGAGCCGTGTTCCCAACAACCACAATCAAGGGGAAAAGTTGGCTCAGGTCAGTGGATCAAGTCACCAAAACGCCAACTTCACACTAAAATATTTTTGTCTTATTCAGATTCTCAGCCTCTGGGAAGGAGAGGAGGTAATGCTATTTATTGAGTCCCTCGTATTGTGCCAAGAGTTTTCATCTATGTGACCCTAATTAAGTCTCCTGGCAGTCCTGGGGGGCAGTGATTTTCATTCCTAGTTTTGCAGATCTACATATTCGAGACCCAATTAATTTAAACTGAAGAAGACTGACTCAAATGGGATTTGAAGCAGGATTATTAGCTCTGCCATCTCTCCAATGTTTTTTTTAATTTTTTTTTTTTTTTTGGAACTTGAAACTGGTTTACTTATTCTAAATTGACACGTATTTCTGGAAACTGTGGTTTAATGGAAACAGCCTGGGGCCTGAGAAGGAAAACAAGAAAGTCGGCTCTGGTGTCAATTCTATTGGTAACTACAATAGCTTCGTAGCAGCAAGCTCATTGTATACCTTCTCTGCATCTCCGTCTCTTCGTGTAGAAAAGGAGACTAGTATATCTGTTCTACCTCTCAGGGTGACTGGGAGGGAGAAAGGATTGAATAGTCTTTTAAAGACCTTTACCATGAGGAAGAATTGCTGGTAGGTATAAAGGGTGTAGCTTTTGTTTGCTGTGCTTTTTGGAATGAGCCAAAACAACTCAGACTTATCTATACCTCTATTACCCATTCATTTACCTTTCTCCAAATACTGGACAGCTGCAAATGCTGACGTCTGTTTCCAACCATTTTTTAGCCTGGACTTTTGTCCATGTACTTCTAATTCTATTCCCTCCCTAACTGGAAACTCAAAGTCAACTTACACATATTTGTTAAATGTAGAAAAACATGCACAGGAATGATAAAAATCAAATTTAAGATATCGGTTCCTCCTGGGGAAGGGTGGAGGCAGGAGAATGGGATAAGGATACACACGATGTTTTCACTGATATCTGTAATATTTTATTTCTTAGAAAAAAGTATCTGAAGCAAAACCGTCAAAATGTTCAGATTTGATGGAGCAGGGTATTGGTTGCTTAGGGGTAAATTATAGTATCTTATTATCTGTAATTTTTTGTATGTTTGAAGTATCTCATAATTTAAAATTTTTCACAGTTAAAAACAAAAAGGTATCAACAATCCAAACAGCCATCCTCTCTTCCCCACCTCGTCAAAGCTGGGGAACAAGTTCTCTTCCCATGAAGTTGTCACCATGTCCTCCATCTGACCATTCTCCTGGGCTGACACAAACTAACCATCCCACATTGCAAGAGCATCTAAAATCCCCCAAGAGGTCCCTGATGCTCATTCTCCATTCGGGCCCTTCGTTGTGTAGCATTTATCACATGAGCACTGACCAGCCCCTGGCCAAACACCTGCCAGGTGGGTTCTGACTAGAGTCGAGCCAATTTGAGTAAGGGGAATCTGTAAATGTGGTTGATCCAAAATCATCTACACCACCTGGGATTGCCGTAATCCAGACCCTGCTTTGCTATAGCTAGCTTCACCACCCTGCCAAGATGTGGAGATCCACTCTGGATGCCTGGACCATTCTCCTCTCGGTGTAGCAGTTGAAACCTTCAATGTTGCCCTAGTAGAGAATACATGGATGTGATCAAGCAGCCAGGTCTTTCTCAGGACCGAGTCTCCTTTTCCTTTAGCCATAGTCACTTCCTGGGTTTTATCTCTGTGTATCAAGCCTGACCACAACTTTTCGTCTGCACGGAATAAGTAATACTTCAGTTCCCATCTCTGTCTGCTCCCTGTAGGCTCTACCACATCACGCTCTGGACCTTCCTCCTCGCCCTGGGACACTTCCTCTCCGAGTTATTTGTATATGGGACCGCGGCTCCCACGATTGGTGTCCTGGCACCCCTGATGGTAGCAAGTAAGCATGAAACCACCCTAGACCTCCCACGGGAACGGTCCCAGCCCTCGCGTACATACAAGGGATACAAGAGAGTGTCGTGCTTATGTCAGCCTCTAATCTTTTCTCTGTTTTTAAGGTTTCTCAATTCTGGGGATGCTAGTTGGGCTCCGGTACCTAGAAGTAGAACCCGTATCCAGACAGAAGAAGAGAAACTGAGGCCAACATGACCACCTCCGAGACTTCGTCTTCCATCTTTGCTGTCTTCTTCCTTTATCCTCTCTGTGCTTTAATTCCTTATTTTCTGCTCCATCATCCGCCCCCTTATCCACTAATATTGCCTTTTACGTTTTGCTTTGTTTTTTTTACATTTAAATTTTTTTAAAGTTATAACATGCATACAGAAAAGTATGGACAATTTAAATTATCATTGTAAAGTGGCCACTCTGTACCTCCATCCAGATCAAGAAATTGTCAGCACCTCAGAAGCCCACTGTGTGCCCGTCCCTCACCTGCAGCCTCTTCCAGGATCTTTTTCAGCCTTCTGGCTGTTTTCCTTTTATTTCCATCCCCCGATTTGACTTGTGTGGTGGGAACACATGGACTGAGAAACTTAAAGCTGCTGCCTCACCCAGAGCAGCTGCCACCAAGGGCTGTTTCAAGGGGTTGTCCAGCCATGCTGGGCTCCTCTCTGCTGCTGGACCCAAGACTCTGAACCATCCAAGAGGGACAGGAAGTTCTTCTAAGAAGGGCTCCCCTGTGCGGGAACATGGCTTATCTCCTGTATCTGCAGGGATCAGCGGTGGAAGAGTCTGGGCTGTTTTTAGACCTTCTAGTCAGCTGTATTTGAGTAACAAATTTTGTAATAAACAGAAAAACCCTCTGCTCTGATCAGTCCTTGTACTTTGATCTGCCTTAAGTCAAGAGCACTCCTGCCGTCCTCTGAGCCCCACCACAGGGAAAT
This sequence comes from Hipposideros armiger, assembly GCF_001890085.2. Classification (NCBI taxonomy): domain Eukaryota; kingdom Metazoa; phylum Chordata; class Mammalia; order Chiroptera; family Hipposideridae; genus Hipposideros; species Hipposideros armiger. Next base: position 1,818,685 of record NW_017731399.1, read on the forward strand.
CACAGCTTTTTGCTGATCAAACACACCACAGTGAGTAGGACAGCCCCAAACCCAGGCAAACCTGGCTGCCTCCGGCTCCTCGTGTCACTTGTCCATTTCCCTTGAAGTCAAATCTTCCTCCTCTCCTTCCCCACCTATAAGATTCTGAGTTCATAACTGAACGTCAGGACCCTTTCTAGTTTTCTTCCTAAGAAACAGATTCTTGAGGAAGCAGAGGCAAAAAAAAAAACACAAAAAACAGGCAGCATAGAAGAAACAGCTGCATAACAATGAAAAGGAACCCCAAGGATAACGCACTAGAGCAGTCGCCCTCCAAACAACCCCGCGGGGCTCCCCATTGGCTGAGCCCTCACACACCGAGTGTGGACTGGAGAGCCCATTTATTCTTTCAACAGGTATTTATTGAACACTTACCGCACACCAGACACTTGGGAAAGAGAAATGAATGACCCTGCTCCCGTGACCCTTACATTGTCGTCAAGGAAACAGGCAATAAACAAGCCAACAAGTGAACACCTTAAGAGATAAGAATTTTAGAAAACAAGTACTGTCATCCAGAAAGGGTGGGGAATGCATAACTTTCATCATCTGGAAATAGGAGGTAAGATTTTAGTTGGGACTTGAATGCCCAGGTATCATGTCTTAAGATATGCATCAGGTATTTAAGGCACTGCACAGCGTCTGGAAGGCAAGGGACGGTCTTGCTCACTACTAAGATCAGTGTCACTACAGTATGGTGAAGTTAGGAAGAGATAAAGGGAGGCAGGGAACTTGTAGGGCAGGATTGGAAGCTTAAAGTTGATACTTAAATGCATTGAAAATTATCAGTTAAGGCTGTCTTGGTGAAAGGAGTAAAATCTACCTTAAACTAGCTTAAACAATCAAGAGAACATTGGCTCACCAAATGAGAAAGTTACGAGGATTACAGGCCTCAGGAATGGTTGGATCAGGATTCAGCTCCATTTCTCAGCACCATTTCTTGTGGCTCCACCCACCTGTGTTGGCTTCATTCTCAGGCTGGCTTCCTTGATGGTGCCAAACGTGGCTGCAGCACTTCCACTCACGTCCCCACAATACTACATCTAGAAAAATAGCTCCATGCTAAGAACTGTCTCTCCCTTACCAACTATTGTAAGGAAGCAGGAAGAAAAGCAATGATCTTACAGAGATAACGTTTGAGTGGAGATCCACATGGTACCCAAGAAAGGAGCAAATGAAAGCATAAGATGATTTGGATCATCACAGAAAGGTGATTCCAGATAAATAAAGACAAGATCCCACAGGATCTAAGAGATGATGGACAGTAGTTAGCAGACACTATGAATATTAGATTTCTTGAACAGCCCAGACTTGGCTCCGTTCCCAGATGATTTAAAGTAGAATTGCCAACAGATATGAGCCAGAATGCCACAGGTAGTGTGACTCTCTAGGCAAGAAATGTACAGAAAACTGGTAGCAGCATATCCAAGTGATACAGAAGGCGAACTAGGTTGGGAAGGAGAGGATGGCAGTAAGTTGGACAGGTCAGAAGGAAAATCGTAACACAGAACTGCAGATGCGGAAACTGGACTCCAGCCTGAGCAAGCTGGTGCGTGGCTGGGGTGACTGTAGAACAAACACTTCAGCCACCCTTTGAAGCAGAGCCAGAAATAACAGTGGGCTCTCTCATCAGCGGTCACATTCAGCGAACCTTCTTCATGTGTACACACTACGAGAAGCGGTCAGGGTCATGAGTTGGATGCTGAGTTGCAGTCACCCACGTAGGCCGACAGTAACCTTTACAATCTTGTCTTTTAAAACTAACCCACGAGAACGGTGACATCTATGTAAACGCAGGACCACTTCTGTGGTCCTCTAGCCCCCACCCGCCACCCCTCCAGCCCTTTCCCACGCCTTAGTCACAATCCTCAGAAACGTGCAGTAATCTCGTGGGGACTACGGAAGGCCATCTCTGCCCCATCAAATAACAAGACAGACCACGTGGACAATCTTTTACTGCCCTAAAACATCTGGTTTACAAATAGGAAATACAAATCATATTTTTAAAATAAAGCAATGGATTCAGTAAACATTTTGTTAATATATTTTAAGAGTCTGAAGAGAAAACACCTTTCGCCTTATCAAAAAGTAAGGCATACTTTCTCTCCATTTCTCTTCCACCCCTACCGCACTTCCCCCCGCCACCTGAAGTCTGAACTTCTTTTATTACGTACAGTGTCTGTACACACACACACACACACACACACACACACACACACACACACACACACCCTGGCTCCCCTCGGGCACTGGCCCAAGCACCCCAGCACTGTTGCCAGTGCAGGCTGCTCCAATATGCTGAGTCCAGGGCAGGCGCCACAGCAAAATGGCACAGTGGTCATGACTGTAGCTGTTCAATGTACAGGAGAAATTACCAAAATGTCTTATTTTCAGGAGATGCTACCCAAGCCCCTGAGTAGAGACAGACAGCAGGTTAGGCAGCAGAGGAGGGCAGTTTGGGTTGGTTTAAATTTAGAACCGATAAAAATTATTGATAGAAGGGGGTGGGTGTGCAAATACTGTCCCCACCAGAGGTGGGATACACTTAATTCTTGCAGACCACTCAATCCCCATTTTAAGGGCCACTTTCCTTCCGCCCCTTTCTTCTTATCGGTCAGAAGCAGCTTCGGATTTCTCAGGGCGAAGTAAATGAAGGTTAGTTTTCAATAAAGGTTACAGGAAGTTGGCTGGTATTTCCCTTTCCAGGCCAGTGACTAAGTCTCTCAAGGCCGTGACCATAGGAAGGCATCAGAGGTGACTGACACACACAGAAGCCCCTGGGGCATGACTTCTTTTGCAGAAAAGAACCTCCCTGTTCCCAAATCAAGCTACCAGAATTCCCAAACACAGGCCTTCACAAACACACTCGGCAGGTAGCCCCAGCACCCTCACGCACCTAGGCCATTAACTTCTCCCAAATTGGTTTCTCCTTCATGACCGCAAAGGTTTTCTCAAGTTTATTGACATTGGTTTGACCAGCTCATAGGAAAGAGGGTTTGGAGACAGACTCCAGCACTAGGCCAGAAGACTCTAGGCTCAGAGTGCTGACAGGTTTGTTCTGATGGAGCTTGTTTTGATGGTGCTTTCCCGCCCACAGAACGATAGCCATGAGTCTGATGACCCAAGAATGACCCTCATCCAGAGCAGTTGCCACTCCTGAGAATTGGGCTTCTAAGGGTCTTAAGATACTAGAAAAAGTTAATATCCTGAATAAGCTTTCTTTCCGTGATAATTTTGCAGGCTTTCTCCATGAGGGATGGAGGTGAAGAGGGAAGGCCAGGCGCCCCTACTCACTAGCCTCTCCCAACACCAGCTCCCAGAATCCCAAGAGGAGGGGGCAGGATGTGCCTCTGGTGAAAGGTGCGACTTTCCCCAGTGAGACCATGCAGGCTCTTGAGTTGGTTCCAGGAGGCACAGGCACTGCTCTCAAAGCCACAAACGTTCCAGCCGGTTCCCTCCAAAAGCTGCTCTAGCGAAAACCTTTGTGCTGGCAGTGAGGACTCTGCTGACTGAAGAGGTGGGTAGTCTCTGTGTTCCCTGAGTCGCAACCGCCTTCTTCTCTCAGAGATGCTCCTCAGATATGGCAGTGGGTGCTCTGCTGGTATTGCTCTCCTCCTCCTCCTCCTGGAGTTTCTACAAGGCAAAACACGCAGGCAGCCCTTTGGGTGACCAAGCACACAGGACTGCACCCTGGGTGAAGCGACTATAATCAGCGGGGAAAACAAGGGCCAGAAGCCACCCAGCATCTTCCAGAGGGAACAGAGGGAACAAAAGAAGTAACCAGCCCCTGGCACAAGTGTGCTCCCTAAACACACACACACACACACACACACCCATCACAATGCCATCAAAGGAAACACCAAACAGGCCAGCCTTCTGTAATGCCACAAACCATCCCAGACCAGGTGCCACTGTTCTCCCCTCACTGTCCCTCCCCAATCTGATAGCCTAAAACTCACCTGGGCTGACCATCAAGCAGCAGCTATCTAAAGTGCCAGGTCTTCAACCCCCTGAGAATTCCTGACTACCCTGTTTGGAGGCAGCCCCCAGGATGAGGAATATTATTATAATGTGCATGGATGGAATGGATGCCACAAAGAATTTTTATAAAGGCAGGATGCGTAATTGCATACACAAACTCAATGGCTAAAAATATGTATATATAGGGCCAGCCGAGTGGCTAGTTGGTTAAGAGCGCAAGCTCTGAGCAACAGGGTCGCCGGTTCGATTCCCACATGGGCCAGTGAGTTGCGCCCCAGCTGAGCTGCCACTGAGCTGCCAACAGGTGGCAGGATGGCTCAGCTGGTCAGAGCACATGCTCCTAATAACAAGGTTGCCAGTTCAACTCCCACAAGGGATGGTGAGCTACACCTACCCACAACTAAGATTGAACACGACACCTTGAGCTGAGCAGGTGCTAGCTGACGACGGGCAGCCAGATGGCAACTGGACTTGGAGCTGAGCTAGCTGTGCCCTCCACAACTAAGATTGAAGGACAACAACTTGACTGTTCCCCTTCCCCAATTCCCCAATAAAATCTTTAATATAGATAGATAGATAGATAGATAGATAGAGATATATAGATATATATACATATATATGTATACACACACATATATATATATACTTTATGTATAGAAAATAAGACTCTGGGTTAGTTTGGCTTTGGCTTTTTCAGGGAGAGATGGCACAGGATTAGAAGAATCTTCTGGGTCATGCTTGTGAGGTGGGTTTACAATTAAATATGGGCTGGAAATTATCCTGTGGGGCCCCTAGGTATATACTGCCACCTTGGGCAGTTGCTGTTTTCAGGAGCACTTTGCTTCTTAGCTCAAGGGTTCATCTAGTTAGGGAGAAGGCCTTGGGCACAGCATAGCACTGCCCAGCCAGCACCACTCGAGGGCTGAAGGAGAGCGTGCAGAGCCAAGCTAGAGACCTGTATCAGTCAGACAGATGGTGCTTCCCCAGGAGTGTCTCAGGGCCAGTCCATGGCAATGGCACAGCTGTAGAGATCCAACCTTCCCATTCTCAATATACTAACTTCCTGGCACCAGGTCAGCGTCAGTCATGACAAGTCTTCATTCAGGCAACTTAAGCCAATCAGGCGCGCGCATGTTCTCTCTCTCTCTCTCTCTCTCTCTCTCTCTCTCTCTCTCTCTCTCTCACACACACACACACACACACACACACACGCCTGCCTCCTCCAGAACCATCACCTTGAAATCACAGTTAGAAACACAGGTTAGTGAGAATGGAAGCACAACCACTGTCTGTCTCTGTGGCTGAGAACTACCAACTGGAAAAAAATGGAACCCCTAAGGAAGATTTTCATAGTCAAGGTCAGTTGTTATCCCCATCCCTGAAGTTCTGTCTCTTTTTACCAAAACTATACACCTCGCTGACTAGAAAGAGCAGCTCTGGCCAGATCCGCTGTGTGCCCTGTCTTCACCTGGCTCTGATAATGAATGTGTGTGCTAATGTGCAGGTCTCACGTCCACTGACCACCATGGGATGTATAATGATGGGCTCCAGAGAAACGATGCTCAGTGCAACAAACCTGGTCCATATGCACAAGGATCTGGCTGCAAGAACAGTGAAATATTGGGACAACCTAAATATCTGACAAGAGGAGATGGTAATATATATACATGTAGCTATGAGGTTATAGGTTGCAGTGGCGTGGAAAGGTTGTCAAGCTATGTGAAGTTAACAAGCAGGGTGGAAAACCAAATGGGCACGGGCACAAGCACCCCCCTAGAAAACAAAATGAAAAGTGGACTCAATGTTACTAGGTTATCTGTGGGTGCTAAGATTATAGGTCGCCTTTCCTTTCATCTTGTTTGCCTATCTCTGCCAATGTAAACACAGATTATAAAGTAAACACAGCACACTCTCGGATCGCTTGACACAATATGTCACATTCCAGATGAAAACTTCTTCATGAGAGAGAGCTCGATCCTGTTTTATTCCAGGCATCTTTTCCCAGGCTCACTATCTAGTCACCGAAGTGTCCCCAGTCAGTCTGTTTCCTGGGCACGGTGCAGGGGGAGCCCATCTCCAGGGCGGCAGTGCCGTGGTGCTCACACCGGTGAGGGAACAGCGCTCCTGCCCTGAGGCCCTCCTGGTCTCCCCAGTGGTTTTCCCACCCTCGCTCCTCCTCCCTCCACAGGCTACCTGCCAACTCGAGGGACTGACATCAGAAAACAAAGAGCAAAGAACTACACGTTATCATCTATCTGCCAAGGCATATCCTCAAAACACTAAATATCCCTCTTTCCGATAGTTTTGCCTTAGAAAGCTGGCAAAGATTTGTCAAAATGATAAACCCAGTGTTGGCACGCATACACTTACTACAGCAAATATCCATGGGGAGTAGTGATAGTACCTTCCTAGAGGACAGGTTAGCAAGCCGTATCAAACTCTGAAAAAAAAAGCGCATGACCACTGACCCATTTCTAAAGGAAATACTGTGCTTCAGGACACGCACAAAGAGGCAGCTTCCAGAACATTAATCACAATGTGGTTTAAAACAATTGGAACAACGTTAATGTCCCTGGTCAGGAAAACTGTTAAACCAGTCACGGTTTGCCCATATAAGAGAACACTGTGCAGTCATTAAAAGTATGTTGTGAAGGACTAATGAGTTGATGAGAAAGTGTTCACAACAAGGAAAAAAGCAGATAGAACAAGATTCCATTTTTGTTTTAAAACTATATATATGTTTATATATAAAACCAAAAATAATATAGTATACATATCCATATGTGTGTATACACACACACGGATATATTATACATGGCTATGGACATGTATAAGTCAATGTACAAACCACAGCATCTCACCTCTAGATGATGGTATTACAGGGTGATTTTAAAATTATGTACACTTTTCTGTATTTTTCAGTTTTTCTTCAAAGAACATGTATTACCATCTCTAATAAGTTTTGGTTTGCAGGGGGATTTTTGCTTGTTGTTTTTTTTTTAAAGAAATGTCCCACTTTTACTCCTCTGATTTGAAATTCCTTTCATGCTGGCTCAGATTTGATACCTAACATTGTGGTTAAAGTGGTTCCCAGCTGATGAGAGCAGAAGAGAAACGCTTTCTTGTTCTAGAACATACTCCTGGTTCTCTCCCCTTCTACCATCATCAGCTGCAGCTTCCCAACTTGTCCTTTCAGAGCCCTACTGGCAATCCACTGGGTCAAGCCAGGCTCCCACCTTTCCTTCTAGCCACTAACCCCATTAATGAGGCAGTAGAACCAGGGCCTCAGAACTGGGCTCAAGATCCAAGGAGTGGGTGTGACAACAGTGACATGCTCCGAGGACCAGAGCGGGGAGGCCAGGAGAAGAGAAGGAAGCTAGAGAAAAGCCCAGCAAAGAGCAGCAGAAAAGCAGTGCTGCAACACCCGCCAAGAAAACTCTCTCAGTGCCATGTTTGTGAGAGTTGAGCTGGTCTCACTGCCAACCATAAAACCAGTCTACTCTGGGAGCGCCCCTTCCCCCCACCTATGCCACCACATCCTCAGCCCGGGACCCAGATTTCAGCCCAGCAAGCTCCCACTTACTCACATTCTCAGGAGTTTCCTTGTTTGCTTTCTGCCTCCGGAGATCTGCCTTGATGAATGCTGAGATTGAGGGATCGAAAAAAAAGAGCAACAGAGACACAGAGTTATCAAGCAGACCAATGGTCAAGTTCATCCAAGAGAGGGAGCCCTCTTTTTCCAAAGGGTCATAGGTATTACAGACCTACTTTAGACATTTCAGGGAGCTAGGGGTATTGTCACCCAACTTGGAGGTCACTGCTGCCCCTGACAGGCAGACGCCAAGGATGACACTGGCCTTCATTTCCAGATCACTTATATTTGCCAGGGAGTTGCAAACATTGCTCTAATCTTCACAATACCCATTTTACAGATTAGGAAGCTGAGGCTCCCAGAGGTTGGTCCACTTGCCCAAGGTCAAACAGCTATGGAAGTCGGGGTCACAGTCTGGGATTCAAACGAGGATTTTTTGTCTCCAAAGCCCAGGTTCATTCCATCAAAACATGTTATTACCTCCCAAACAGATTTCCTGACAAGTCCTACCCCATTCTGCATGTGCACCCCTGATCTATACAATCAATCATGACACTAAGTGACAAATTGCCTAAGCCCATCAGCAGACTGAGCCTTATTTTGTCCTAAGGCTCCCAACTCACCAGTGAGGCCTGCTCCGAGGGTAAGAAACACACACAGAAAGATGTTCCCAGGCATGGTTCCATAGTTGTCGATAATCTGGCCCTGGGAGACGGTGAAGATGATCCCAAATACCTGGACAGGTACAAAGAAGAATGGAAACAAGTGCCCAGGCAACTAGCCCACAGTAGAGTTGAGATGCCATAAGGCAACGCCTGTGCCCGCCAAGCAGAGCAGAGAACAGAGCCACTGCTAAGGAGCCACCATTGAATAAGGCCTACCTGGGCAGCCACGTTGAGGAGGCCAGATGACATGCCTTCTGATTCTGGGTATGTCAGCTCCACAGCAAACTCAAACCCCAGCGGGAGATAGCCGGTCATAAAGAAGCTGCAGGCCAGATCGCAGAAACAAGGTGATGGGAGCTTCCATACAAGAAGGATGATGAACCCACCTCCTCCCTGGGAACTCCTTTTCATGTTTTGTTTCTACCCATCAAGAAAGGCCAGGCCCTTGAATGATAAGACCATCCCCTAGATGGCCATACCAAGGAAAGAGAGATCCCTGCAGGCCGGGAAGAAGTTCATATGTAGGCTTTGTACTCAGAGGGATCTGGGGGTCTCCTGCTTCTACGTCCAGCCATCAGTTACAGGCAGGGCAGGGATGTCTGGAGTGTTCAGCCCTCGGCTGGGAGACTCTGTGTCATGGATACTCAGGCCCTGTCCTGGGAATGGGAAGTCTCTGGTTCTTGAACAGCCTCTCCACGACTCTGGGGCCTGAAAGGAGGAGCTCAGAGTCCTTCTTATTTCCTGCCAAAGAGTCACCAGCTGAGAGGGGCTAGTGTCTGTCTGCCTGTCTGTCTGTCTCTCTCACACATGAGCTGGGCAGACACCCATGAGAGGGTTACTGTTTCCTACGCTTTCTCATACAACAGGTCTAGAAAACTCCAATTCTGATGTCTTACATCTGCACACTTCTTGCTGCTCTCACATTTGTTATCTCTCTCAATCCTTCCAACAACTCCACAAGGCAGGCCACTCTTATATTCATTGACAGATGAGGACACTGAGGCTCAGAGCAGTTAGGTAACGTGCCTGTGGTCTAATAGATAGCAGCAGAGCCAGGGCCAGGGCCCAGACTTTCTGATTCTAAGCCCCGTGTACTTTCTGTGACCCCGTGTTTCCCCAGGCAGACCTAAAAAGACTCTAAACGTGTCCTAGCCTCCCAGAGGTCTGTGAAGAACATGCCCCATCCTACCAGCATGGATGGGCTTGGAAGCCCCAGGAGGCCTTTTGAAGTGCTACCGTTAAACAAGACCTTTGGGGACCATTTCCATATCTCCACAGAAATCAATGAGAAGGCAGTAAAGGGACCAATATTACTTCCTAGGATGTCGGCAACTCTGGGAGCCACGGGATGGTGCTTTCCAGTTAAATATGTTAGAGGTGAAACTTACCCCAACATGCCAGCTGTGATGAACACTACCCACAGGTGTCCCAGGCTCAAGGTCAATGTGTACACCACCATGCCCACCAGAGTCATGATATAGACCACCAGGGTTGTCTGCCTACAAGCAGAAACAAAAAAGTTGAATCACAGACTTCTGCCTTTAACGGAATCATTCATTCATTTGTTCGTTCATTTATTTATTCATTCTACAAGCATCTATTGGACACCTGCTGTGTGTCAAGTCTTCTGCAGTGTGTGCTAGGACATTTGCTCATAGAACTTTCTGTCTATCCACAAGGTTGATGGACACTGAACCAATGATCGCACAGATAATTATTTAATTTCACTGTGGTTATTGCTACAGAGGGTAAGAACAGGAGGGTCTGAAGCCATCTTGCTGCATGTGTGTTCTCTTGCAGAACCCTCACAACAATATCAAGCTGCACTCTGACTTGACATGTCCTACTCACAGCGAGAAGGGCACAGCCTTTTCTCTTCCTCACCCCCCAAAACACAAACAGGACAAACATCAGCTGTGGTCACATGGCAGTGGCATGCAGGATTATTCCAGAAGCCATCCAATTCTTCCTGTCTGCTTTGACCCAAGACCCTGTGACAATGCTGAGAGGTGATCTGATTTTTAGAGTCTCTCTGTCACCTCTGCGTTCTTCCTGTTGGCACTTGCACAGGCACAGCACAGCTTTTCCTGCTGAATCTGAACTACTCCACTGCAGACAGCAGGAACTAGGAGAGAACATTCTCCAGCCCTGAACTAAGTGCCTGACTCCAAAGCCACAGTGAGAAAGCTCCGCCAAGTCCCCTGTCACGGATCACTTTTGGTCACCTGAGAAGGTCCATCAGCAATGTGCTGGTTTGTTTCAGGCCCACCCTGCCTATGCCCCTCCACTCACATCTCCTCCCACGGGGCCCACTCGACTCTGCTGTGGCCCTGACTCCTGCTTGGACCTTCATCCCTCTTTTTTGTCCTACTTCTTGAAGGGAACCAGACCTGCACATCCCCCCGCCCTCCGGCCATGAACATCAGGACTTGGACGACTAAGGCCTAAAGCCGTCACACATTTCCCCTGAAGCCAGAAACACAGTGGAGGCATCAGCAGACATACGTATACTAAAGTAATGTCAAGCTAATACCTACATTTACTGGGTGCCCAAAATTCTGTTACACATTTTACATGCATTTATTATTTCACTCATCCCTTATAAAAGTCCTGCAAGAAATGGATGACTACCCCTAATTTTACAAATGAGGAAACTGAGGCTCCGACCAGTTAAGTTACTTGTCCAAAGTCACCCGTCAGGTAAATGCAGGGCTGGGATTGGAAGGCAGAACTGGGATTGAACCCTGTCCTCTTTCCACTACTGCACACAGGAGTACCACTACACTGTGTGGTTGCAGCTTTGGAAAAGCTCAAGGCCAAAGCCTCTGGAGGATGTCCTCCCACCTGGTGCCTCAGAGCTGCTGGGGAGAGGAGCGTCGTCCTTCCTCCACCCTGCTCCCCTCACCCAGTCCCACCCACCCTGCAGAAAGTGACTTCATGGACACCAGTCTCTCTTGCCGACCCCACAAGCTCATCTTTCGCTATGTTTGTTTAACCATAGCTTCATCTTAAGCCACTGACCCATCTAGTTAAACGACCTGTAGTCTTTTAGAGAAAGGGTCCTGAACGTCCCATTTTCGGCCTCCAAACCAGACAGGACAAATCTGGGAGCCTTAGGGAAAAGAGAATTGGCACCAAAATGACCAGATCACAGAGTTCGCTCATCCTTTCTCTGCCTGGGTAGTAGCGCAGGGAGAAGGATGTCTCATGCTGACTGCAGGATCGAGGCATGAAGTGATGCTAAGGAACTGGTGCCAGCTAGGTTCTGAAGTGTCTTCCCCAGCCCTTTCCCTGTATTTTCACCGAAATCATCTGGCTGCCCACATCCTGGTCCAGCCGACATTCCAATCCCTCCTTCTGCCACAGAGCAAGCCCTGGAAACAGGGACAGTGCTGTTCACTAGGTTGGGGATGGCTCTCGAGTCTGGCTTAAGCAAGCAACTGACAGATGACAGAGACGAGATGGCAGCCAAGCTCCACCAGCAGTTAATTAAGCCAAGCCAGGTTCCTCGTCATGTCCAGCCAGGCGGCCACATCCCCTGGGATGGCCTCAATCGGCCTTTGAATAGGGCAGCCAGAGTGAGACCTGGTCTGACCAGAGCCTCACACAAGTGAGTTAGTGTGGCAGAGAACAGGTCTGCCACTGTCTGTTGCCTCCAGACACTGAGAACTTTGGATGCCTCGACAAAGCAGCCCGGATTGCCGCAGGACAACCCTGGTAGCTGCACCACTGGCCAGCATTAACTGAGTACCCAGTGCATGCAGAGCACTGAAAAGATGCAATAAGAAGGGATGGATGTTGGGCCTCCGTTCTCCAGAGTCTTTTCTCTGAGCCTGGCTACTGCATTGAGGCACCCAGGTGCTTTTTACAAATGCAGAGTCCCCCACTGAACGGGCATCCACAAGGCTGGGGCCTAGGAATCTGTGTTTTTAATAAGCATGCTGGATTAGCCTGACATACACTAAAATCTTAGAAAGTCTGCCCTGGGCTCTTAGAAATGCACCGGGCATTCAGACCCAAAGCACATCACAATATTTACCAACAATGTCTCAGCAGTAATAATTATCTGCATTTATTACCAGATAATAAATACACTGCAAACCAAAGTAAGCATTGTGATTAACCCCATGGGGTCCAAGAGGGAGCCATGGGAACAGGCCGGTGGAATCACCCCCTCATCTCCACTCTGGAATTTCCACAGACTTTCCAACTGCTGACATTTTCCACACTCATTTTCTTTTCTTCCCCATCTTGCCCCTTCCATAGTCACTTGGGGGGTGGTACTTCGCTAGGTCTTGTGTCCCCTATCTCTAATCTCCCTAAGCTCCCCACAGGGCAGGTATTATTTCCTTCATGTTACAAATGAGGAAACTGAGGCTCAGAGAAGATAAATTTGAACTGCCCTCTTGACCACTCAGCTGCCACACCCAAACCTTTGGAGCCGTACTGGCTAATGAATATGTCATTTGAAAAATGGGTCCCCAATTTTCAGTCCAAGAGGAAGAATCACTTACTTGTAGGTTTTGGACCTATCCAGCCAGATGCCTGAGATCATAGCCCCAAGCATTCCCGAAATGACAATGGTCAAGCCGATTCTTCCAGCATTCACTTCTTCCCCCTGAGAAAACCACAGCCCCAACAATCAGGCAGCAATAGGACAAGACACAGACAAGTGCAGACACCATGAGGTGAAGGGGCAAAACCAAGTAACTCAGACTCCATTAGGGCCAATTCTCAAAGTATCAGGTCAAGATGCCTGCAAGAATCTGCCAACGGGGACAAAATCCTAGAATAGTTGCTCCTCCCAGCAAAATATAACCCCAGATGTGTGTACATCACACTGAATGCTGGGATGTACCAAATTCTGTCCTTAAAACCACTTTTAGATAGGATTTAAAAAAACAACAACAACATAATCCTGACAGCAACTCTTTTATTTATCATTATTCCCATTTCACAGATAGGAAAATTGCAATATGTATACCCAAATATTCCATACTTAGGTGTTTTGAGCTATCGGTGCCAAAAGGGATGGGAAGATAAGTTATAGATTTCTGAGCATTTATGATGAGCCAGGCACCATGCCAAGGATTTTACATCATTATCTCATTTAATTCTCTTAATTCACCACCATAAGGTTAGGCATCAGTAGTCCCCATTTTTCAGATGAAGAAACTGAGGCACAGTGAGATTAACCTACTAGTCTAAGGTCATGAGGGATTTATGAAGTCCAAAGCCAGGATCTGAACTCAAACCTATCAAACTCCAAACCCAGAACACCTCCCACCTCTGTACCTATGAGACCCTGTTACTTTCATAAGAGGGTTGGACCTGGGGTTCCTGACTCCAGGATAGTCAGTATCCCATTCCCAGCATCCAGCCCTCACTGGTTCTGGAAACGTTTAGAAAAATACTTTCAGTTGAGCAACTAAGAGTTCAAAATTAAACCTTGCCCACATTTTATAAATTAAATATTTCATATGTGATTCTACATGTATATATGGTTACCTACTGTGTTGCCAGGCACCACGCTATGTGCTTTACATATATATAATACATATGAATATATACATATACACGCGGTATTATTTACTTTGTAATACTAAAAATAATCTCTCAATAAGTAATCATGCTTCTTTTGCAGAAAAGAGGATGAGAGCTTAGAGACACTAATTAGCTCGTCACATACATTAGTGCCACCAGAGCTGGAGTTGAGACCCAAGGCTATTGCCCTCCAAATCCTATAAGCAGACCACCATACATACCATGCTGCCTAAAACTGGGGGAACCAAGAATTCACACCACCCCAGCTCCTGCAGAAACAGACTCGGAAACCTCACTCTCTCCAGGCCCAGCAGGCTTAAGGGACTCCCTTACCGGGTAGTGTAAGATCACCATACGATTCAGCAGAGTGGATACGGCATAAAAAGCACCAGTATTCAGACCTAAGGAGGGAGGGAGAAACACAGCATTAGGGTCCACCTTCTGCTGGGGCCACTAACTTCTCCCGCCAGCGGTTCGGGAGGTCAGAAATCCTCACCCTTGTTGCCACTGTGAGTGGTGTCCTCATCAGAGAAGAAAGACCCAGGGAATATAAGGCTACTCTGCAGGTTTTCTCAATGAAGCACTCCAAAACAACCAAAAGTAGCCATTTCAACCTATGCTTAGCCGCACACCGTTGCCCTCTGATCCCTTTAGCCCAGCCTTAGAAGCAAGGGCTCTGGAAAGTAGGACTCCCAGGAGGGAACCATCTATATTCCTCTCTTAAGCGTTGGCTAGACTACGGCGTAAGTGGAGCTACTGGGCACCTTCCACCTGCCCCCGATGACCTACCCCCTCTCCAGACCTCAGATCCTTGACACCACTCCTTCTGCAAGTGGTTTCTCACCTCCTTCCCCATCCCTCCTTCAGCTCTCTCCTCAGATTCAATGTCACACAAAATCTTATATTTAAAATCAGAAAGGTCCCTAAAGAGCATTTAGTTGACTCTTTTCATTCATTGACTCATTCAACAAATCAATGGAAAACCTACTGTAAGAATCTGTGTGCTCAGAGAATGAGGTCATTTGTCCAAAGCCACACAGTGGTGAGTCAGTAACTAAGATGAGACTGGAACTGACCCAAAGGAGAAACGGCCTCCTGCCCTCCCTTCCGAGTAACAATGATGCTGATGATGGCGGCGGCAGCACATACTAATGAACCAGACCCTGTTCTAAGCACCTTACCATCCTCCCAACACCCTAGAAGGTAGGTAATATTATCATCCCATTTTATAGATGAGAAAAATGCACACAGTTTAAAAACAAATACAGAGCTTTCTCTGTCATGCCCACCAGGGGCCTTTTTCATTTTAGCTAAGCCTTGAGGCTCACAAGACTACCACTGGCACACTTACAATAGATCCACTTAGAAGGGTATAAGCTAGGACACAGCTATCGGACAGCACAGCCTTAAGAGTTCCTCTTCAATGGGACCAGTCCACAGACGCCCAGTTCATCAAACCACACAGAAGTCATTCTCTTTGGTCCCCAAGGTGATGGCTCAGGTGCAGGGAAAGGTGGGTATGGCAACAACCCTGGTTTAACACCTGACGGGAGCCACTGTTGCCTGTAACAACTCCATAGACATAGGTTCCAGGGTCCCCATAAAGGACAGGCCAGTGAAAAGTGTCACCATAACTCAGCAAAGCACAAAGAATGGCTTCTTGCCAGGGGTGAAAAGTTCTCCCAGTCCAGTTGCAGTCGTTTTTATCACAAGAGGTCATTTTTTAACATAAGTAAC
>NW_017731399.1:1842017-1849139 GCF_001890085.2 Hipposideros armiger
ATACACTGGTATACAAAAGATGAAGGAAGATGGGCTGAGGAGTGGTTCACATAGCAAGACTCATGTATGCATGCCTGCATTTATTAATTCATGCACTCAATAACTGTAGGAGTACTCACTCCAGACCAGCTAATGCTGAGAAACTATAAAGATGAAAAGACATAAATCCCTGCTCTCAGGGTGTTTACAGTCTGGTGGAAAGACAAATCTGGAAATGGAACAGCACACTAAGAGAGGAAAGGTCACCTACTAACTGCTTTACAGCAGTGATACTAAGATGAAACGTGGAGGATCAGCAGGCATTTGTCAGATAGCCTGACATGGGAAGGAATGGTTTTCTAGGTGGACTTTTCAGAACACACAAAGGCCCTAACGTGCAGCCAACTCTTCTAGTTGACCCTAAACAATTTACATGCACATCTGGGATTTGGAAAGAGTAAGACGTACAGACACATCGGGCCTCTTGCCTCACATTCCCAGTTCAAGTACACTCCTGGACACATCTGCACCTTACCATAGGTGATGACAAGCAGCACGAAGTTGAGGTTTTTGAAGAGCCGGACGATGGAACTTAAGTACGAAGCATCAGGGGATGCCAAGGCATAGCTCAGGGATTGGGCCCTGCTGGGAGGATGTTTAGGCTTCTCCTTGAATACTGAAAGGAAAGAAACAGAGAGATCACTGCACATCCCTGTGGTCCCACCCCAGCAAAGCTGACAGGTGGACGAGAGCTGGCTCCCCCACCTGAAAAGAAGCTAAGACTCAAAAGGAAATAGTAATTCTTCAATTAACTCATTTACAGTTTCCTCTGCTTTTCATTGTCTGTGGCTGATTACTTTTTCTTAATGGCCTCTGTACAGCTACCATCCCTGGGCCTCTCGGGCAGTGTTCAAGGATCGAGCAGTCCCATGATAACCATTACCATACCGCAGAGAACCAAAAAATATATAACAGTAACATTTGGACGGAAAGGAAGTGAGAGCTGAGGCTTTGGGGTTAGTGGCTTAGCACCCGAGCTCCTCCCAAGGAAGGAGAAGCTACAATGTCGACGCTCAACACAAGGCCTGGCACAGTAAATATTCCCTGAGTCAGTAAAAGGATCTTCTTCTATTGGAGAACCCCGGAGCCCATCACTGGTTTCTCAATGTCTGAATCGGACACAAGAGGATTGATTACACAGGCTCTGGTAGGAGTGGCTACTCTGATATAAAGGGCTGGCTAGGGAGGGAACAGCGGGAGAACAATTCATTTTATATTCTATGTCCAGTACAACTGGTATAGTCCACTTAACTGCACTGATCACTATTCAGTTCCCAGGGGAGCAGATCAGTTTAACCAGTTTTGTTTTGTTTTTATTATTAAACTGCCCCCAAACTAGGTCCAAGCAAGCACCATGTAGCCTCCCCCACACCCTAGAAGAACCCTCCTTTGTCAGTTAGAGGAAGCTCTGGAAATGAGGTTTAACGTCTTGAAGATCAAACTCTTCCCTCCCTCNACTGTATGGCTCCAGAGTCCTTGCTCTTCATCAGTCTGTTTTACACCCTCACAAAACTGTCTCAGCCATTTCCCCAGCTCAGGTTACTGACAATTTCCTTCCATCCCAACCTCTTCCAGGGGGTCACCTCAGGGATGCGATGCAACAAGTCTGGGCTCAATGTCACCTTCTGAGTGGCACAGGGCCACAGTGAGTTGGCAAACCACGAAGTGTCACCAAAAGTCACTACAACTGCCAGGCCAATGGGTATGAGGACCTTGTTGACATTAGGACATCCAAACCTGTAGAGAACTTGTATAAAAATTTATTTGAGTCAAACAGAAGATGAGCCTGGGAACAAGATCTCAACACAGAGAAAAATGCTTCAGAAAATAACAGTTTGCAGTTTCTTTTATGCATTTGAAATTAAGGAGGAAAGTAAGGAAGATCACATAAAGGTGGGAGAAAGCAAGGCGGGAATCGGATTACAGGATAGTTAAAATTATGTGCTCTTTTGAGGGTGGTCATGCTTTCGAAGGAGAGGTCTGAAAGGGAGCATTTCAAAGGTGCGCTAACCTAGATGCCCAGAAACAATGGACAGGGCTGCTTAAGGCAAAGATAAGCCTCTACTAAAGAAGTTACATGCCAGGGGCATGACTACTCACCATGACCTGCCCACTTAGGAATTTAGGATCAGATCACCCTGTGAGGGTACTCTCCATAGAACCCCTTTTTCCTCCACAACTTTAAGGCTCTCAGCAACTTCTCACCCAACAAGCATACCCAATTAACCCTCATATCACACACCCAGCCACTTGGCAATTCCATTCCTAAGTCAAGAGGGCCCACAAGGAGACATTCCTGAAAGGGGTGGTGGGGTGGACTGTGGGCAGGGAGAGGGATGAAAGCGGCCCCCAGTCCTGCTCCTCACACTTCTCTCGGCCCCTCTCAGCCTCTGGCCAGTGCCTCACACTGCAAGGGGCAAGGGAACACTCCAAGGGATGCGCAGCTTCAGGCGGGAAGGCTTTTCTCAGCTTGGGGCCCAACTGGATGAAGGAGGAGGAAAGAATCCACAGGAAACAGAGGGAAATTATCCGGGAGGACTGGGTGCAAAAACCCCACCTCAAACACCAGCATTTTTGTGACTCTTGAAGAGGCAGAGGAAGCTGAGTCCTCAGCTGGCTGACCTGTGCTACCGAAGCCAAACACTTTCATGGGGGCGCGTGGTAATGGTTCCAGATCAGCACCACTGGGGAGCTTGCTAGAAATGCAAATTCCTGACCCCACCCCAGACCTATGGCAGCAGAAACTCTGGGAGTGGGCAATCTGTGTGTGAACAAGCCCTCCAGGTAATTTTGATAGTGCTCAAGTTTGAGACCCACTCGTTCAGCTAGACTAGTGTGGTTGGTACATCAGTAGCCATCCCCGGTTCCCAGGCAGCCAGGAGACTGGTTCAGGGCTAAGGCACGGAGTGGGGCGGGGTAGAGGGGCTCACTGTGAAAGGCTGCCATTCTTTCCAGCTGTTTCCACAGTCCAAGCCTAGAGGATTTAGGAGTTTATGTATGGTTTATGAATCAACTTTTACTCTAGATGTCCCTCCCCGTAACGTTGAAGGTTACGAGACACGGTTAAACAGCACAAGTCCACACCACTGCCCCAACCAAGGGGTGCGGTGTCCCGCACTGAAGGGCAGGAATGGAAGACATGCCCGGCCCTGTGCTGAGTACCGCTGACAGGAATACAGGTTAGTGTGCTGTCTTTGGGTCTGATGATCCCCAGCAAGGTAAGCCAGCCGGATCAGGGCCATACCCCTGTGAGAAAATGTGATCTTCCCTAAGAGGCCTGGTCATTCCCGGTATCGGTCACCCAGTACTAGTCACTGAGGAGGTGGGCTTTACGAAGGCAGGAAGGATTCATCATCACTCTGAGCCTCTTTCTCTCTTCGGTCAAAACCAACTGGTCCAGAGACCACTGGCATTAGAAGTCCTGAGAGTTCAAAAATGCAGATTCCTGGGCCCTACCATGGGACCACTCTATCTGAAATGTCGTGCAATGGGGCTAGGAAGCTGCATTTAAAACAAACAGACAAACAAACAAACAAACAAACTCCCTGAGTATTTCTTAAACTCACTAACGTTTGGGAAAAAAATGGCCTTGGGAATACTGAAAATCAAAGACCAGGCCCAGGTTGGGTGGTGGACTCAACATGGAGGAGGCAGCTGGGGTGGGCAGAGACTTCAAGACCATGAGAATGACCCATAACACACCTATTTTAGAGGCTCTCAGCCCAGCTGCAAACCAGAATCGCCCCGAATGCTTGTTAAAAGCACATTTCCAGGCATCGACCCAGACTTCCTGATTTGAATCTCCTGAGGAGAGGCATGGAAATCGACGCACTCATTCAACTAAGCACTCCAGGGAATTTTATCACCAGGCAAGCCTGGGAAACACTGATCCCAGATCCAATCTCTGGGCTCTGGTTACTCTGTGTTCGTTTCCCTTTTGTCCTTCCTGAACTTGCAGTCAACCCTTGTTTTAAAGGGCCAGCCTGACCTCAGCAAAGCTCCAGGGAATCACGAGGATTTTATACCCACTCTTAAGCCAGGATCTTAGAGGGGGCACAAAATGCCCTCCATGGAAGTGGGGCAATGGTAAAGCCCCCGAGAGCCCCAAGGGAAGGTGTCCTGGGGACACATGAGGCTCTGGGTTTAGATACCTAACACTGGGAGATGATTCGGAAGCGCTGGAGGCGAGGCTGGGTGAGAACATGGAAAAGTATTCCCTTAGAGGACATTCTTTAGAAGAGCAAAATTTTCAACAATTCTTTTTAACGAGCAGTTGTTACACCACCGCCAGAGATGAAAAGACATTTTCTTCACCCCATTCCCACTGCTGATGTACATCACAAGACCAGCCCTACCCCAGACTCTGTTAGACCCTGGGAGAACCTAGTTTCAGCCTGTATCTTCCTGCATTGCCAAACCTGGAGAAGGGAGGGCAGTTTACTAGAGGAGGAGGCAGTTTCTTATTCCTGTGATAGTTGGGCAACATCAAACACAACCTCTGCACCTCCTCCCCTCTAAGTTGGGCGGCCAGATTTAAGGAAAACAAACAAACAAACAAAAAACAGCACACCCGGTTACACTTGAATTTCAGACAAACAATTTTTAGCATAAATATGCCCCAAATATCAAGTAGGACATGTTTATACTAAAAAAGAATTTGTGGTTGATCTGAAATTCAAATTTAACTGGAGGATCCTTATTTTATCTCCAAAACCTACCTCTAAGGGTATGGCCAGAGGCCTGTAGCGGAAAGCCAGCAGCACTTGAATGGGCCCTGGAATGCCCTCAACTTTTACAGTCACTGCACCTCAGCTCTGGGCAACTGGCTCAGCAGCTTGGAGAAGCAGCTGAAAAGCCTCTACAGATATAACACTGGACGTCCCACCAGCTGCACGAGAGCTGCTCCCTATTAGGTGCAATCTAGTTCAGACCAACGAAAGAATGTAGGAAATCAGCACGTTTATCAAGGCAACAGCAATGTGGATGCATGCGGTGGCAACAGCAATGTGGATGCATGCGGTGTCTTTATTCTCAATTGCTTTAAAAGCTTTCATTTCCATTCAGAGCATTTCAATGGGAAGCAAATATTATTACTATTTTCTGAGGGGGGTAATTCGAGAGACAAAGGATGAGTAAAGGTGGTACATTCAGTAATTGGCAGAGCTGACACCAAAACTCAGACCTCCCATTCCTTAAGAGCCAACCCTCACTGGTCTGGTATTCAAGGATTTTACTCCAAGGCATGCCCACCCGTGTCTAAAAATTGTCTGTGAAATATTTTCATCTGTGAGATTCCCAGCTATGTGCCCTTACTTCAGAGGAAAATATAAAGATCATATGTACAATATAAAAAGTATGAACCATTTCCTTCTTTAAAGCCCAACCTGAAACTACAGAGAGGGTGGGGATGCTGGAGGACCTGGGGAAAGGGAAAGAGTTCAAAGCATTTAGCTGAATTTATTGAATTTTTTTTTTTAATTTGGAGCAAAGATGGGAGGAGAAAACAGAGGATTTTAGGTGGACTGAGTGCCAAACACTACCTTCATGTGAACTATAAACCTTAAAGAGACTCACTAAGGCTGAGACCCCATCATCCCCAAATCCCCAAGATGGCTGGTCAATAGGTTGGTCCTGCTTCCAAAATCCTAGAGCTCTAGATCCACCCGGGAAGAAAGTCACCCCTGGGGAACTGGTCAGGAGGATTAACTCCGAGGAAGGACATACTCCCCTAAGTAGACCCAAAGACCATTCAGGCAAGTGGGCTAAGAAAAGAGCCCTGGCTCTGTCTCCAAGAGGCGCCTTTCTACATGGGCAGGGAAAATGGCGCAGTGGTTAGAAAGATGGGCTTCGGCATCAGACAGAAGTTTATATCTGAGCTCTATTGCTGGCTAGCTGTCCAATTGTGGGCAGGGAACTAAATCAGAGCCTCAGTTTCCTCAGGTACAAAATGGAATAGAATTAAGGACCTATGTCATGGGCCTGTTTTGAAGATTAAAAGAGAGAATGCATGTAAAGCACTTAACATGGCGCCTGACACACAGTAATGTCTTGATAAAATATTTTTCAAATCAGTGATGAAGCCTAAGAATCATTTCTTTGTTGGCAAAGAGCCCTGTCTCCAAATCCAATTCTCTAACACGGAAATTAGGCTTGTGGTTCTCTGAAATGAGTACAAACATCCAGATTAGTGTAACTTCCTCTCACTGGGATAATCCCAGGCCTTTGAGGAAAATGTTTAATGAATTCTATCTATACACCAGAGACTCAGAAGTGAATTGCTTTTCTAGTTTAGTGACATCCCAACTTAAATGGTGATTTACTTCCACTCCTTTCTCTCCTTCTGGGACTCCCATTATGCGTAAGTTGTATGCTTGATGGTTTCCCAAAGGCCTCTGAGGCGCTGCTCATTTTTCTTCATTCCTTTTTCTTTCTGTTCCTCAGACAGGATAATTCCATTTGACCTATCTTCGAGTTTGCTAGTTCCTTCTTTTGCCAGCTCAAAGCTGATGTTCAGCCTTCTAGTGAATTCTTCATTTCAGTTCTTGTAATTTTCAACTCCAGAATTTCTATTTGGTTCTGTTTTATTTCTGTCTTTATCGATATCCAACATTTGAGGAGACATCATTCTAGACTTTCCTTCTAGTCTTTTAAACATGTTTTCTTTAGTTCTTTGGACCTATTTATAATAGCTGATTTACAATCTTTGTCTGTTATGTCCAACGTCTGGTGGGCTTCCGCAGAAACAGTTTCTAATAACTGCTTTGTTTCCCTGTGTATGTGCCATACCTTCCCATTTCTTTGCATGTCTGTAATTTTTTGTTGAAACTGGATATTTTAAATGCCATGTCAACACTAGAAATGAGACTTCCCTCCATCACTAGGATTTGTTGCTCTTGCTACTGTTTGTTTAGTAACTTTCCTGGACTAATTTTAGAAAGTCTGTATTCTTTGTCATGTGCAGCCACTGAAGTTTCTGCTCCATTAGCTTGTGGTAAGCTAATGATTAGACAGAGATTTCCTTAAATACCTTAAACCAATAAGTCTCCCACCTTTGCAAAGATTGTGTGTGTGTGTGTGTGTGTG
>NW_017731399.1:1849186-1851591 GCF_001890085.2 Hipposideros armiger
TGTGTGTGTGTGTGTGTGTGTTGGGGCTCTCCCTCAATGGTCCAGCAGACAGGTGACAACTCTGCCTTAACCTTCACTTCCTGCTCGCCCAGAGACTCAAGGTCAGCGGAGGTGAGAGTTTAGGGCTTTCTCAGGTCTTTCCTGGGCATGTGCACAGTTACGCACGTGCCTGTGGACTTCTAGATTCCTAAGAATATGTGGGAGCTTTTCATAACCCCTATAGACATCTCATTCTCCAGATATTCTTTTCAAGAATTTTAGGCAGCCTCTTGTTTACCCCAACTAGTACTGCTACCTCAGGCAGCTGTGATGTTAAAGGACTGTCTTCAATAAGTATCCTGGAAATAGGGATGTCTCACTGAGCAAGCTCTGAGTTGGGTCAAATACAGGCAAGTACTCTGAATGGGGACTTTCCAGGGACCTACCAGACAGCTAAAGTAGTGACCTCGTGAAGGGGCTTTTGGGGAGCTCCAAAACTGTTTTGCCCTCTCCAATGTCTGCGAGGCTGCTGGTTTTCACAACTACTAGTGACTGGGAGGCCACTGTTTTTCACAACTACCAACGGCCACGAGGCTGCTAGATGTCAAGGCTATTGCAGAGCCTGGGAGAGGGGGATCAGAGCAGGGCAAGTTAAAACACAAAGCTCACTGTTCTTACTATTATTCAGCCATTTTCTTAAATAAATGTTCCTTAGATTGTTGCAAGCCTTTGGTTCAGAGCGCTGAAGAAATTAATTTTGACAACTCTTGCCCGTGTTCTTGTTGCTTTCATGGAGGAACAGATCTCCGCATCTGTTAAATGGTCCCGACTCCACCATTCCATAAGTGTTTCCCCATTTATTTCCAGTGTTATCGCTCAACCTAATAGATAAGGAACAGTATCCAGAAGTGCAGGACTAAAACCACTCTGCCAGGTTAAAGACCATATGAGCGAGCAGACACGCAACAGGGAAAGAGGAGTTACTTTGCTCACACAGCAAATCCAGTCCTCGATGACCGGGAACAATACTGTTCCTGGTACATTTTGGTTCTGCGTCTTGCTTTCATGGGTCAGTGACCTGGCCCTGCCATCAGTAGTCTCCAGCACTGAAAACCACCATTTCTGGAATGGGACCATTGTCCAGTTATCACCATCATCACCATTCTCAGCCATAGGAAATATGTATTAAGCACTTATCTGCCCTAGAATCTCAAGGTAGGGCTCAAATAGCACATTGTCAGATCCAATATGATGGTCAAAGGTCAATGCACTCACGATGTTTAACTCCAGGGAAAAGTGAAAGTTGTTAGAGCTGAGGAATTCTGAGGCTGGAAGGGACCCCAAAGGTCATCTGGCTTCACTATCCATCTATATACCATAGTATGCCCCTCGATATCCCCTACTAAGTGGTTGGTCCCATCTACCCTTGAGTGCTGTTACATGTAGTGAATAGCAACTCATGACTTCATTAGTTGGATATCTTAAATATTGAATGCATTGTCTTTATATTGTGGATGAATGCAGAGACATACTCAGAACTGAGAGCTGGAGTGAATGACCTGAGACCTTGAAGACTATCTGGTTATCTAGAGCTATTCCAGATGAGAGGTCACCTAAATATTGTGTATGCCTGAAAAACTTAGGTGTGCCCCTCTACCCAGGGATGATACCACCTCTTATCTAACGCCTCAGCAGATAAACACTTTAACTGAGATAAAGGGCACTGATAAGACTAAAATGAAATCCTGGCACAATTCTAGGAAGGACTCTAGGCAATTCTGGAACATGCATCAAGAGTGCAGGTGTTGGAGTTACACAAGCCTGCATTTGAATCCTGGCTCTGCAACTTAAACGCTGTGGGTTTGAACTAGTTACCTAGTTTCTCTGAGTTTCAGTTTCCACATCTGTTAAATGGGGATCGTTAGAGTACCTACCTAACATGGGTGTGGTGAAAGGTAAGTAAAAGCATATATGAAAAGTCTTGGCACATAGCAAATGCTATTGTTGTTAAAAAAACACAAGGTTTGCAAACCTATAGAAAACATATGGTTATAGCCAACTGGGCTATATAAGTCATGTCAAACCAATCTCATTTCCTTTTTTTCTTTGTATGGTTATTGAACATGTTACATTGTTGTTGACTCTTGATTATAAACTAACTGGAGGATTAAATGGTCAAATGTAGGATGGGTAGCAGTCCAGCTGGGTGGATCTCTTTAATAGAAAGCCATGAGGTTCTTTGTCTGGTCTAACATTATTAAAGGTTGGAAAGAACATGCAGCAAACACCATGCTGGAAAGGCAAGCCAATAGATCAGCATAAAGATTCAAATTCATCTTACCAAAAGCCAAGAAAATGAAATGAAATGTGTCATCTTGCATTCGGGTAAAAAAGGGAGTCAAAGACCTTGTGTGTGTGTGTGTGTG
>NW_017731399.1:1853076-1865815 GCF_001890085.2 Hipposideros armiger
ATGACAGATGAACTTCCCTCCCCCACCACCAAAAACCCTCTCGCCCTGACTTCAGAGCCTTGCTTCTTTCTTCTCAGGAAGTAGTTCTGGGTAATCCCTCCTGGATAACTTCCCGCTGCCGGGAACCTCTCATCTATTATCTTGCCTGTTCACCTTCCCTTCCATCAGGGGAAAGAAAGCACTGCCAGTGGTTATTTATCTCTGTAACAACAGGTGCTTGCTCAAGGACTTGGCAACCGCAAGCCAGAGATAAAGATCTTTCAGTTCTTTACTCAGTGAGCTATTATCTGTGCTTGACAATAAAATGCCAAAATGTAGAATGTCCCACCTCCAGGGTTTCACCTGCAAAGAATGAGGCCATCATCTGCTACAAACAGAAGAAATTGGAGCTGGGCACATTAGTATACAATTTGAAACTTAAAGCCTGACTCAGAGGATCCCTGGCTGAACTGTTCTCTCCTGCTCTCATCCACAGCTCTACAGCTTCTCAACCTTCCAGGAACGCCAAACCCTCTTGACCAAGAGATCCTGCCAGCTTTTAGAAGCTATCAGGCAGCACTTTCTCAGCTTGGACCCTGAGGAGGGAATGACACAGTGAGAACAGATGAATGAGGTACTTGATTATCAAACTGTTTAACTCTGGAGGTGAGGCCAGAAGGAAGCAATGAACCCTTTAACACGTGAGTGAAACTTTCAGATATTAGGAGGAAAACTGGTTAACCTTTAGACGGGTGACTAACTAAAAATGAAAACCTCTACTCTGCTGTTTCTGAATTTATCACAGCCCAGGCAATATCACTCAGATGATAAAAGAGGATATAAAATTATATTATTCATCAACTGAATGGTGATGGGTGGTAACTAGACTTGTGGTGATCACTTTAAAGTGTGTACAGATGTCAAATTAGAATGCTGGACACCGGAAACTTATATGATAAAAGAATTTTTTTAAATTATTTTAACCAAATATCTCAATGATTAAATGTACACACATATAAAATAGTAGTTATCTGAAGTTGGCGGTTAAGATGAACTCATATGAGGCTAAATCAGTGGTTATTCTTTTCTTTATGCTTTTTTTTTGTATTTTCTAATTTTTCCACAATGAGCATATATATTGCTCTTATAACTTTTTTTTTTTAAACTGGTACCCAGGCATTCTCAAGTGAATCCATGAGATTATTAGTGTTTGTGGGTCAACTCTGTTTTGTTTTGTTTTGTTCCAGAAATTTAGTGTATGGCATTAGATAAGTTTAGGCTTGAATCCAATCTCTGGCACTTACTAGCTATTTAATCTTGAATAATTTATTTAGCTCCTCTCAGTCTCCTCTTCCTCTTTGTTAAATGGGACTGATAATGGCAGCTTCTCTCAGAGTGTTGTTGATTACATGAGATCAGGCATGCATAGCACAGTGAGCTGTGATCTCCTAAGTGCTCATGGGGTTTTACCAAGGGGATCAGCAGTCTGCCCATAATTCTGGTGAGGTCATATTAGGGAACTGTTTAATGATAATTAAACCTTTATTGAGCCACTAACAAAGCACACAAGACCAGCTAGCACTGTTCTGGGGGCAATGGCTTGGGCTAAAGCATTTGAAGACCATGAGAAGCCTGGCTCCCAGTTCCTGTCAATATCCAGGGTAGTCAAGGCCCATGTTCACAAGGGCTCCACCAGCGCCAGCAGCACCTCCCTGCCTCCCCATCCCCCAGCAGTCTACAAATGAACTTACCGAAGATGACAAGGATGAAAAGCAGAGTGGCCACACCTCCTATGATGTAGAACATGATGCTGATGTGGTAGGCAAGCTCGTCCTGGTCTTTGACATTGGGTACCAAAACAGGAGGGACCAAGAACCCAATCGCAATTCCAAGCTTTAGAAGACAGACAATCACCGTTACCAATGGCTAAGACGTGACAGCACAGATTTAAAGAGACTGCTAATAAGAAACATAATCCCAGTCTTTCTTAAAGCCCAAACAGGGACTGTTTCCTCCCTCAAGAGACCAGAGAGAGCTTTCTTTTGATTGACAATTCAATTTACACATACCTCTGACCACCCTCACCATCAATACCTATGGAAAAAAGTTCTAGTTGGGGTTCTCAATGCAGGCTGGCTCTTCTCTAGCTGCAAAGTAATAAACAGTGGTTCCTATACTCGCATCTCTATAATAGAGTAAAACAGTGTTGACTTTCTTCTTGTGTCACTTAAATTCTTGATTTCACTGAATCTGTCAACCAGGAGCTCAGAGACCAGCTGGGGGAAAAGTTTTACACCTTATGACCCCCAAGAACTTGCATTCAGTAAGACAGATAAGCCTAAGGTTGTTACGTCATTTATAAACATGAAAGTTTAAGTTCATTGTGTATAACGGTTGAAAAAGCATCAGTGGTGTGAGGTTATATGCAACTACATACATTTATACACACAGGAAATGGCACAGGCATACTGACTACAAACACAAACATGCACACACACACACGAACAAATTAAAACATCTCATATCTCCCTTGGAGTTCAAATTCCAGTGACCTAATACTAATGGGACTTCGGTGTTTCTGAGGTCACAGATGCCTTGATTCAGTAGTGACAAGCTGTGACACAACTCCCAAAGCCCTTTTGCCACACGTCATACCAAGGGGGAAATTGAAAAATAGCCTGAGAATTCAGGCAAGCTTCAAATTCCAAGAGTGAAGGAAGATAAGTAAGTCCTTTGTATTAAGGTGCCACTTTTCCTTTACTGTACCGAAAGAAACTACAGGTAGAGAAGCAATTTACTTTCATTCCACACTACTGCTCCATTCATCAGCTGCCAATCTGCTGACAGGCTCGACTGGTTTTCCAGCCTGTCGACTATAGCCACTCAGGATGGTCTCCAGTGGTTCCCAGCTCTGGAATGTTCACAAGTCATCAGGAATAGGCTCAGTATAGGGTTCTTCCACTGTATGTCATTGCCTAATCAACAAATCAAACAGATCTTTAAAGTATCTACCATGTGAAAAGCATTCTGCTAAGATATATTAGGGCAGCGGTTCTCAACCTTCCTAATGCCACGACCCCTTAATACAGTTCCTCATGTTGTGGGGACCCCCAACCATCAAATTATTTTCGTTGCTACTCTATAACTGTCATTTTGCTACTGTTATGAATCGTAATGTAAATATCTTTTTGTTTTCCGATGGTCTTAGGCGACCCCTGTGAAAGGGTCGTTCGACCCCCAAAGGGGTCGTGACCCACAGGTTGAGAACAGCTGGCTTAGGGCATACCACGATGTATATGGCAGGATTCCTGCCTTCAAAGAGCTTTATAATCAATCTAGTAGGGGCAGAGGGGATTCAAAACAAAGAAAAGATAACACAAATGGTGACATTTGTGTGTTGAAATTATAGAATGTCATAGTTTGAAAGTTCCTTTGTCATCCTCTATTACAACCTGATTGTTAGAGGGCCAAATGGAGGCTACATGAGGTTGAGCTCTAGAGGTTAAGTGACTAGTACAGGGTCATACAGAGTTCTAGCAGAGTTAAGAAAACAGATCTCTTGGTTGCTCAGACCAGCACCTCCTCCACGAGGCCTGGCAATGTCCTCTGGGGCTAAGAGTCTTGAGAAAGGCTCAAGTGAGCAGGCCTCTTCAGAAGGGGAGGTATTTCATGTCCTCGGAGCTTTATCTGATCCTCAGTCACACTGATTTGCCGGAGTTGAGTCCGGCTTCTTAACTGTTGATTTGCAAGACTTTGAGCGTAAAAACCAGCCACAGCAAGAGGGGCAAATGCAACCCTGATAGCTGGAAACCTATGTCCACTGCAGATGATATCTGGCCTCCTAAGTGCTTTGAAGTTGGAGATCTTGAAGTTAAATAGAATCCCAGAGGGTCCCTTTTGCAAGAATGAGGGAAGTGATGGGACATCATCCAAGGTTCTGTGATTCCTCCATTCCCAAAAGGACCCTGATATAAGATCACCTTATCCCCAGTAATCTTCTGCCTTGAGAAATAAGGATGGAGAGGCAGACTGGGAGAGTCAATTTTCATTTTCTATTTCATTCTTGCCCTTTCTGCAAACTCAAGGCAAGCTCTAGACACTGTTACATCATCAGTGGTCATGAGCACTTCCAGAGTGAATGTCACAATTCAAAACACATCTGTGCAGCCTGAGGGTTTTGAGTAACAGGAGGAAGCCATACTTTGTATAACGCATCGCTTGGCTCATGCATTTGGCAGAGCAAAAATAAACCCACCGGCTGCATCTGGGGTATGATTCCCACACTTAACCCACTACACAAAAACAACGCATATGTTCTATTGGCTCTGAGAGCCGCAGAACCACTGTCCCCATCACCGTCCACAACAGGACACTCGACAAAGCCCAGAGTCACGATTAAATCAGAACCCTGGCACAAAGCTGCCCTCCCAAGTGCTTCCTGAATACACCCAGACCATCAAGGTAGGACCCCGGGACTTCTACAAAAGGCAGTGAGCTCTATGTCAACACCATGGTGAGGGCTTTGGTCCTCATGGAACAGGGACAGAAACATTGGTCCTGTCTGGGCTCCTTGCAAAGATCCCAGGCACCTCATCCTCCTGACTCAGGCCAAAGGTTGGCCCTGCTCTTCTTGGTAGAAGGCCACCACCTCAGCAAACAGGTTCTTACCCACCCGACCTCATTCCTCCTCTGTGCATCCCTCCCCAGGCACACCTGCTCTTCTGAGACAGGTGAGCCCACTTTCAGCCCCAGGGTGGGGCTCCTATTGCCTCATTCTTTTCCCCTGGGCACAGTCACCAGGTCAGAGTTGGGCCTGTTCTCTCAGATTTCAGAAGTCCTAGGAACTGGCTCCCTGGCAGTAAGGGTCAAAAATGCCCGCTTATTGGGTCAGCAGTGTTCCCTGTAGCAGAGTCCCCCAGCTTGAAGACTTACTTCAAACTTGGCATCCCTATGACCTTCTCTGGGGCTCACACCCATCTTGTTCATTTTTAAATGAACCCCTCACCGTCTTCCTTCTACCTCAACATTCCTCAGAGACATCTTCACTCGAATACAGTGGTTAGCGTCAGAAGGATCTGAGTTCAAATCCCAGCACTATCAGTTACTAGATGTCTAACCTTGGGCAAAGTTCATTCACCTCTTTGTGCCTATTTCCTCATCCGCAAAAGGAAGATAATATTACCTAGTTACACTACCTAGCTCTCAGGGTCATCCTGAGGACTAAATGAGTTCATACGGATGGACTGTTGAGCAGAATGCTTTACACCGTGGAGGCGCTCACTGCCCATCTGCAAGCCTGGTGCTTCCGCCCTGTGCACTCTCACACAGCCATGGGGTCAGGAAGGAGAGGAGAAGCCACCGGGCTCACAAGACACGCCTGGTTTACTTACAGCAGTCACATGAACCACCCTTCCCTGATTCTCCCTCTCTTCCTTCCCAGTTCCTCCTCTCGGCTCTTTCTCAGTTCTCTCCGTCACCCTTGACTCAGCCCTCTCACCTCCACCCTGTCCCAGGCCCTCCAAGCCTCTCAGGCAACGATGATCTCCCCTCCACTGCCCTGCACAGTGTATTCCGATGCACGCAGCACGAAGTCTCTGCTTGAAGACCCTGGAGGAGGCAGCCCTCTCACAGGGAGGACACAAAGCCAAACCCCTCAGCCTGCTGTGCTTGCCTTTCTTCACCTACTTTCAAGCTACCTTTCCAGTCCCATCTCCACTACTTCCTTCTATGTCCGCGGTACTCCAGCCAGATTGGATGATTCACGATTCCAACCTTTTCATCGTTTAGTCTCTACCTCTATGCAGGCAGCTTCCTTGCTGGGCAAGTTCTCCTTCTTTTAATCTTTCAGAGCCTATCTCAAAGTCAGTTCCATCACTGGTTTTCCTTGATTATCCTAGCTAGACATGATCTCCTTGCCCTAAACTCCTCTAATCCTTTAGTTTTGAGTTATTTTTCTGACACTAAGCTGCTGCCTGGTAAACAAAACAGGGCTTACTCAATAAACAGGTATTGAATGAATGGGCAGCAGTTAACTGACACATCAGAAAAATATCACTTCCCTTCCGGATAAGCCTTGAGCGCAGACCAATGGAAAGAGTTGTTCGGAAATTTAAATCTAGACAAGGCTCTCAGAGAAAGCTTGCTATTTTAAAAAACATGGTTGAGGGCCCTTTTAAAATCAGAGTCACATGGAAGATAAATTGGAGTTCAGTCTACATTTCCACATACTTAAATCCCATTAACACATATAAGCAAACTTATTAGCACACAGCATGATGCCATTCCCCACGAGGGTGTTTTTATGAGTGATGAGGCACATGTGCATATCTACACATCTCTATGTATACTAGCAATGGTCTTACTAAAGATTAATCTGATGCTAAGGTTCCCAGAGCACCACAGTTGAGGAACACTTAAGCTACATAGATAAATGCAGGAAAATGTTAGCGTATAAAGGGTCATTTGAGTCCATACAGAACTTATGGGCACTAAAATGTGCTAAAAATGCAGGCTGCCTAATCTCCATTCCATACAAAAACATGCCCACACACTCCTGGGATTGTGTGGCTTGACACTTGTGTCTCAGGTGTGGACAGCACGGTCACCAGCCAGGAGGCCACCAAAGAAGCTTCATCTCCCAGGACCATGTCCATGTGAGGGATTCGGTAAAACATTAGGAAGTGACTTCACACTTATTTCCCACCCCTGGTGTATACTGGTGTGGGCATCAAGCACCACAAAGATGGTGCTAGGAAGGCATGCTTGCACACTCCAATGCACCATTCTCACCCTATAAATACCCTTCTCTCTCTCTCTCTTTGGTATCATGTAGATGACTGCTTACATATAACTAATCTGGGCAAAATAATGCACCAACAGGGACTCCAGGATTCCAAATGTAAGGGACCAGGTGAGAGTGAAGGCACTCTGCAGTAAAGTCACCTTTGGAAATGTGGAGGGGGCTCAGAGGGCAGTCCTAGGACTGTGTCTGTGGATGCCCCAGAAAGGAGCAAGGAGAACAAGGTGGCTGCTAGGGCACTGAAACCCTGAAGTTAAACAACAGTTTGTCTAATGATGGCAAACAAGCCCCCAGCCATGTAGGAACGTGAGGCAGCTCCTAGACAAATGCCAGGGTAGCAGTAATGTGCATGCAAAGCATGCTCGTCTGATAGTATTTTTGAAATCTCCAAATCCAAGCCCTGGGCTTCTCCTGAAAAGGCCGACACAGGATTTTACGGAGGTAGCAGACTTTTAAGAACAAAAATAATCCCATTGATTTAGGGTGGGTGGGTAGGGGAGAATCACTCATGAAAGCATTCATGGATTTAGAAGGCTAAGCTTTGGTCTCTAAGAACTTAGGGAACAGGATCACAGCTGGTCAACTCTAAACTGCCTCAGAGCTCCTGCCCCAGTCCCAGGGTTTGTCCTCAAATCTGTGATTATGTTGGTGGTTTATACTATCTTGACATTCTTGGATTTCCTCAGACCTTTGTGGGAGAATAGGTTAGGGAAACACAAGAAACAGCAACTACTGAAATTAGGATAGCATACAATGATTGATTCCTAAGTAAGAACAGTAATAACAGCCGATAGATACATCATGCTCGCCATGCCACAGGCACTATCCTAAGCCCTACACACACACACACACACACACACACACACACACTCATTCCCACCCCCACCCCCACCCCTATTTTAAAATTGAGAAAATTGGCATTTAAGTAGCTTGCCCAAGGTCATATAACAGTAAGTGATAAGGCTGGACTTCAAGCTCAGGCCATCTGTACTAGAGTCTGTACCCTTAACCATTAGGCTAAATGCTCAGGCCTTTATCCAACCTAGAAGGAAGGAAAGTAATACGTAATGAGCACCTGTGTGCTAGGCAGCATGCCAAATGGTTTTTCACATGTCATTTCATTTAATGCCTCACAACAACCCCCCAAAGTAGGCATCGTTATCTCTGGTTTGGTTTTTACAGATGAGAAAACATCTGTAATTGGCCCAAGCTCCCCCGGCTTCTTTCTTATGGCAAAACTGAGATTCAAACCTATGGCTGTCTGACCTCCACATCCCTTTAACAAGGTGAATGCCATGGAAGTCATTGCCCTCAAAAACTTGACAATTCCTCCAGTTTTATATGCTCAACTCTGTCATTCAAGCACGTCCCCATATGTCTAGCTGTTGGAGGAAGCAATGGTGAGAGGTGTCTCCAGCCATTGTCTGCTTTGATTTACCACTTAGTTACATCCTATGGGATTTCTTGTTCTTATGTAATGCTTAGTTAGGGTGTTGTCTCTCTAACTAGCTTGTTAGCACCTTGAGAACAGGGACATTGACTAATAGTTCCTTGTGTGACATCTCCCCACACCATGCCTGGCACAATGCCAAGAACAAAGATGGCGCTTGGGAAATGTCTTCTGAATAAAGGGATGACTCTCAGAAACTCAAACCTAACTTCAGTATTTCCAGTCTTCTCTACAGCAAACAAGCTGGGCACAGTAGCAGTTTGCTGAATTGCAAGAGTTTACCATCAAAAGAAAGCAGATGCAAGGTAAAATGACACAGGGACGACCTCAGATTTGGAGTTCCCCAAGATCAGACATGGTTCCCCAAGATCAGACATGGAGGCCACTGGAATAGAGGCCTCCCTCAAACCTACACTCCCCACCCTCAAACCTACACTCAACATTTATTGAACACCTGCTGATATGAAGCACCATACTAAGAGGTAAGGGAGGACACAACACAAAGAGCTCACATCACCAAGCTTATAAGCTATCTAATATACCTTGATCTTGACCTACAGCCTTGGTGCTGGGTTTCCTCCTCATCTTTGGGGCATGCAAGGTAGCTGAAGAGCAGAGGTACCCTAGGGCTGTGAACAGAGAAGATGCTACATTTAGGGAAGGGGTCTGAGTTCTACAAGGAAGTTTTTTTTGATTAAGAATGAAAAGGAATGCCGACAAAGGGCTTTCTTGATTTTTCGGCTGAGCCTCATACTGGTGCCTACTTTTCAATCATCAACTCAGGAGGCTGCTGGTATACACACTCCACTCCTCCTTTTAAGGGTCACGGTTCCCCCTTGAACTTTCCTCATGGTGACATCTGTAAAGAGTCAGTCTAGGTCTACATGAGAGCAGACGTGAATCCTCCTCTGCTTCCCCTTTCACTGAGAGCCCAAATCACTACTGGCTTCACCACTTAAAGGTCCCTCTGCTGAGTGCTGGTGGCCAATGACCACAGGCTTGCAACACTTCCCCAGCGACTCAGCTGGAAAAGAGGAAAAATGAGGGGCTGTCTTTCAAACCACCAGGCCAGCCAAGGTGGCAGAACGCAGACTTCATTTTTTCCATGTTTTTCATATTTGAAGTAGGCAACACGCAAAGCTCCGTTCAAATGCTTTAGCACTTCCCACCACCTCTGTCCCAGACACCAGTACACAGCAGCCAACAGAAGGATCCTACTGTCCTGTGTGCTATTGCCCTGATCAACTTGACCACTCCCTGCCTTTTGCCACATGGTGGTAAAACAGTCCAAAGCAGAAGAAGCACTTTCTCCCTTGTCTGCGATGTCACATGCTGCCACTTCTAAAAGTAATTCATGTGACAGTAAATGTTTCTAATCTTCCCGAGGTTTTTTTCTAACTCTGGTTGGAGTTTTTTGGTAACAGGTCAAATTCAAATCCCCGCAATTACTCATGGCAGGCTGTGGAAGAGTCGTTGCTTTATGAGCCATGAGCCAGACCCAGTTTCTCTTACTTCAGGGTGTGCCTCCAGAAACAGGCAGCGTGAGCCCCATGTAGTTTCTTCTTAAGATGCCAACTTCATAAGTTAACTAACCCTGCCTCACGATCCCAGAGAGAAATGTGGAAAGAAAAAGAAATCTAAACCTGGCACCAGGAAAACTATTAGTCACCCATATTCAACACCACCCCAAGACAGCAGCACCATCATATCTGGCCCTGTAATTTAGGGAGTCACTCAGGGACCTACTTACACAAAAATATCTCCCAATGTCCTGCCCTGAAGCCACTCTCCTCCTCCTTGGCCTGACATTTCCACCATTAGTCACTCCATAAGAGACTGCCTTACAGTCTAATCTCTCCTCCCTTAAACATGAACTCGGGGACACTTTCTTTCCCATTCACTGTTGCATCCCCAGAGTTCAGGATGTTGATTGGCACAGAATAGATGCTCAATAAATATTTGTTCAATACACAAATAAAGGCTATGGTGCATTGTTTCAAAAAAACCATAGCTCCCAAGAACTGAATGTCAAGATGAGTACTGAGCCCTATAAATGGAGGGTGTGGCTACTAATCCAGGGTTGCATTTCATGAGATAGACAGGCCAAGGGGATGAGAGCCTGCAATCACCGACTCTCATTTGTCACATTGCCTGCTGTCAACTGGAGAGACACAGGGAGGCTGGCCGCAGGGAATATAATCTAGGACAAGTACAGTTCAAAGAGAGACAAAGACTGGATGGCCAGGGGCCTGTGTGGGTTATTTGAAAGGACAGCAATCTGGCCCAGATCTACTAGAGGTACCCTAGTAAAGGTCATGGATTTTTGTGTAGTAGCATGAGAATTCAGGGCTAGCCATTCCTGGGGCAGGTAACAGGGTACCCTCTCTTCCCTACGGAGAGGGAGGGAAACTGGGAAGTGAAAACGCAACATCTGCACAAGGACTGGCCGAACCCTACCAGTCCCCATTTGTTACCATCGATCACTGCCACCTCTGTGGTAAGGCCAGGGCCACCAGGACCATAGGAGAACACTCCTCACTTCCGAGCCCTGTCTCCTGATGGTGGGGAATCAGTTCCGTGCTATGCTATCAGTTCCACCTCCATTTTCCTACGTGAAGAGCCATCCTGGGCACATATAGAAAAGCCGCTTTGTGCCAACCCTTGGCAAAAGGCCCTTCTTGGAATCAAAAGGAAGCAGAATGCTCTGCAGAACTCCTAGAGCCACAGCATGGCTCATCAGAAGGATCAAGTCAGCAAGGACACTCTAGAACCCAGGAGGAGCTCTGGGAGAGCCTCTTACAGCCAGAATAACCAGAGTTTATTATGAAACAAAGAGCTGACTGTAAAAGAAAGAAGGTAGAGCCCTATAAATGAAGGGTGTGGTCCCTAATCCAAGTACAATCCAAGGTTGCACTTCAGGAAATAGGACATGATTTGTGTACAGGGAAGCTCTTTTATTTTCGGGGTGTTGGGGGGCAAGTCCAGAGTCTTTTTTTTTTAAGAGCACTTAAAGGCCAGTATTTGCACAATATTCCAGTTTTCAAGGCACGGTACATCCAATGTACAATCTGAGCCTTGAGTTAATATAATAACAGGATGCCCAAAGTACAGATGAGGCAACAAAGCCCTAAGAGTAACATGATATTGTCTCCATTCCATACTGCGTTTAAGCAACTTGCTGAAATCACAGAATTCATCGGTGGTGACATAAACATCAGGATTTCTGACGCTCCCATTCCTAGCCCCTGCTCTCTTCCCACAGAACCTTCTGAGCCACAACAAGGCACCAAGCAGCTACCTGTCCCAGGAAGACATGGTCTGAAGCTTGGGATGATCTAAAGTCTGAAGGGATTGCAGATAAAAAAGGGGCTCTGTAACAAATCTGAGTGACCTGATCATAAAATTCCTAACTGGGCAAGTCATGGTGGGTAGTCATGCCCAGGCCTATAAAAAGGCTTATCTTTGCCTTAAGCAAGCCCTGTCCATTGTGTATCTAGGTTAACATACCAGTTGACATGTCAGAGGAATCCTCTTTTTCAGACCCCTCAGAGGCATAACCACCCTCTGGGGAGCACCATATCTTGTGAACTATCCTGTAATCCAATCACAGAGATTTCCACACCTTGCTTTCTCTCACCTTCATGTAATCTTCCTTCCTTCACCTCTCTAATTCCAAATGTATAATAGGAACTGCAAAATTGTCATTCTCTGTAGCATCTGAGAGCTTGCTTCCTGGCACGTTGTCAGTTTGGCTCAAATAAACTCTTATAAAAATTCTCTACACATTTGGATGTTCTTGTATCAACAGAATCATTTGCAACAGGGTTTGTTGTATACCTGAGGAATGTGTTTGGGTCATCACTAAATGGATTACATATTTACTCTGCACCTCTTATCAAAGTTCTTTCTGAGCAGAGACAGAAGACAGTCCAATGAGAGGAGAGAATGTCAATGTTTCTACTAAGTCCCTAAACAAACCAGCCAGTGACCCAGGCCCTGAGAACACAACTTCCTTTCCCTCCACAGTAGCGTTCTGAGAACCAAATGTTAGCAAGCACTGTCCTCACTCCACAGATAAATAAAGCAAGGGGTTGTTGAGATGCCGGTCCCAAGGTCAAACAGCAGGCCAAAGGCCGATACTGTCTCTTGGTGGCCAGGACAGTGGTGCTCGGGACTCAGGAGGCTGGTGAGAGGGCGAGGGGAGAAGAATCTCCAGAGAACCAGAGAGCTCTGATCTTCCCAGGCCCCACCCCCAGCTCAGCCAGCCCCAAAGAGGGAGGGGCTCTACCACCTGCAGCTCCCCCTGAGAACAGGCTTGAAGGCTTTAGGAAGTGAGGAGATAGGTGGAAGAGATTTTCTCAAGGCAACCAGTTACACAGAAAAGGGGATCAAGATTAGTAAGAAGGTTGGGTCAAGCTGCATTCTCCCCCCACCTTAACACCCCCCCACACACACACACACACTCACACACACACACACACACACACACACACACACACACACACGCCCTG
>NW_017731399.1:1865845-1881372 GCF_001890085.2 Hipposideros armiger
CACACACACACACACACACACACACACACACACACACACACACACGCCCTGAGGTCACAGCGACATGTTATTCAGTGGCAATCACTGAAAATGCTCTGGAATCTTCCTTCAGCAATGAGAAGATAAAGTATAAAACTGAAACACCAGGCACTCATCTTTCCATCCAAATGTTCTCAGTCCCTACTGTGTGCCAGGCATGACCTCTTCTGGCTTAGGTACTAGGAGAGAGCTGACCTCTACCTAGAAGGGTGGTGACCTAGCCTCAACCTAACTCACCAGCAGAGAGTAGACAGGAGGGTCTGCTTAAGTTCCCA
Source organism: Hipposideros armiger (assembly GCF_001890085.2). Taxonomy (NCBI): domain Eukaryota; kingdom Metazoa; phylum Chordata; class Mammalia; order Chiroptera; family Hipposideridae; genus Hipposideros; species Hipposideros armiger. The sequence continues at coordinate 1,866,160 of NW_017731399.1, forward strand.
GTGTATGGCACTGAAGAGGAGCGTCAGTCAGCGAAAACGTCTAGGGATAGCAGCTGATATTAAAGAAAGTAGCTAGAATCTAGAGGTACCAGAACCAAGCCTTTGGTACCCCAGTCTGGTGGGGAGGAAGAAGATGGACGTGGACTTAGTAAACGTTTCTGAAGGGCTTATTTGGTGCTAAGAGCTTTTACCTACAGATTCCCTCATTTAACTCTGGTGGCCCCCTGTGAGGCAGGCTTTCTTGTTATAGAGAAGTTGATGCCCAAAGTGGGCAGGTGTCCTGCTGGAGGCCCCCAAACACAGCGGCCAGTAGAGGCGGGTCCAGTTTCCATGGCTTCCACACAGGAGTTCTCAGACTTCAGTGGGCATCAGAACCCCTGGTGGCGAGTCAAAAACCACAGGTTCCTGAGTCCCACCCCGGAGAGGCTAATTCCTTGGGTCTGCCTGGGTGCCCAGGAATCTGCATTTTTAACAAACACCCCAGGTGGTCCTGGTGGTGGAGGTTCATGGAACACACTTAAAAACAATTGATCTCCACTGCCACAAGGAGAGAAGTCAAGAGACACTCCTCGGCGGCTGGCTTCCCCAGGTGTCCTAGGCAGAGATGGTGGGAGAGAGGTGCATGTCCCTGCCTAGATCCACAGTAGAGAAGAAATGGTAGTCTGAGTGAGCTCACCGAGTGGATCCACAGAGGTGTCTAGCACCAAACAGAAAGCCCAGGACAAAGGTCTGAGGAGGCACAGATTGCTGGAGAGGCAGCCACCACCCAAACAAACAACCCATTGGAATGGGCCCTGCTTTCACATGATGACTCATGGCTGCTCGCTTCCTACAGTTCTCAGAGTAGATGGACAGAACAAATAGCCCTGTACACAGAGAGAGCTGCTCCAGAGCCACCAAAGGAGACCCAGCTATGTTAACACAGTCATTTTGGGCAGAAATCAGGAATTCCTGGGGACAGAAGGAAAAAAAGGAGAAAAAATCATCCCCAATCTTGCTCCACCTTCTGTGCCCCTCCCTTCTGGGGCCTCCAAGGTTATCCAATCAGAAGTGATCTCCTGGAACTGAAAGGGGCTTGTGTTTACCTCCTCCCTAGAGAAGGAATCGGATGGGAGCCAAAGCACACACTGCTCCGTCGTGAGGTTCGGAGACACACTGTCTAATCCCAAGAAGTTGGTAAGCAAGTAAAGTCCAGCCCTGCCTCCGATCTCCCCCTTCTGCAAACACAGATGGTGCTATCTGCCCTCATGCTGGGACAATGCCTCATCTTGAATTGTGTAGGGTGAGAGGCTGAGCTAATATTTTTGCACAGCATAAAAAAAAAGGGAAAAGATGCCTCTAGTAGGTCAGAAAGCAGAAGCGCCTGGGTGGGGTGCCAGAGCCTGCAGGATGCCCTCCCACCTTTGAATGATTTGGCAAAGAAAAAGTCCCGTGGAATCAAGGTAAGGGAGATGCGCCATTGAGTTAAGTTTGGGAATGGTGCTGAATAGAAGTCAGGAGGCAGAGGACAAAGAAAAAAAGACACCAGCTTTCGCCTCAACCGTTCTTTCTCATCCCTGATGGGGATCCCACCCTCATCCTGCCATCCACACCGGGCTGTTTGATGCTGGCAGTGGGGGGAGTTGAAGTCCAGGGAAGGACATCCTGTTAACGGCACTGCTGGGGAAAGATCAAGAACCAGGCAGTGGAAAACAGCTGCGTCCACCTGATAAGCCTGGGTGACCCACTTCCTTCAGGAGAGTCTTAGTTTTAGGAGACTAGGGTCTGATGTGCAGAGGTGGGAGTTGGCCCAGTGTCTCTGTCATGTCAGAGGCCCCAAAGTCTTCACCGCATACAACAGGTCTCATTAGACACACACAGGGAAACTGACACCATCCCCCAGCACCTGCACAGCTTTTAGCTGAGAAGCTCTCAAGAGGGACAAGTCCCCATCAGGATCCTGCCTGGAAACGTCCTGGAATGGCCCACCTTCCCCTATTCACCCAACTCCCAGTCACTGCACTCATTAAGAATTGGCTATTACTATCACCACTTCAGCCTGCTCCCCACTGCACGCTCCCTGGGGTAATGCCCTCCCACATGCTGTGACCCCTTAATGCCCTGTGCACATATATCCTTAAGCCTGCCGCATGGTGGTATGAGCAAGGGATTAAGTGTTGGCCATTTCTTCTACATCAGGAGTCCCCTGCAGACAGGGGCCAACTAACTATTTTTCTTGGTGATAATACTGACAGCATCAGTTCTTCATTTACCATTTCTTAGCTGACAAACTCTGCTGGCTAAGTGCCCTGCATTTATTGTCTCATTTAATCCTCTCCCCTACCTTTTGCAGTAGGCAATATTATCTCCATCTCACAAAAGAAGAAGCCAAAGCTTAGAAAAGTTAAGGGACTTGTCCGAGGGTACACAGCAGAGATGTTTTCTCAAAGCTGTTTTCTCAACCACCTTGGGTCTAGAACAATTCAAGGTACAGTAAGGACTTAATAGCTTTCTATTGAAAGAATAAGATTGTTAGGAACACAATACTGGCATGACACTCCCTCCGCCAGCCAGAGGTCTCAGAACTGATTGTCCCCTTAATTCCTTTCAGAAAATGGAAACCTGTTTATTAATTTGTCCATCCATTTGTAAGCACCTGTTATGCCCAGAGCCCTGAGATATAGACGAGATGTATTAGTCAAGTTTCCAGCCCCCTGACAAGTTTCTCATTTAGTTAGTAGAGGAGGTGGAGGAGAAGGGGAAGAGGGCTGAAGAGATAAGGAAGAGGGGGAAACAAACCACCTGAAAACAAAGGCCAGTATCCCAGCAAACTCAGCACCCACAGAGAAGGCCACAGAATGGATTCCTCTAAGAACAGAGGCTGAGGAGGTGATGGCAAGAGGTGAGCAGTGCCCAGCCAGAAGAGAACACCTCACAAGCAGTGTTTTGGTTTGGTTTGTTTTTGGTGGTGGTGGTAAAATATACACAGTATAAAATTTACCCTTTTAACTGTACAGTTCGGTGGCATTAAGTACATTGCCATTATTGTGCAACTATCACCTCCATCCATCTCCAGAATGGTTTTCATCTTCCTAGACTGAAACGTGGTACCCCTTTAAGAATAACCCCCCATTCCCTCCTCCCCCAGCCCCTGGCAACCACCGTTCTACTTTTTGTTTAGATGAATTTGATGACTCTAGGTACTTGTGGTATAATAAAAACGTATTTAATCTTTGTCGCAGTTCCTGACACAGAGCTCTAAAAATGTTTGGTATTTCCTGAGTGATACAGGAGTGTCTTTTGTGATTCATAAGGAGTCTCTTTCTATCACATCAGAGTTTATGCTAATGAGGTGACTTAGAGTGGGGTCCCTCAATAGCCTCAGGACGGAGCTAATCACCAGAAGACCTAGTGGTTAGAGTTTGGGAACTTCCTAACCCCCTTTCTCCCCACCTCTGAAGAGGAGAGGAGAGCTGGCAATTAAGCTCTATACAAACTCTTCAACAAGGAAGTGTAGTGAGCTTTCAGGTTGGTGAACACATCACATCCAAGTGCTGGAAGGTTGGTGCGCCCAGAGAGGGCATGGAAGCTCTGTGCCCTTCCCCCACACCCTGCCCTATGTCTGCTCCATTTGGCTGTTCCTGAGTTGTGGCCTTTATAATAAACCAGTAAATGTAAGTAAAGCGTTTACCAGAGTTCTGTGAGCCGTTCTAGCAAATTATAGAACCAGAGTAGGGATCGTGGGAACCCTCAATGTAGAGTCAGTCAGAAGTATAGGTGGCAAATGGTGTTGTAAGTAGAGGCGGTCTTGTGGAACTGAGCCCTTAACTTGTGGGGTCTGCACTAACTCCAAGGAGCTAGTGTTGGAATCAAACGGAATTGTAGGAACGCAGCTGGTGTTAGAACACTGGAGAATAAGTTGCTGTCAGAAAAAAAGACACCTCAATAAGTGGAATTATACAGTATTTGTCCCTCTGTGACAGGCTTATCTCACTCAGCATAATGTCTTCAAGATTCATCCATGTGTAGCATGGATCCGAATTTCCTTTTTAAGGCTAAATAACATTCCATTGTGTTTATGTCACATTTTGTTTATCCATTCATCCATAGATGGACACTTGGGCTGCTTCCACCTTTTGGCTATTGTGAATAATGCTACTATAAACATGGGTGTACAAACCATCTGTTCAAGTTCCTGCTTTCAATTCTTGTGGGTATACCTTCTGTACCTTCTGCTAGTAATTTTACTGTGAACCTAAAAAACTGCTCTAAAAAATACGAAAACAAGGCCGGCCAAGAGGCGCGAGCTGGCCTGGGATGCCAGAGGGCCCCGGTTCAGATCCCACATATGAGGGCCAGTGACACTGCCCTCTACAGCTAAGATGCTGATCAACAGCTCAACCTGGAGCTGCGCTTCCATGAGTCCCCGGCATGAGTCCCCGGCGACGGCGTAGACTGCAGCCCCTGCTGCATGGGGTTGCCATGGGCTACTGTGTGTAGCCAGCAGCCAGCATGAGCAGCCAGCAGCCGCAGTGAGCGGCTGTCCAGAAGCCGGAGACTGATCTGCCTTGCCCGGGAAGAGCGCAATGATGGTGCCAACTTGGGCCAGTGAAGCAACGTCCTCCACAACTAAACTGAAGAACAAAAGGACAGCAACTTGTCTGTTCCCCTTCCCCCAATTCCCCAGCACTGTTCCCATCCCCCCAATTCCTCAATAAAAATCTTTAAAAAAAACAAAAACATAAAATATAATAAATTTTTTTTAAAGGTGGTCCTTTTCCTATTGAATGGTCTTGGCACCCTTGTTGAAAATCATATGACTTTGTATGTGAGGATTTATTTCTGGACTCTCTATTCCATTGGTCTACATTTTGTCTTTATGCCAATACCATATTGTCATGATTACGGTAGCTTTGTTGTTAGCTCTGAAATCAAGAAGTGTGAAACCTCCAATTTTGTTGTTCCTTTCCAAGATTGTTTTGGTAATTCAGTGCCCCTTAAACTTCCACATAACTTTTAGGATGCATTTTTCTACTTCTGCAAAGAATGTCACTGGCAGTTTGATCGGGATTGCACTGAATCTGTAGATTGCTTCTGGTAGTATTGACAACTCAACAATATTAAGTCTTCGATCAATGAACACGGGTAGTCTTTGTGTTTATTTAGGTCTTCTTTAATTTCTTTCAGCAACATTTTGTAGTTTGCAGTGCACAAGTCTGTCACCTCCTTGGTTAAATTTATTCCTAAGTATTTTTTTATGCTATTGTAAATTGAATTGTTTTTTTAATTTCCTTTTTGGATTGTTCATTGTTAGTGTATAGAAATACAATTGGGTTAAAACACTGCAAATTCGTCTGGAACTGGGGATTGGGAGGCACAGCATGGGGAAGGAGGAAGGGCAATGGTGAGTAAAAAGGCCATGAAATCTGCTACCATTTTGAATGTGGTTTTTTTCTTGGTTGGGCATTTACTTAGCTGCTGTAGACCTTGACTGATTTCCAGAGCTCTGATAAAGCAGTTATTTTAGCCAGTTTCTAGTTTGTTTAATGTTTCTGAGGGGGAGTGGGGGTTCTGAGCTTCCTAGTCCACTATCTTGATAACATCACTCTCCACTCATAAGGCTTAGTTAGTCCCCAAGCAGTGTATCTTCAAAAGAGATAATTGAGGAACTAGACTGATCAGAGCTGACACACAAGGCCAAGGAGGGAACAAGAGACCAACTGGGTGGGAATCGGAAGGGGACCGGGCCTGGAATGCAAAATGAGGACTTAGCCTTGATTCTACGCAATTCACAGGCACCTGCAACAATGCCTGGCAGAGCAACAAAGCCAAGACTGAAGTTGGGCCGCCAACCCCAGCCTCCTCCAGCGCACTGAGTTGAGGATCAAAGAGACAAAAGGATTAGGAGCATCTGCAATGGCTCCACCTCACATTCCATCAGGGCCTTCCCCTCCCCCAGCCCCCACTCTGCATTTCCAGTGTTATTTCCAAAACCTAAGTGAATCAGAATGAGGAGTCCCTCACCGCAGCCCGGCCTCCCCGCTCGGTCTGAAGGGCGAGTAGCTGAGACCCCACTGCTTCCGCCTGGACACCGGACCCAGCACACAGCAAACACGTAGTAAATCAGCCCTGACAAGAAGGGGAAGGTGCCTTCCCATGGTGTGCTGTCCTCTCTCCTAGTGATTTCAAAAAGTCTGATCACTAGCCTCACCTGGGAGGCCAGTTGAAAATACAGGAGCCTGGGCCTCTTCCCTAAAGAGACAGGTTAAGGGAGTCCACCAGGGGGCCCAGGCACCTGTATTTTTACCCAGCCCCATGGGTGAGGCAAACGATCACCATTTTCTGGGAGCACGCATCTCAGTTCCTCCCTAGATTTGCCAGCCTCCGAGCCCATTTCCACCTCTCTGAATCTTTGGTGACAGTTTTCCCAGAAAAGAGAAAGCAGAACTGAAATTCAGTTTCACATCATCTTCCCCAGAAGTCTCAAATGGGGTAGTGTTAGCAGATGCACAGTTTCAAAACATAAAATATAATAATTTTTTTAAAGTTTTGAAGTAACTAATCAGCATTTAAAAAAACAGATTTCATAAGCCAGGCACAGAAAGCCAAAGAGCATATGAATCCACTTATATGAGGTACCTAGAATGGGCAAATTCATAAAAACAGAAAGAGGTCACTGTGGGCTGGAGGGAGGGGAAGGGAGGACTTATGGTGAATGGGTACAGAGTTGTTGGGGATAATGAAAATATTTTGGGTATAGCTAGACGGTGGTAACGCTAATACAACATTGCGAACGTATTTAAGGCCATTGAATTGTACACTTACGAATGGTGAAAATGATAAATATTATGCTTTGGATATTTTACCACAATTTAAAAAGAAGCAGATTCCACATAAAAATCTGGATTGCTGGTTTCTCTTTAAAGGAAAAAAACAATGATATCTGACAACACACTGGGTCATGCTTTGTATGTCAAGGGTTGGCAGAAGCTGAAATAGCTGCTGTCTTTAGATGGGACATGGGCTCTTACATTTGCTGTGACTCCACCACACTCCCATGTCACTTTTACTGTGTCCCATTTATGTGACCTGGGTGGCCCCCAAGAGTATTTGAGGGTGTGGTCCCAGGCCCCTGGACCCCCATCTCATGTTGGGCGCCATTAGCCTCGTTCTGCTCTTTCAGTCCCTGCTTTCCTCTCTTCCAGTACCTAGCGGGGAGCCGGAAAGAGGTCAGCCATGTGGGTAGGCACTCTGTGTGCCTTCACAATAATAACCAACGTAAGAGAATGAGAGTTTGCCTTCACCTCCCCAAACTTCGCTCAGATCTTACAAGGCCTCTGACAGTAGATCCAGAATGATCTTAAGACATCCCGATGGCTATGAGTTTAGGAGGAGGCTAGGCTGACCACCTGCCGCATGACCCTGACTCCTGAGTCAGGCTCAGAAACACGCAGCTGCTCGAGGTGATCCCATATGACCAGCCAGTCCAGCAAGCAGAACCTCCTCCAGGCTGCAGCTTCCTCGAGCCCATCTTGATGGCCTAGAAGCTGATTTCCAATTGCTTAAAATGTGATGGGTTTCAGGACACGCTACCCCCAAAGACAGCACTTTGGCATATTGAATCTTTTAAGCTGAAGGAGCTTGAGAAAATGGCAGACGCAAGAAGGTCACTCTGACCTCCTCCATGAAACAGGCCTTCAAACCCTTCTGTGAGAGGTGCCCTCCCTAATCGGGAGGAAGGGAGCAACCTCCTCTCTGCTACGCTGCCAAGGAGGATGCAAGCCCACAGGCCCTGCTCAGTTTCCCCTCGCTTACTACAATTCCCTCATACTCTTTAACCTGTCGTATTCCTCCACGGCTGTCCACTCTTCATCAAACGTGGTGTCAAAATGCACAGGTCTTAACTGTTTCTTCATTTCCCTATGAAGGCTCCCATGTCAAGCAACACTCACAGGAAATACATTTGGATTTTTTTCTGTGAAGACTCTTCGTCAGTTTGTCAAGGAAAATTTTTTTCTCCCCTGCAAATACCATCATTGCTCTAGACCTGAGCTGTCCAACCTGGATGCTGAACACATCCCAGCTCTTGCTGGGAAAGACGGTTAGTCTGTAAGTGTAGACTATGTGCCAATTTCTAAAGGCTCAGGATGCAAAAGGGATGGAAATAGCTTGTTAGTAATCTTACTATAGTGATTACATGTTGACATAACTTTGGATATATTGGGTTAAATAAAATATAGTACTAAAACTAATTTTACCTGTTCCTTTTCATTTATATTTTATATATTTTTAATGTGGCTACTAGAAAATTGAGTTACACATGTGGTTTGCATTATATTTCTATTGAACAGTGTTATTTTCGACAGCCCAGATAGCCATGGCTTCCACAGAAATGATTCTGTAAGGTTACTGTATTTTCCGTATCTTGAAAGCTAACTGGTTCTCTCCCGCTGTTACTGGGTGGCGCTGCGCTGTGAGCTGCCTGAGGGTCCCGGAGGAAGTCCCTTCCTGTCTCGGTGCTGCAGGGTTCTCAATGGGGCTTCAGCTGACATGAGGAACTCTTTCAGCTCCCACATATCCCTCATCCTGTGCCACCAAGCTATCCCCAGGCTCCAACACAAGGTTTTCTTCCAGCCCTTGCGCAGTAACAATGTGTCCACATCACTCAAACCATTCCTTCCACCCCACACAGATCACTTTCCCCTTGAAACAAAGAACAAGTGTTGCTAAAAAATACCAGGCTGTTACCACCTGTGCAACTGGTCAGAGGAAGCGCTTCAGCTGCAGTCTGAGCGGCCTCCCCTCTCTCACCCCTGCTCAGGATTCACTGGTTTCTTCTCAGAGACTCGGGCCCACTTTCTTGTGCCTCTCCCTGCTAGGCTCAAAGCTGCAGCACCAACCCTTCAGCAGTTTACAATGCAGCCTGTGGGGAGGCAATGCGAATGCCGGGAACCTCAAAACAGAAGACCAGAGCTAAGCTCTCAAATTCTGGAGAACACTGCTGGACCCTTGTTCACCACCACCAACTCTGGAGTCAGAGGATTGAATTTTGCCATTCAAACCTTAGAATCCTGCTTTTCTTAAATTAAAAATATATGATTTATCCACAGGAAGACTCAAGATTGGCCAGTTGGGCTTCAGAGGTGGAATTGGGTTCAAATCTCCCTTCTAATACTCAGTAGCTATAAGACCCTAGATAAGGTTGCTCCATTTATTTATATGGGTCTCAATTTCCTCACCTATAACAATGGGGACAGTTCCACCTACCTCATAGCAATGAAAAATTAAATAACAAATGAAAAAGTGCCTTGCACAGAATAGCTGTTTAATAGATATTTATCTTCCCTCCTCTTCAATTTTTCCCATAGCTATTAGGCAGAGAATATACTTAAAACCTCGTGGAGAACCAAAAATAAATCTTTTATACTCTGATCTGTTTTCGTTTTTTGTATTTATCTGAATCTTGGTGCCTGGCACTATTTAAAAATCTGGTACAAGAACTCTGCGAAGGCAGGGGCTACCTTTGCAGCCCTAGCACAGAGTCTGGCAAAAAGGTAGGAGCTAGGTGAAGGGGCTCCAAACAGGTCTCCCCAAAATGTACTACTTTGGCATAGATTATTTTGAGCTGAAGGCAAATGAAACCCTGCAGGTTAAAGAGAAACGTCTGCTTCTCCCTTAACTACCTATAAGAATTTAAATTGGGAGCCTTGCCCATAATAAGAAATAACCTTGATGACTTATCTATAGAACAGGGCAAACTTCCAATTACTTAACATCTATTCTTCTTCTTATCCTGCGAATGGCCTTCCTTCCCCTCTGAAGCCCCAAGGTATCCCCATCTTACTCCTTGGCTCGGAATGTTATATATACCTCATATTGCTTTTCTGTTTCTGAACCTCTCATGTATATGGGGTTCCCATATGTACATATGTAATTAAATTTGGTTATTTTCTCTTGTTAATCTGCCTCATGTTGATTTAATTATCAGACCAGCCTAAAGAGTCTAGAAGGGTAGAAGATTTTTTCTTCCTCCCCCACATAGGTCAATGCTTGTTGAATGAATGAATGAATGAATATTGGATTGACTGCAAGCAGGGGTTGGTACATATATGAAGCACTAGGAGACAGAGAGCACAGGGGGTTTTTGCTAATCAGTGTGAAGTTTGCAGGCCATGAAGAGTTATTCTGTGGCATGACATCTGAAATCTGTTTAACAGCTTTGTGGAGCCTTTTTTTCTAAGCTGTGAAGCTCACGGTGCTCTGTTAACATTTCTCCTCCATTCAGCCATTCTTTACTCAGAAACAAAGGTTAAAACACAGGCTGAGAACCAAACATTCATCTCTACGTGAGGAAGCATAAACAATTCTGTTTTCTCATAATAACTTTTTTTTTTTAACTTAGCACATTGGGTTGGGCCTAAACAATTAAACTAAATAGATGGTTCCTTGATACAAATACACAATAAAACCTTGGATTGCAAGGTAACTTGGTTTGCAAGTGTTCCACAAGATGAGCAAACATTTCTAATACATTTTAACGTGGGAAACGAATGATGTCTTGCAATACGAGTAGTTTGTTTCCAGAACGAATTACGCTCACAAACCAAGGTATTACTGTATGCTGTCAGAGTGTTTTTAAATGTAAAATTCTTAGCATTTCCTGGCCTTGGTGAGGATTAGGGGTGGGGAATGAATAACAATTCTTATTCAATTTTAAAGATATACTTGTATCTGGCTTTAAGTTCCCTCACAAGTGTGTGCGGGCGGGTGGGGTTTGAAAACCTATTCGTTTATGGTTAACAAAACAAGTGTTGGATTCTCTGATCTCACCAGGCCACCTGGGGGCTTCTCCCAGTTCTCCTGCTCTCCTCAAAAAAAGGCTTTGGGATTGCAGTGACCTTGTCTGCATCCTGGTCTGCTGCAAATAGGGAGAGAAAATACCCAGTACTGTCAAACCCACCAGCAGGGCTGTAGTGGGAATGTTAAAATCTACATCACATCACTTTGGAGGATAGGGGCCTGGTCAATGTCGCTCTCAACAGTGTATGTTTTAGTTGCCCTGAACAAAAGATCCATCTTGTTTCAATTCAATCTTCAGAACATTCAAATCTACAGGTGAGAGAAAACTGGGTAAAGGATTTTATGTTGCCCGTTTGTGTGCTAAAGAAGAGGCCGGGCCTCTCTGTTCATTTGCATTGATTGCTTATACTGTTGCTCAAGTGGCAGGACATACTGGCATGGGAAAATTTAGCTCAAGTTAACTTCCTGGTGGTGAAGAGGAACAGAATAAAAATTCGCCTTTAGAGAAGTTTTAGAAATTCCTGACCCAAAGGAGAGATTTCTAAATGCAAGGTTAAGGTATCTAAATGCAATGAACAGGTAAGAGAAAACAGGCTTGTAAGAACTAAGAGTTGCTGGTCATTTTTAAACACGTAGCCGCAGCTGAGGATGCTTGGGAAGCAGTGAGACCTGGAAGCAGTAGTCCAGACAAAAAAGGGCTTCATATAAAATTTGCTTCAAATCTTTAGAGAAGGCCATCAGATTCACAACATGCCCAACTTTCTGGGTCATCACCACATTGAGAGGCAAAGAATTTGAGATGCTTCCTCCAAAAAGAAGGAAAGGGAAGGGATTAAGAGATGAACTTTCCAGGCCTTTCCAAGGTTTCTAGTCTTTGGAAATTCAGAGCGAGATTTCTACTCCATCCTGCTAGACTTGGCTCTAAACCCCAGGGAAGGAGTTTGGCCCAAGGCATTGTTCCCACTGTCCTGGCTTTAGCTGTGTATAAAAGAAGGTAAGAACAGTGCCAAACCCGACCAGGGCACCGCTCTACAACCCTGTGTAGTGCAGTAGATACTGCACTCTAGGAAAGCTGATTGGTCAGGCTAAAAACATCTGCCAAATTCTGATAATACCAGGATAGTCTGACGCCTTGGGGCTGCTCCCTGAGAAAGAATAGCTTTCCTGAAGTCAAAGGTGGACTGACAGGTTCAGGAATGAAATCATAACCATATCGTGCGTTTTAGAAACATGCTTTCTGCTGGGGGAGGAGAAATTGTGGGTGAAAGAAAAGGTCCCCTTCTTTTGGGTCCCTGCCTTTCCCTTACACGGTCACCCAGTCACTATCACTCACTCACACTGTCAGTCACACCCAGCCACAAAGTCACCCAGAGTCACAAACACGGTTGAAGTTAGAAAAGTAGTCTCCCACACAGTTAAGGACAGTTAGATCCAATCTAACACATTCCTCTGAACACCACAAACTCTACCCACCTGATTGCCAAAGACAGCTATGGAGCAGGCCGTTGAAACCTCATTAGCCCCGAACCAGACAGAAGCGATGCGGGAGGGCATGCCCAGGATGAAGACCTGGGCCACAGAACAGATGACCTGGCCCAGGATGGTGACAGGGAAGAGATGTGGCTTCAGGCTGCCCAACTTCACCCAGGCCCCCAGGCAGTTGAGAGCCGAGCCCGTGAGGGCGATGGTGCGCAGGCCAAATTTTTCCAGCAACCAGGCCACTGGCAGGAGTAGAGGGATGTACGTCAGCATGTAGCACATGGACAGCCAGTCGATGGCAAAGGCACTGACCCCGTAGAAGTTCATGAAGATGTTATTGATGGAGCCATACTGGATCCACTGGAAGGCATTGCACATGGAGTAGCAGCTGAACAGCAGGACCACCGCCCAACGGCGCTTGCTCACCTTGATCACACTGAGGTCCTCCGTGCCCGGTACGCTGGGGTGGGCCAAGCCACTGGGTTGGGCCACAGTACTGGGGTGGGCCGAACTGCTGGGGTGCCCAGAGACGCTGGGGTGGATGGAGACGCTGGGGTGGGCGGAGATGCTGGGGTCCGTCTGGAGTGCGGACTCCGGCTCAGGGGTGCCATCGCGCTCCTCCAGGCTGGGCTCTTCATTCACCATGACCACGGCCTGTCCTGGAGCCCTGGACAGGTACTGAGGACTCCGGCAGTCTTAAGGGACAGTAGCCTTGGCTGGTCCCGTAACGCTGACGGGGCACTTGCCCCGGTCTTCCCCAAAAGAACCGAAGAAAGACCCAAGCCTGTGTAAAAGCCGTGAGTTGTCCTCCCAACGCTCACCTCCAAACTTCTGTTCCCACTTTTCCGTGGGGCCCGCTGTCCCCCAGGCCGGCAGCAGACAGACACCTCGGCTCGGCCCTAGCCGCCAGTGTCTTGAGTCCTCCCAAGGCGTTCTGGCCACTTTCAGCCCCTCCGTCCTGCTAAGAGTTCGCTCCTTGCGCAGCCACTTCGCGGGACTCGGTTCGCTCCGAGGCCGGCTCGGGGCCTCGCCCCCTAGGGCGCACGTGACCGCCCCGCCCCCGTCCCGCCCGGCCTTCCCCCACCCCCACCCAGCACTCCCGCCCTCTCCAGCCGGGCTGGCCCGGCAGCCCAGTTGTTTCGCCACAGTTTGCGGGGTACATTCCTCCCCCACGCCCCGGGCGCCATGGAAACCGCCCGGTTAACCCCCACCCCCTGCACTGCCCCTCAAATTCATTTGCCCCCACCCTAAGGACCACACAAGAAAATCCCGTCCGCCCTTCCGAGGTAACCCTCAAAACAGAGTCTCCTCGCGCGGGTCCGCATCTCCTGAGCGCGTGCACGGATGCCCGGCGCCTCCAGAGTGCTCTGGGGAATCCAAGAGGAATTCCCGACTTTTTGCCACTGGCTGGGCTCCCAGAGCCTTAGCTGAATTCTTGGTATACAGAGAGATTTGTAGATTTCGCCGTTTGGTTGCGCTCCGGGGGTAAAAGGGAGTTACAGAAGACGCACTTTGCCGGTTGCTTTCGATGCGGACGTCGTCTTCTCTGGGGGCACTCTGATTTGAACTTGTTAGGTAGGGTTATTCTGTCCTGATGGATTTCGGGCGGCCTCCTAGGCGAGGACCTGAGGGTGGAGGGAAGAAGGGAGCTCGGAGATGCTTAAGAGCTTGTGGCCGTTGGGTGGTGAAATGCACAGCACCCACGTAGCCCTAGGCTGCCCCCTGCTGGTCCCAGCCCCTTCCAGAGGGTTAGCCCTCAGCTCGTGGCCTCCAGAAAGTCAGGCCTGCAGGGCAGAAGTGCCTTTTTCCACTGACCCATTCCAGCCCTGGGGAGGGATAACAGTCCTCATTCTCCCTGGGTGCAAACACCAGTTTAGCTATTCGTGTGTAACATAAATTAAGGTACTCGAGCTCTCTGTGCTGCGGTTTCTTCATATGTGAAATAGGGATGATGAAATAATAATACCCACCTCACAGTGTTGTTTTGGGGCATGACTGAGTTAAGACATGAAAGCACTTTGAAAATTCCTGACAGATAGTAAGCATTCCATGAGTGTTGGCTGTCCTAACAATTCAAAAGCAAACCTTTGTTGTACTGTGCTAAACATGTTTACCGCATTATCTCATTTAAGCATCATAAGAGTTCTGTGATGTGGTTACTACCGCTCACCTGCATTTTATAGATCAGAAACTGAGGCTCAGGGACGTGAAGTAACTTCTTACTTAAAAGCCCAACTGGCCTGAAAAGCCGTATTTCTCATGCCAGTCTGTATTTATCCAAGCTACAGCCTGGCTACTCAAGGGTAGCCTGGGAACAGCAGTATGGCATCCTCCCGGAGCTTCTTACAAGGGCAGAAGCCCAGGCCCACCCTGATCTCCTAACTAAAGGCATTTTAAAAGATCTCCAGGTGATTTGTTTGTTTGCCCATTAAAGTTTGAGGGCTGCTGTTTTCTTTCTTTCTTTCTTTCTTTCTTTCTTTCTTTCTTTCTTTCTTTCTTTCTTTCTTTCTTTCTTTTTTTTAAGTCTTCAAGCCAAAAAGGAAGAATTTAAAGTTCTGGCATAGTTCTCAAGTTAGGTTGCACATTAAAATCACACGTGGGAACTCTTAACATTCCCAATGCCTCGGCCACACCCCAAATCAGGATCTGGGGGAGTAGAGCCTGGCATCTGCACCTGTAAAACTCCCCAGGTGATCTCAACCTGCTGCTGAGTTTAAGCACCTCTAGTGGGGTCAAAACCACTGGTTCCCAGGAGGGGGAACATTGCTTGGAGGCACCCACTCTTTGGTAGAGTGTGGATTGTGATGGACTATAATGGAATGTTGGACGAGGGAACTCATACCCATCTAAGAATTTCCACACTAATTGAACATCCCCTAGTCTCAAAGTTCCAACAGTGTTTCCCGCCATTCTCCAGGGAGCACAGAAACTCCATTCTCTTGGAAAACCTTCTGA
>NW_017731399.1:1881810-1884252 GCF_001890085.2 Hipposideros armiger
TGGTCAGTTCCATCCTGGATTTTAGGTTGGTGCTGAAATGGACACCCACGACTCCAGCCTGGACCTCAGGAATGCTTCTTCAGTTGAGCTGTGTCCTCCAAAGTTGTGCCAGGCTGTCACCTCAGAAAATCGGGTGTGTGGTCAGAGGCCCTAGTACCCAAAGCCCAGTCTTGCTTGACGCTTCTCTGCCCTTCTTTCTGCTTCTAGTGACGTTCACACTTGTATGAATACGTTCTGTGGGGGGTCTTATCCCTTCTACATTCAGCTTCAGCCCCATCATCCAAAGATCATGCCAAGGTCGGCTTCACCCCTGGAATTCTTTCTGTCACTGAATACCACTGCCAGCTCCCAGTCAGCCAAACATAAACCCAGAGAACTCCTCAGAACCCCTCCTCCCCTCACTCTCAGTGTCCACTGGGTGCTTATCTCCTTACCATCTCCTCCTCTCCCTTCCCTTTGACACCAACTTCAGAGCCTCATGGCTTCTCACCTTCATCCTGTGATCCCTTCCTCATTGGCCACACTCCTCCAGTTCACCACTACGCCACGTTACAGGACTTCTCAGTTCTCTTCTGGCCTCTCCGCTGCCTTGAATCCTCCAGTGGCTGCCACCAGCTTGCCGAAGGTTCACACTGCTCAGGTTAGCACACAAGGCTTTTGTGATGTCGCTCTGGCCACATCTCCCACCACTGCCCATTCCCACCTTTCACTCCAGACAGGTGGAACCACCTGCAGCTCCCAACAAGCACTGTGAACACATCGTGCCTTGCACGTGCCATCCTTCACAATGTAGGACAACCATCACCTCTTCCAGGAAGCCTGCCCCAGTGCCTTAAGTACCCTGCACATACGCCTTTGTGGTAGCTCCTGTCACCCTATATCATAAATGCTTGTTGACATCTTTAAGTCTTCCACTTACCATGACTTTCTGGAGGTTAGGAATCATATCCTAGTCATACCCAAACCCCAACATCTAGCTTCATGTCTGACCCACAGAAGGGAAATGAAAGAATGGTGGAATTGACTTCTGGGATGCAATTCCTAGATGAGTTCCATCTCCAGATGACCTCAAAATGAACGAAAACATGTCCAGTTTGTTCTGAATGCTCATGTCTCCTTTATTTGTTTCCCTTCTTCTTCTTTTCCGAGGTGCCTTCCGCATGGCGTTTGGACCTCACCACCACATCTCATGGAGCCCACAGGGCGGAATGGTTGGGAGGGCAGTCCTGTGCTGAGTAGGGTCCTGGATTCCTTCCCCTTCAGGGTCCTCTGGGTTCAGAGAGTCTCTCAGTCTGTCCTTGAGTGGAACATGGTCAGGGCCTGCTGAGGCCTAAAGGAGGAGAGAGACCCATTATCCTTAGGAGAAAATACAGGAGAAAGCCCCCGGCCTGGACATGGGAATGCCAGGATCTGTCCTGGAGACAATGTGTGAAATCGATTTTTCAGTTTCCTAGAAATACATGACTATCTAAAGAGGCCTCACGCTTCTTAAAGAAAAGGCTTATATACATGGGACACGTCATTTTACTTCCTCAGCTGTACATATTTGTGGGTGTTCCTGGGTGTCTGTTATGTTATTCTTCATACCTTTTTACATATTTTAAATATTTCTTAATAATTAGAAAACAAAAAATTTGCTCCATAAGCATGAGAACGACTTAACTAAAAAAACATGTCAAAGAGGAAGGAGATATTAAAATGGCTTTTTTTTTTTGCATAATCTATAGAAAGCCCAGAGGTGTGAGGCTTTCTTTGCATAATGAAATAGAAGAACTGTAGTACCAGCGAGGTTTGTTGATTGCCATGGCAGCAGTTAAAGGTACATGGGTGACAAAGCAGAGGGGTGCTGGCGGGCAGGGTTGTGATGTTGGAACCACTGTGTTAGAGAAAAGACAGACAGATCCCTCTGGTTCGGCCCCTGAGCTTGTGGGGGACAGCACCCAGGCTCAGGGAGCTGTCTTAGCAGAGTCATTTATTTATTCACACAGTCATCTCCTGCAGGCCAAGTGCTGTGCTGCGTGTTGGGGAAACCAGCACAGAAAAGCCAGTGGTTCTCACCCTCTGGAAATCCATAAACTGGTGGTGAGACAGCCGTATGAGCAAATCATGGTAGGGCAGTGCAATAAATGCTAGTTCCATGCTAGTTCATGGACTGACAAAGCAGGGAGCCAGGGGGGGCTCTAGAGAGACGTTTGAGCAGGGTCTTGAGGAGTAGGTTAAGACCTAGCCAGGTCCTGTGGCCAGTGTTGGGTATCCATTGGTGAGCCAAAAAGGCATGGTCCCTCCCTGACCTCATGGAGCTTACAGTCTAGGTGGGAGGACAACCATCAATCAAACGCTCACACACTGTAAATAAAATTGTAATATGTACTATGAAGGTTATTTGTAAAGAAGGACATATGAGCTAGATCTTAAGCCAGATGTTCAGAAAAAGTGGCAAGC